>NC_056035.1:5834458-6185358 GCF_004379255.2 Salvia splendens | reverse complement strand
AAGAGGATGATGCCGCGGGAGTGTGGGAGAAATTGGAGAAAATATATATGGAGAAGTCAATCTCCAATAGGTTGCATCTCAAGCAAAGATTGTTCAACTTTAGATTTTCTGACTCCAAGAATCTGGCGGATCAGCTGGAAGATTTTCGAAAGTATATAGATGATCTTGAGGGTGTGGATGATCCCATGAAAGATGAGGATAAAGCTTTGATGTTATTGAATGCTCTGCCTCAGAGTTTTGAGCAATTCAAAGACTCAATACTTCTTGGAAGGGATTCGAAAGTGACTTTGGAGGAGGTATTTTCTGCATTAAAGCTGAAGGCAATGCAGAAATGTGTCAGCAAGCCAATCGATCAAGCTGCTGAAAGCCTCAATGTGAAGGCAACTTCAAAGAAACAATTCAAATTCAAGAAACCCCCATCTGACAAGTGGAAGCCAAGATCATCTAAGGAAGGAGATCAAAAGGAATCTAGAAGCTGCTTCTGGTGTAAGAAACCAGGACACATCAAGCAAAATTGTTTTGCTTGGAAGAAAAAGCAATCTGAAAATCACAAAGGAGATGGCACAGCAGCTATCACTGAGGAAATTGAAGAGGCAAGAGCTCTCAATGTGGTGGAGGATAGCCCATTATCAAGGCTATGGATCATGGACTCAGGCTGCAGTTTCCATATGTCCTCCAATCTCGACTGGTTCCAAGATTTAAAGGAATCTGAAGGCTCAGTGTTGCTGGGAGATGACCATGTGTGTGATGTAAGGGGTGTTGGGAGCATATGTTTGAGGATGGACAATGGAATTTTCAGAACTCTCACTGATGTGAGATACATCCCATCCATTAAAAGGAATCTTATATCCTTGGGTCTTCTTGAGAAGAATGGCTACGAATTGACTCTCTTTGGTGGAGAGATGCTTGTCAAAAAGGATGGCCAAATGATCATGAAGGCTGTCAGAAACAATGTGCTCTATTATCTGAAAGCTGAGGCAGTTGCTGGAACAGCTAACAACACACAAAAGACCATCAATTGGCATGCTAGGCTGGGCCATGTGGGGGACACTGGGCTGATGCAGCTGGTAAAGCAAGGCATTATTCAGATGGCTGATTCAGAGATACAAAGAGCCATTGGATCGTGTGAAGAATGCATTCTTGGCAAAAACAATAAGCTGCCATATGGAGTGGGCAAACATAACTCAACACAACCTCTCCAATATGTTCACAGTGACATATGGGGCCCTGCACCAGTAAATAGCATTGGAGGAGGCAGGTATTTCTTATCATTTGTTGATGATTTTTCAAGAAAGGTTTGGATAATGATCATGAAAGAAAAGTCAGAGACCTTCAAGAAATTTCAGGAGTGGTGTACTGCAGTTGAGCTAGAAAAGGGGAAGCCTTTGAGATGCCTAAGAACTGACAATGGGCTGGAATTTTTGTCCCATGAGTTTGATGAGTTTTGCAAGAGAAAAGGAATTAAAAGGCATAGAACGGTGCCTCACAACCCACAACAAAATGGGGTCGCCGAGAGAATAAATAGAACCATTCTTGAAAGGGTAAGATGCATGTTGATAGCATCTGGAATGTCAAAACCATTTTGGGCAGAAGCAGCCTCCACAGCTGTTGTTTTAATCAACAAATGCCCCTCTGCTGCCATTGAAAATCAGACTCCGGATAGTAGATGGTATGGATCTTATGGAGACTATTCAAAATTAAGACCATTTGGGTGTAGAGCATATGCTCACATCAAACAAGGAAAGCTGGAACCAAGGGCTCTCAGATGTGTGATGATAGGCTATCAGGTTGGAGTTAAAGGTTACAGATTATGGTGCTGTGAGGAAGGGAATAAGAAGGTTGTCATCAGTAGGGATGTTATTTTCAGGGAATCTGAAATGCCTTTCTTCATGAAGCAAGTTCAGACTGTTGAGTTTGAGGTGGAGGGTCAGAGGGAATCCTCATCTGATGCTGTAAGAAGTCCACCAGATACTGTGAGAAATTCACAAGAAACCAGTGTTGGTGGATCCTCTGAACATGAAAGTAACATCAAGACTCCACAGAGACTGGTTGCAAGAGACAGAACCAGAAGAAGGATCAAGCTCCCTTCCAGATTTCAGGATTTTGATATGATGCACTATGCACTGGCCATAGCTGAGGAGATGGACTATCATGAGCCTTCAAATTACAAGGAAGCAATAAGGAGTCCGGAGAAGGATCAGTGGCTATTAGCCATGCAGGAGGAGATTGATAGCTTGTACAAAAATCACACATGGATTTTGGTGTTGAGGCCAACTGATCAGAAAACAGTTGGTTGTAAATGGATTTTTAAGAAGAAAATTGAGGCCTTCAACAACAATCAAATCAGATTTAAAGCCAGGTTGGTGGCCAAAGGCTTTACACAAAAGGAGGGAGTAGATTATAATGAAATATTCTCCCCTGTGGTAAAGCATAGCTCCATCAGGATTCTACTTGCCATTGTTGCTCAGAGAAATTGGGAATTGCAGCAACTCGATGTCAAAACAGCCTTTCTTCATGGAGAGCTCGAAGAGAAAATTTACATGGAGCAGCCTCCTGGTTTTGTCCAACCAGGAAATGAAGGAAAGGTGTGTTTGCTGAAAAGAAGCTTGTATGGTCTAAAACAAAGTTCAAGACAGTGGTATCTCAGGTTCAATCAGTTCATGCATAAGATCGGTTTTGAGAAGTCTTTGTATGATCATTGTGTCTTCATCAAGAGAAGAGGTGGAGTTGCTGTGGCATATCTACTATTGTATGTAGATGATATGCTGATCTCTGCAGAGCATAAGGAAGAGGTGGAGTTAGTGAAAGGTGATCTGAAATCTGAATTTGATATGAAGGATCTTGGAGATGCAAAGAAGATCCTTGGAATGGAGATCATAAGGGATAGAGACAAGAAAAGGATATGGCTAACTCAGAAAGATTACATCAGGAATGTGATCAAGAAATTTCAGATGGATAAAAGCAAACCAGTGAGTGTGCCCCTGAGCCAGCAGTTTAAGCTCAGTGTAAATCAGTGCCCTAAAGATGATAGTCAGAGAAGAGAGATGGATAAAATCCCATATGCAAACATAGTGGGAAGCATCATGTACACCATGGTGTGTACAAGGCCAGACATCAGCCAAGCCATAAGTGTTGTGAGCAGATACATGGCAGATCCAGGTATGGAGCATTGGCATGCTTTAAAATGGATACTAAGGTATCTGAATGGTACTCAGGATTATGGCATACTGTTTGATGGAAGTAAGAATTTTGATGCACAGCCTCTATTGGGATATTGTGATTCTGATTTTGCTACTAACATTGACACAAGGAAGTCCCAATCCGGCTATGTTTTCTGCATGTATGGAGCTGCTGTAAGTTGGAAGTCGAGTTTGCAATCTGTGGTGGCACTCTCAACAACTGAGGCAGAATATATTTCCATGGCTGAGGCCGTAAAGGAGAGCATGTGGCTGAAAGGAATCTGCTCGGATTTTGGAGTTGATCAAGGAGCTGTGACTGTATTATGTGATTCAAATAGTGCCATATGTTTGTCAAAACATCAGACATTCCATGAGAGGAGCAAGCATGTGGATGTTAAGCTTCATTTTGTGAGGGATGAAGTTGAAATGGGCTCAGTGAAGATTGAAAAGGTAGCTACTGAGCACAATGCAGCTGATATGCTAACAAAGGTGTTGCCCGGACTTAAGTTGAAGTATTGCATGGATTTGGTGAATCTGATTCAGCTGGAGTGATTGTGGAAGATGGATGAAATCTATGGATTGTCCAGTTATGTCCCAAGGTGGAGATTTGTTATGAGGATTGGGGCAAAACTGCACAATCAGTTCAGTTCGGTTACCGATATACTGTTCGGCGATTAGGGACCGATGTGCTGTTCAGTGATCTGACGAACTGCAATCATGCTCGGTGATTGGTCGAGTTTGTAGTCGTGCTCAGGGATTAACCGAGCTCAATGTTCGGTGTTGAGCTCGGTGCTCAGTGCTCGGTGTTGGCCGAACTTAAACGAGTTCGGTGTTGGTGCTCGGTGTTGGCCGAACTTAAACGAGTTCGGAGTTGACAGTTGTTATTAACTGATGCACGTCGTCGGATGCGACTAGTTAGTTAGCTTTAAATGAAAGCCGTTAGGTTTGAACTAGTTGTTAGATAAGTGTTAGTTAAATAGAGCCGAGCTGTGAAAAAAGAAAAAGGATTTTTCATCCATGAGTTTTGTAATCTTCCACACAAATAAAACACAAGATTTCCATTGACTCTCCAAGAATTGTTCTTGCTTATTCATTTTCATATCAAGTATTCGTTCTTCTCGTTCCGGAATCGATCTCGTTGTGATAACAAGATTGAGTCGCGTATCTATAGCATTACAATTCCTACATGCTTGTTGCTACACCTTTTAATTAACTCTATCACTAAATTTTTTTTATCCTTGTAATTAAACCACCATATTTAGCAAATTACAGATTCTAGATTCTCTTTGGTTATGAGAATCGATGCAAAATTAATGATGATTGGTAACGTTCGTATGTGACATATATATAATGAGAATGCAAATAATTAGCACATACCACTAGAAGTTGAAATAATTACTACTCCCTCAGTTCCGCCTCGTTAGAGTGGTATTCCTTTATATTTTTGACAAAAAGTAATACTTTATATCTCTTATTTTATTCTTTATTCTATTTTATAGGGGATATTTTGAGAAATTTAGAGTGGATAAGATCTTCAGCTGTTGATTCTATACCACATACACATCTAGTACTATTCAAGTGTCTGTAAGGTACAGCTATACCATTTAGGGTGTTTATTTGGAGTGATATGAAATATTATTGATTATTTGAAGGATAAAATAGTCATGTTCGAAACTAAACAATTGATCAAAGTAAAAAAAAATGAATTAGCTTGAATTATTTCTATGAATTCATCCTATACTGAATTAATCAAAGTAAATGGGTCATGGATACCAAACCAACTGTCTAATCAACAAAATCTACATAAAGTGGCTGCATTTTGTATAATGAAGGGCTTGTTTGTCTTATACTCCTCCATAATTCAAACTAATTAAACTACCTAGGACCACTTGATCAAGTCATACCTGAATTGGCAGAGCATCAATGTCAGCTCTAAGCGCCACAAACGGTGGAGAACCCGAACCTATGGCAGCGACGACACCTGTACGAGCCACCGGCCACTGATACCGAACCCCCATTCGGTCCAGCTCATCTCTGATGAGAGAGCTAGTCTCAAATTCTTCAAAAGCAAGCTCTGGATTCCTGTGGATTTGTCTCCTTATCTTCACCATCCACCTCTTCGTCTCCGCTGAATTCGCCATAGCGTTTACCACACCGGAAAGGGAAGAGTTGTGTTTGTGGAGAAAAGGGTTGCAAACATGGCTGCTACAAATCTGTATACATGAGTAGAGCAATACAGCACTGAAAATAATCGAGATTTGGAGATCTTTAACTACTCCCATTTTTTTTCTAGTTAATTGTATATGTAGATTTTTTTTGTGAGTTTTATTATATATGCCATATAAAGTTTTCTCAAGTTTCTTTTATAATTGTATTGTACCGTTAATGAGTTTAATAGTAGAAAAAAAGAAGAAAATGGTGGACCATGATATTGATTGGTAGCTATTGGACTGGGGAGAAAGAAGTTAAATTTGCTTGGACAATTTGCAAAACAAAAAATCTATGGAGGAAAATGAGACAGCAAGATGATGGACGTTTTAGTTATTTTTTTAATTTTATTTGGATGGTAGATTAATAATTGGAGGAGAAAGAACATATTTCAGAACAAAAACGTGCAAATGTCGTATGAAAACAACAGATGGTGTGATTCTATATACTGTTGTCGCCCTCTTATTTGTTAATTTGAGGTCGATAATTCACGAGTTGATATTTTCTAGAGGGAATAGGAACTTTATGTGTCCGGTGTCCCCATGTACAGAAATTGAATATACATGAATTAGTTTTTACAATATAAGCAAATAAATAATGCGAAAGTCGTGCACCATGCCGCCGACGGCAGTTATTATTAATTTAAATCTATAAGTATTGCTTTTTATTTAACATCTATTAAATCTGATATTTACTATCGGTTATAATTTAATTAATAATGATTATAAATCAATCACCGTAAATACAATTCAACTAGTTGAAAAAAAAGATGTTCTTATTAAGCAGCTGGGTACGTCTAAATTCTCATGTCTGTTTTCATAGAATATCCAGAAATTAATAATCATAATTAATGCGCATGCAATACGTGCAAGATTATTAATTAGTATCATACAATGTAACTGAATAGCAATCAATGCGAGATAACTATTTCTAACTATTTTTCATGCATTCGTTGCCCTAAAAGCATTAGAGGTTGGCGCACCTTAAAAATAAAAGAAAATTAGGTGTTCATGACAGAGGATGATATCAAACAGTGGTTGGTGGATACAAGATTCTAAAATATAGGGAGCGAAATAAAACTGTTCGGATGTTAATGGAGGGGGAGAGGTGGCGTCGGAAGCTATCGGAGGGGGCGACAATAGAAAATTCACGTCCATACCCATCTTAGTGGGTCGCCGGGGAGGGGCGGTCGCTCCCTCGTGCCCCCTGGATCCGCCATTGATTTCAAACAGTCAGTAATTATCTTCTTTTGTATGACGTGTCGAGGTAATGTGGTGCTTCTTGAGGTTTATGAGGTGTGTTCTTTTGTTGCTTTTGTGTTTTGTTTTAATTTCCCTTATTTTGCTTTTGTTTTTCTGGGTGTGTTGGTGTTTTGTTCTTGGTTAATGGTTGTTGGAAGGAAAGATCCTACACAATGGAGGGAAGATCCTGCACAATCAAGATTGGAAGAATAATTAGTAATTGATTGATATCTTTTTATACCTTGTAATTAGGTATAGCATTAGTGACTTACCATATATGGGGAATATTGAGGCCTATATGAGGCGTGTAAATCAGTGTAATTCAACAACCAATAATGAAATCAATTCCCTCAAAACCTACTTTTATCATGGCTTCAGAGTAGGTTATGAATTAGGGCTCAGAAAAATATCATCACTGCCCCATACCAATCCCGACTAGAAAATAAGAAACAAGTGAGAAAACGAAATCCTAAACCAGTCCCAAATGGCCAACGAAAAACCAACCATAGTATCATCAAGCAGCAAGATACTAGCAAGCAAGAATGTAACTGTTGCGCTCAAACTCAACGGAGGAAATTACCCACTATGGTCGCGTCTGATGAAAGTCGCGATCGGGAGTAGGGGAGGCTACTCTCACATAACTGGAAAACCAGCCCTGCCACTGCCAGGAAGCGAGCAGTACGAAGATTGGGAGGAGACTGATCTCATCGTATTCTCCTGGATCGTGGATAACATCGAAACAAACATCATCGCGGATTTCGCCCATCACCAAACATCCCAGTCACTCTGGGAGAGTCTAGCTGTCACATATGAGAGTGAGGCGGACCTTTATCTCGTGTACGACCTGGAGGACAAGACAAACACGATTAGATATGGAGATATGGATCTGGAGACATATTATCGGAAGATCCATGGAATGTGGATCAACATCGATTGGTGTCAGAAGTAGCCGATCGACTGCTGTGACAAAGGGGTAAGCCAATTCCGAGCGTACTCCAACACCAAACGAGTACTTCGGTTCCTCGCGGGACTGAACGGAGAGTATGAAGGTGTCTGTCGTGACATTCTTAAGGAAGTGTCACCACCCCAAATAGAAACCGCCTACAGCTGGGTGAAGAAGGAGGCAGCTCAACGCAGAATCAGACCGCCAAGTTCCTCCAATGCCACCACCGAAGGCAGCCACGGCGGTACTGATTCCACATCTAGGAGAATTGGTCACGGACTCGCAGCGCAAGGACAGAGGCAACCCCATCGGAGCGGAAACCCACGACCGACAACCATCGCCCACCGCCTGGGAAGCAAATCGGCTGACATATTGAAATTGTGGTGCTCCCACTGCGAAATGCAAAAGCACACGCGGGAGACATGCTTCCAACTGGTAGGATACCCCGATTGGTGGGAGGAGAGGCAGACGACGAGGGCCAAGATGGCAGTCGGGTTCACCGTCGGAAATGAGACCGGAAAACCAAATCCCGAAATTCGGGAGTTACAGTATGGACGAGAGAAGCAGAAGAAAGGAGGGCCGGAAGCCTCCAGCGGAGGCGGCGGCAGCGGCAGAGCCGACAATTTTGCTGAGAGGACGAATTGGAACGAAAGAGGAAGCGCAAATGGAAGTAAAGGGTTGGGGATTCACAACCCTAACCCTAGCTTTTGTTATATTTATCAAAATGACCCCCAGTATTTTCGAGAATTATATAAAACACCCCATGTTTTGTTGAAAGACCCCCCCCCCCCAATGATGACTTGCATGATGACCCCCAATTTATGAATTATTGTGAAAAACCCCCTGATATCTCTAGAATTGCCCAAATTAGTCCTATTGACCTTAAAAATCAGTTTGAGCCCTTAGACAGAATTTCCGCTGCATATATTGTGAAAAATGGAATTGATGGGGAAAAAATGGATGGATTTTTTATTGTGGGGCCACCGACACCATGACCCCAAATAAGGATGATTTTATTAGTTTTAGTAATATTACTAAGACATATATACAGATTGCTAGTGGGGAATTGATCACTGTAGCCGGGGAGGGCACTATTGAAATATCCCCGACTTTGAGACTTTCAAATTGCCTTTATGTTCCTACATTGTCCCATAGATTAATGTTTATAAGTCATGTGACGAAGGAGTTAAATTGTACCTTACTGATGCATCCCGACTTTTGTATTTTGCATGATATTCGGACGAGGAGGATACTTGGGCGTGGCACTGAGAGCCAATGACTCTACTATGTGGACGAGATAGCTCAACAAGGAAGTGTGATGCTGGCTCACGGGTCCACGAAAAGGGAGATTTGGCTTTGGCACCAACAACTGGGACACCCCTCCCCTGGTTATTTTAGTTTACTTTTTCCTAAACTCTCTATTCCGAAAGATTTTGCTTGTGAGACTTGTGTTTTGGCCAAAAGCCACAGACAATCGTTTAATCCTACGAATACTCGTATGAATTCCATTTTTACCCTTGTTCATGCTGATGTTTGGGGTCCTGCACTCGTTGTTGGTGGGAATGGTTTTGGATATATGCTTTGTGATATTTGTAGAGGATTGCACTAGGATGACATGGATATATTTTCTAAAGCACAAATCTGAGGTACTTGATAAATTCATTCTTTTCTTTAAACTTGTTCAAACCCAATTCCAGACCACTATAAAAACCCTTCGATCTGACAATGGGAGGGAATTTGTTAACCAAAAAATGACTGACTTTTTTTTTACCGAAAAAGGCCTTATCCATCAAACTTCCTGCCCATATACACCCGAACAAAATGGGGTAGCCGAGAGAAAAAACCGAACCATCCTTGAGATCACCCGAGCCTTGATGATTGAGCCCAAAGTCCCCAAATCTTTCTGGCCCGAAGCTGTTGCCACCTCGATTTTCCTTATAAACCGACTCCCCAAAAAATTTCTGAACAAAAAAACACCTCTTGATATTTTGATCAAGCTCACCAAAATTCCCGAACATTTGAACCTTCAGCCCAAAGTTTTTGGATGTACAGTGTATGTCCATATCCCAAAACAAGAGAGAACCATATTATCACCTTGTGCCACCAAATGCGTCTTTGTAGGTTATGGGATTAATAAAAAAGGGTATAGATGCTATGACCCAAGCACACGAAAAGTAGTAACCACAATGAACTGCAATTTTTTGGAAACAAAATTCTTTTACCACACCAACTTTAGTAGTCAGGGGGAGAGTAAGTCAGATAAAACATTATTCTACCTAAGTTGGTTTGTGCCTCGGTCAAATCTCTCCAACGAGAACTCAACAGAAAAGGCTAGCACGACCACTGAGCATGTCTCTACCACAGAGTCCTCTCAACCACCACAGCCCGATGATCCTCCTCAACCGGTATCCGAGGCACATGAGGTAACTTCTGATCCTCCTCAAGAAAATACTCTTCCTAATCCGGTTGATGCAGAGACTGCTCTAGACGAGAGCACCAGGAGGTATATACTTCCCCCACGGAGCACTCAGGCAATTCTACCAAAAAGATACACCCCGGAGAAGATAGGAAGAAGGAGTCAGTATGCTGTTGCAAATTTTGCATAGGCAAACTTAACCAAGATAGAGAGGGCCTTTGAGGCTGCCCTCTATGAGGAGGAAGAAATTCTCTATACAGCAGAAGGGCTTGATAGAAAAAGCATTGGAGGGATGCAATTCTTGTGGAGATGGATGCACTGTTGAAAAATAAAACTTGGGAGATCAGCAAATTACCCAAAGGAGCAGCAACTGTGGAGTGTAGATGGGTGTTCACTATCAAGAGGAGACCAGATGGGTCTATTGATCGATACAAGGCCAGGCTGATAGCAAAAAGGTACGCCCAAACTTACGGCGTGGATTATGCTGAAACCTTTTCACCGGTAGCCAAAATCAACACAGTGAGGGTGCTATTTTCAATTGCAGCTATCCGAGAATGGTCTCTTCATCAATTTGATGTAACAAATGCATTCCTACACGGTGAATTGACCAAGCCTGTCTACATGGAATCTCCCCTAGGCTTCAAAGGAGATTTTTTGAATGGGGATGTTTGCAAACTCAAGAAGACCTTGTATGGTTTGAAGCAATCTCCGAGAGCTTGGTTTGGAAGATTTACTGAAGTGATGAAGAAGTATGAATACCAACAAAGCAACTCGGACCACACCTTATTCCTCAAGAAGAGAAATAGTAAGATTACTTGTCTTATTATTTATGTTGATGACATGATTATTACCAGTGATGACGAAGATGAGATAAGTCAGTTGAAGAAGAATTTATTCAAAGAATTCGAGATGAAAGACCTTGGTGCCTTAAAATACTTTTTAGGCATTGAGGTGAAGAGATCAAAACAGGGTGTCTTATTATTCATGTGTTTGATATCCTCGCAGAAACAGGAATGGTAGACTGTAAACCAGCGGACACTCCAATGTTTCAGAACACGGATTATAGATCCGAGAAGGAGCTAAGCGGGCTGATCGAGGAAAATATGAAAGATTAGTGGGAAAGCTCATTTATCTATCCCACACCAGGCCGGATTTGGCCTATGTCGTAGGAGTGGTAAGTCAGTTCATGCATGCACCTCAGGAAGAACATTGGGAGGCTGTTTTGAGAATAGTATGATACTTGAAGGGCACACCAGGACATGGAGTGTTATTCAAGAAGCATGACCACTTAGAGATACATGGATATACAGATGCAGATTGGGCAGGAAACCCGAATGATCGGAAGTCAACAGTCGGGTATTTCACCTTTGTAGGGGACAATCTTGTGACATGGAGGAGCAAGAAGTAGAAAGTAGTAGCTTTGTCTAGTGCTGAGACAGAATTTCGGTGGATCAAGAGTGGATTAACCGAAGTACTATGGCTTAGGAGACTAATGGCTGAGTTGGAACTCAAATCGACCCAACCATGCCGATTACTGTGTGATAACAAGGGCGCCATTAGTATCTCCGAGAATCCGGTTCAACATGATCAAACCAAACATGTAGAAGTTGACAGACACTTTATAAAAGATACAATTGATGCAAGAATCGTGGAGCTACCATACGTAAAGTCAGAAGATCAACTGTCAGATATCTTGACGAAAGTCGTGAACTCTCAATCTTTTCACGGAGTATTGGACAAGTTAAGCATCGGTAATCCTGTCACTTAACTTGAGGGGGAGTGTTGGAAGGAAAGATCCTACACAATCAAGGAAAGATCCTACACAATCAAGGGAAGATCCTACACAATCAAGATTGGAAGAATAATTAGTACTCCCTCCGTCCCATTGAAGATGACTCACTTTCCTTTTGGGTTTGTCCCAATCAAGATGACTCATTACTAAAATGGAAACACCTTTATCTCTACTTTATTCTCCCTCTCTTACTTTACTCTCTCCACTTAACACACTAAATAAAGCTACCTAAAATCCCGTGCCACCCAAGGAAAGGGTCATCTTCCTTGGGACCGAGGGAGTAATTGATTGATATCTTTTTATACCTTGTATAGAATTAGGTATAACATTAGTGACTTACCATATATGGGGAATATTGTGGCCTATATGAGGCGTGTAAATCAGTGTAATTCCGTAACCAATAATGAAATCAATTCGCTCAGAACCTACTTTTATCAATGGGTGGTGTGGCTCTTTGTTGAGGGTTGTCTTGGATGTCGTAATGTAGCTAGGGATATGGTATTACTTTGCTTAGCCGTATATATATTCGTTTATTTGTTAACGACTATTCTGCTTACTGCTTCTTTTCACTTGAGCAATTTTATTTTATTTAGTGCTTGAGATATGTTGATATATTGCCGTGTGATAGTGTACATATTTAAGTACTCTTAACAACGTATAAATCTGATAACCAAACATGTTATTTTTTCCTTTTTCATCATGTTTATACACATATTTAAAATACTACAAGAAGCCTAAAAGTTGAATGAAATAAAATCAATTTGGAGTGTCACACCTCTTCCTTACCTCCCCTTGATTCCCAGTCTTGACATCTAGCAAGCCCACTTTCTCCATAGCCTTGGCGAAATCCTTGAAGAATTTGGTCCCATCCTTGGCGTACATATCAACGAAGGGCTTGGTCCGTGGATCGGACGCCATGATCTGATCGCTGGCCAGCAGACCAAACCCATTCTGCAGATTCACATAATAGGCATTGTCGAACTTGCCAGCCGTCATGGGGTCGTTGAAGGCGGCCAAAGTGAGGTCCTTCTTGTAACCGGCGCAGAGCTTGCGGAGGCCATCGACGTAGGAAGGGTTCATGGAGGGGTCGTGGTCCTGCGTGGCGCTGAAGTTGAAGATGCGGGAGGCGAACTCGGTGCAGTGGGAGAAGCCGATGGTGTGGGCCCCGGAGAGGGTGACCATCTCCTGGACGGAGAATCCCCTGGCGGCGAAGATGTCGATGATCTGAGTGAGGGGCATGGTGGGGGTGGCGATGTGGCCCTGGACGTCGTCGGCGTGGGCGGCGAGGCTGTCGCGGCGGCCGAGGGGGACGGGGTAGAAGGGGCCGCCGACCATGGTGAGGAGGTCGCGGGTGGCCTCGGCGAGGATGTCGGAGCAGGAGACGACGCCGGGGCACTCCAGCTCCAGGCGGGTCTTGGCGCGGATGACCACGTCGAAGGCGTCGCCGGGGAGGGAGCGGTTGATTTCGTGGTCGCGCTCGGAGGAGTGGGAGGAGGAGGGGGACTTGAGGAGGAGGGAGGCGTCGCACCCGCCCACCACGCAGTCGTGGAAGAACAGCCGAAGGACGCCCGCCGCGGCCGAGGGGACGGCCATCTGCTTGTCGGTGATCACATCTTGGAGGATCTTGCCGAAGCGGGGGCACGTCTTCGCGTAGAAGTCTGTTTTCAGCTGCGGCGGAGACGGCCGGCTGGATTGGACGAGGACGAGGAAAGGAAGGATGAACAGAACCGGTGGTGGGGACATTGTTTGGTGCTGGTGTGTATGGAAACAAACAGGTGTTTCTGTTTGTTTTTTTTTTACCAAGGGATTTAATTTCTGTAAATACCGATTTTAGCTCCCTTTCACCCATCTCTTTCCTTAGCGACTCAACTCAACTCAACCCAACCATCTCTCTCTTAATTTCATACTCATTATCTCACAGATATTGCTAGATTTTTTATAATGCTATATATACTTTCTGTCATTTTTCAAATATGTTAATTTTATTGTCAAAAACGAATTGACTATGATTTTGATCGAATCCGCATAGACCACAGTACGACTGCGATCGGACTCCTTTTATTTATTTATAAAAAATATTTTCAGTTTTAATTAAATGCATTAGTAATTTTTTATTGAAATGAATATAACATAAATGTATTAAATTATGTGTACTAAAATTTAGTCTAAAATTCTCGAATTCTGTTTCAAATTTCTACTCATAACTCAACATTTTACTATATTATGGTTAAAGTTTTTTTTATTAGGGAATATTTAGTTAAAGTAAAAGGTGAATGAAAATATAGAAATAAAGTAAGAGCATTTACGCCAACGGATTGTAGCACAGTTGACCGCGTGAAGTTGTGGTGACCTCCTGGTCACAGGATCAAACCCCACCAACCTGGAAGACTTTCAGCCTTACAATAAAGTAAGGCCTCTCAACACGTCCTCATTCTCCTTCATTCTTGTCCCAAGCCACAACTAAAATTGTGTGTATTTATAGAAAATTTGAAATTAAAAAAAAAATCAAACACTACCAGCCCACAATGGGCGTTGGATACCCAGGCCGGTTGCTACGCCCCCCCCCCCCCCCCCCCCCCCCCCCCCCACACACACACACTGTAAATGATCCAATTGTGGTGGCATCAACAAGTTAAAGGAAACATCGTCAACGCTTCTACAGATTTGGGGCCTGATTTTCCAACTGTACATCAATTGGGGCATCAACAAAATGGTAGAGGCATTTCAGAAGCACAAGAAAGATAGATTGTGTTATATTCCAACGTAACAAAATTTCCAATTCTATGTTACCTGTGACAAATGACAACTTTTACATCTCGATTGCCATGTAGCAACCTTTAACAAGAAGAAGATAATAATGCATCGAAGAGAATGAATTAAACTCGTTCAATATATAATACAAGACAATCTTCAGCTGGAAGACCATACAAAGAAACAGACTGATGAGAGATTAGTAATAATAGTATTACTCAATCCATTCCACAAGGCTTCTTTTTGTCTCCCTTTAGGTGAAGGTTGTACCATTTCTTCTTTTTCGATCTCTCTCCTCTCGACTGCTTCTTATCCTTCCCTTGGCAATCATCACCCTCCTTCACCGTGGCTTTATTCTTGCTTCGACTACTACTGCTGCGCTTTATTTGTGGAGCAGTTGTATAAGAAGCATGTATCTCGTTCCTCTGTTGGAGAAGCTCGTCAATCTGCAGAACCACAACTTTTCAGATAGTACTAAGATAAATGCGTTGCTCCCTACAATTAGTAGTGGTTTTAACTCAGGCATTACTTACAGCTTGCATTTCTTGAGCGTATCTACTTGTCATCTCAGTGAATTGAGTGAGCACCTGTTTACAATAACGTATGGAAGTAAGTTCCCATGTACCTTGCCATAAAGTGCGAGTACAAATTATTCTAACAACAAACCTCTCTATATTCGGTTTCAAATTTGGAAAGCTCCACTCTTTTTGACAATATTTGAGCTTCAACAGATCTAAGATCCTCCTTCTCTTCAGAAAAGATTTCAGTAGAAAGAATTTCTATAGTGTAGCTTACACTTTTGAAAAAATTATCACCTGCAAAATAATTCGAAAAGCCCAACAGGCATGAGTAGTAGTCTCTTTCAGGTAAAGATAGATATGGAAACAAATTTCAAGGACAAGTCTTACCATAAACTGCAAAATAATGGTTGCCGGCTTTGAGTTCAGTTATTTCAAATGGCTGAAATCCATCCAGCTTTCTAAAGAAAGCTGCATCTGGATCTTTTACAGCAGTCGCCTGAAATCAGTAGTAGGGAAGTTATGTGAATGAATTAAGAATAGAAGTGGAGGGTTCACACATGTAGTTGAGCATACCAGATTTACTTACAGAGTTATGGGCAGGGTCCATCCGATAAACAGGGAACCCGAGAAAATACATCCCAGCAGATGTAACCTTCCCTGCTTTTGAACTATCCTCCTATAAACAAAAGTTTATCATGACTAAAGTTGTGAGAATAGAACACCAAATTGAAAATAAATTGCAAGAAAATAACACATCCTAAATGGACAAAAAGTGCAAGCCTTGTGCCATGTAAACCAAAAACCAATGACTAGTCTTAAAAGTAGTCCAAGAGGAGAGGTTTGGCTTTATTCTGAGCATGTATTCCAGGAAAGGGACATGGAAATAACCAATCCAGAGAAAAATAAGTGGTAGTACCATAAATTTCATTTCAGAAAAGTATTAATTAAACTATTTCATTTTAATAATAAACTACTACTATATGGCAGTCTTTTTATCAGGATAAAAGTGGCAAGTTCCCAGGGTTCATATCATGTTTATTGAAACCAGTGAAAATTTATTTATTTATTAAATTAATAATGTACTTCTCCCGGGGAACTACAAGATTAGAGTTTTACTGAATTATACATCTGATTAAAAAGGTCTACACGGAACTAGGAGAAATAAACCTGTAAAGCAAGGCATAGTCCACCATTCTCTTCCTGATCAAAGTACAATAGCTGCAAAAGACCAACATGGATACATTAAGGCAGCAGGAAGCATATTATTAAACCACAGGAAAAGGTTATAATGAGCTGGAGAATTAAAGCAAATTAAAATCTGGTTAGGGTAATTTAGGAAGAATACATGTTACCCGATAGCATGACCTGTAACCGCAAATGAATGGAAGACCAGGACATTTTGTAAGGATATTTTTCTCTCTCCATGGCTAAGATAATACTACTACTTTGTCATGAAAAGTTGCTGTTATTTTTTACCTAATTATATGAGTTTTATACTACTATTTCATAACATACGAGATGAACGAAGGATGAATATATTTCAGAAGACATGGACACAGTTCACGTCTTCTCACAAATATAAACCTATTGTTGGGTTATGTTTGTTACTATTTTATAGAGTAAAATGAGTTTGAAGCCAAAAAAATCCAATAAATACAGTTATGCAATTTCAGCACAATCAGTAATAAGCATTATGCTGTCTAATGCCTAAGAAACCCCAAGCTAAGGCTGCATAGAGTTAGCATCTAACATTTACTTAATAGTACTATTAACTAGCTACACGAAAAAGCTAATATTAAAATGGGAAATTGGCACCTAATATCATGGAACTTTCAAAAAGTTGGGTTTTTCCCACGAACTTTAGAATTGACAAATAATATCACGAACTTTACCCCGAGTGTGTTATTTTCCACCAATGAAAAAATTCCGGCAAATAACATCATGATTCATATTTTTTTTTGTAATTTCTCGACAACAACTTCGAGAGCTTCAAGTTTTTCAGTCTTTGAGAATAATTTTTCATGAAGCACACCCTCCAACTTTGTTCTTCAATCTATTAATATAGCCGGAATTTTTTCATTGGTGGGAAATAACAAACTCAGGGTAAAGTTCATGATATTATTCACCAATTTTAAAGTTCGTGGGAAAAACCCAACTTTTTGAAAGTTCCATGATATTAGATGCCAATATCCCTATTAAAATTAATTCTGTATAGAAGACTAATGCAACTCCCATTTCCAGGAATCTCCACGTATAACGGATGAGAAGCACAATTTCTCAATAACAAAATTGAACGAGAACGATATAAAGCACAACTGAGATATTAGGATATGTTATAATCATTTTCAGATGCTGCATAATCATTTTAAGAAAAACTGAACAACATTTTCCATTCTCTTGACAAAGCTGTAAACTGACTAGAATATATATACCTTAAACTTGCTCTTATCTGATGAAGAAACTCGGCAAACAAGTCCTGCATGTGCTTCCTTTTCTGTTATGGTTACAGAATAAAAGTGAGCACACTGCTTCTCAACCTGTTGGGAGAAGAATAATGTATTAGTTTAAACAGAAAAAGTATGAGACTATAATATTGCTTACTAAATTTAGGCAGGTGATTATACCTTCCTGCACAAAGATTGTCCCAGCAGGAGTGGAAGAATTGATACTGCCCCATTTAGTGCTTCCTCCAGAACAGTGGCCGATACAGTAGTCTTGATAGGAACTCCGAGTTTACTGATCGACCAAATGAAGTACAGTTTATTTAGGTAAATCAAAAATATAATCCTATAGTTCACAACAAGATTGAAAACATAATAAAATAACCCATTATAAATACCAACCTAAAAATTGCAGCAAACATAGTATTAACAGTTCCTAAACTTGAAAGGTCAAGTTCTAGTTCTTGGCTTTCTGATTCGACAGCCTGAAAAAGGATAAGGCGTAGAACTTGGAGACTGTTCAAACAATCAACTAATTAAGGTTTACATTAAATCCTTAGGCTGGGTTGAGTTCACAAACACTAACCTCAAAACCTGCTGTATCATACTGCCGCCTTTTATCCGTATCAGACAAAATGTTATATGAGAATGTGACCTCTTTGAACATATCTGCAGCTGTAACATCGTTTGCATTTTTGTCCGGGTGGTACCTACATTTTGTAATACAAACATAACCAACACATAATCGATCCTGAGAAATTCTTCTCAGCATACAACACACATTTAGCAACGAAATTGGATCTATAGGAACCAAATAATACAGTGGAGACAGAGCATCTCATCAGTATTTGTTAAATGAATGGTTTGGCAGAGAGAAGACCAATTTTCCTGTATGTGTCATGATCCGTCTTACAGTCTACAAACGGAACATCATACTTTTTGTACTAAAATAAATCATGCCCTGAATCACTACCAAATTTAAATGTTGGAATTAAAAGTTGGGCAATGGAGAAACATAATAATGCAATATGTCATCCATTATATCTTAAATAGTTGATATTCATATCAAAACATAACTACAGAGGTGAAAGAAAGCACAACTCAACATTAAGCGAAGATCAGAAGTAAGTTAACATACTTTAAAGCCAACTTCCGGTAGGCACTCTTAATTTCCTGGTCGGTAGAATTTCTGTTCACCCCCAAAACCTCATAGGGGTCTCTCCGCAGCTGCTTCTCCCCATCCCCTTTCTCAGATTTAGATTTTTGCCCCGGCATTTTCTTTATATGCAAACAAAATAATGAATCAAAGAGGAACAAAACCCAACCAAAGGTCGAATCCTGAATCCATTTCAAATGAGAGATATTGAGCTGAAACACAAATGTCCGAAAACCCTAAATGAAGGAATTGACTTTAAAACATTTCAAATTGGAAACTATTTAGAGAAATTGAGACAAAATGCATGATTCTATTCGGAGGAGATAATTTTCTTAAGAAAACCCTAAGCAACAGAGCTCAATAGCTGAAGAAAATGGAGGGTAAATTAGGTGGCATTTTCTGTTTTTTAGTTTCTTGTTTTCTTTAGATATAATACTCCTATGAGGTAGCTGTTTAAAATTCAAATTTATTGCTAGCGCTTGCTACCATGAGCCATGTGGACCACTTTTGCAGCAGAATGGGTATCGTGCGCATCCTGGCGCATACAACGCGGGCTCACTTTTCTATTAATATTAACCTTGTTTTTTCGAATTTTTAATGAAGGTAATTAATTTATTAATTGGTGATTAGGTGAATGCATATGGAGATAAGTGAAGTAGATCAGATTCGTAAGCATAATTGATGAGAAAAAGGTAAGACATTATTATCGTAATTAATTGGTGTGGTGATGAGAGTGACTGATTTTTGACCTCTTAATTACTCATTACTCATATGATCGCCATCGCTAATTGTCTCATAATTATGCTACAGACTAAATATCATAAAATTTATTTTCATCTGTTTTTTTTAAAATCTCATGGAAATTCTAAATATTAGAACTTGAAATTGAAATTCAATAAAAATAAGGGGCAAAGATTTGGTAAGAATATAAATTATGCCGGCAATATACTGTAATTATCATGTTTACAAAGTACAAGGACACGTTTGACATGAAATAGTATTTGATAAAATGCGATAAATTTGATAGAGTTGTTTTTATTATAATATTTCAATATTATGTTTGAGTAAATATTCATTAAGGGTTAGTTAGTGAAGTCCAGTTTTTTTTTTTTTTTGTGAATTGTGACAAATAGAAAATAAAAACAATATACTACTAGTAATAATTCAATACAACAATTTATTTCGCAATAAATGCACCTGTCTATATAAATAATGGAGTACAACAATAAAGTGTAGAAATGGTTTGATGATTGGGCCACTTTATTGATCGTAGGCCCTCTAACACAAACGCTGGCCTATTAAACATGTTAGCTGGACTACTATATAAACGGGCCAATAAATTATATAGGCCCAAGAAATCCATCATTCATTAAATATTGGTCCCAAGAAATCAATCATTAAGTAAATATTGTTCCAATTAATTTTACAATTTAAAAAAGTTCATTCGGCCTGTAAAGTAGCTGTCAATTTGCTCCCTTTTCTTCAATTGGTAAGTATGTATACATACTAGAGTTGCTATTGATGGCATGCACTAAATGTTTGAATTGTTCCATATCACATGAGACGTATTAGTTTAAGTTTGCAATCACAAAGCTCTTATCTTAAATTTATTGACTATAAATTCAGCTTAATCGATCAAATGTTTTCCTTCCAACCAATAGGTTAAAAAGCTCTGAGTTACCACGGCCAAAAAGGTAAATAAAGAACAATGATTAATCTTTTTTAAAAAAAATTATCACGTGACATATTGATATATATGCACCAACAAAACCACAAAATGAATTTACTCTTATCTTTATTGTTGGGGCTGGGAAAATGAGATTTGTAGAATTTGAACCTTAAGTCTCTTTGTTCGTACCTTGGATGTCTCAGTATGAGATTTTTTTAGATGGAGATTGGATCATAATTATATCGATATATATCTCAATCATTTCAAATCAGAGTTCTGAAATTTTTATTTTTATACTATGTTATGCTATGCTATAGCCTATACTTATAGTCTACCTCTTTTTTCTTTTTCTTTTTTCGTGAATATTAAAACCAGACCAAGTTGAATGTTGTACGGATACATAAATTAATACTCCCTCTGTTTTTTAAAAATAGAAACATTTGAAATGGCACAGATTTTAATGCACAATTTGGTAAAATAAGAGAGAGAGAGAGAGAAAAAAAAGTGGTAAAGTAAGAGAGATGGAGAGAAAAATTAATGTTAGTGGATTATGGGGTCTACTTTATTAGTGGTATAAGTGGTAAATAAATTGACCGTGTAAAAGTTTCCTAAAATAGAAAGTTTAAAAGTTGTTATTTTAAAATACGGAGGGAGTATATAGTGCGATTGAAGAATATATGTACTATATGCTAGCTTCATCGATCTGATGGGTGTAGCTTAACTACCAGCAACCTTATTTTTTTAAGCATGTATTATTCTGAAAAATTATTAATTATTGCTGTTGTGGTATATGGCATCAATTACATACTCTATTTCACACACACATATAATATAATATTAGTACTTGCAACATTTATATTGAAATTTCCTTCCATATTAAAACATGGAGTAACAACGAATTCACATCTCTCGTGTGTTTTCCATCCATTATTAAAATAATACCAGCTATAAAAGCAAGAAAAAAATTCGCTGATTATTCTTGCGTGCATCTCCATATAGTTAAATAAAGAATATTTGTTATCTAAATTAATAGAGCGTCATAACATAAAATAAAAACGATCGTCTATAATCATAACAACGCAAAAAATGGCATTCAAACCTTGATCATAAGCAACGATGCATCTTTTTCATTGATTTATCATATTCCTCTTCAAATTAAAGAGCTACACAGTTGCAAACCCTAACTTAAAAGATAAATTTTGAAGAAAAATGAGGCCCTATCCCTATATATGTAGATATAGAATGAAAGTAACGTATAAATTCAAATTGTAGACTGCAAACTCAACCCTAATTGAAGATCCAAATTCTTCCTGGTACAATTCTTGATTGAATTAGGCAAGGATGAACCCTTGTTGATTATGAGGGGCCTCGGCTTGTGATGATCCGTTGAAGCATGCGTGAGACTAAACGCACGCGTGTCTTGATGAAGTGAAACATGGTCAACCCCGGCCCATGACCTTGAGATCTCGGGACCACTAAAGCTGATCTGCGGCTGCTGATCCTCGTAAGCCGAAAATTCAGGAGGATGGGATGATGGATCATAAAACCATGCAGATTTAGATCCATAATAATCCAAAGAATGGTTATTACTATTTTGATTGTTGCTGTTGTTGTAGTAAAAAGGTTGAATGTAGCAATTGATGCTGGCCTTTCTTGCTTGAAGCTGCAGCCTCTTTTTCCTCAGCCTTTCCTTCTTGTGTGCATTTTGGTGCCCTCCTAAAGCTTGCGAGTTTGCAAACACCTTCAAGCAGTATTGGCACTCGAACTTCCTGTCCTCCGCCTCGGTGGGGCCCGCTTTGTCGGTCACCGTGGAGGACCCTGACGAGTTGACGCTCTCGTCGCGCTCTAACCACCCTTTGTTGTTGATGTTGTTGTTGGCATCGTGATCAGATTGATCGAGCTCGACTCCGAATAGCTTTAGCTTTTTATTGCAATTGGAATTTTCTTCGGAGGAAGAGTAGGCACTATTTTTATCCATGATCTTGAATTGAAATAATATTGATGATTTGAGAAGGGAGAGTTTTTTTTGGGGGGTTTTGGAAGGTGTGTGTTGAAATGATAATGTTGTGCCCTCTCTTATATAGCAAAGAAATATGCTATTGGTTATAGAGTATGCATTGTATCTCCAAAATAGGAATAGTTTTAATAATTGTATATAGGAAAGAAAGGTCAACAAAAAATAAAGGATAAAGAGGAATAGTCAGATAAGGGAAGTTAATTTGTCTGATGCAAAGATATTGTTTAATATATAAACGGTACGCTTGAAGCTTTAATTTTTTTTTCTTCCCACCAAAGAGGATTCAGTGTGTGTCTAATTTAAGAAAGAATTCCATGTTTCGTAACCACTTTAATTAAATTATTTTAAGTGTACAGTTGTGGTACCACTTGATCAAATTCAAAAAAAAAACACAAATATTCCATGCTTAGAGAGGTGGGAAAATGGGTTAACTTTTATTAAAATAATAGTGGGAAAAAGTCAAAAGAAAGATGGGGATGCAATCACCTGGAAGGATGGCGATCTAGCTTTGCAACAAATCTACCACACTCTACTAAAAAAATCATTAAAAAAGTATTACTTTGATTGACCAACTAATTAGTGGGTTCATGGATAAATCATTTATTATCTAACCAAAGCTAATAAACAAGCTAGAACAATCTTGATTAACTAAATATGTTCAGGTGTCAAGTCCCATCCTCTACAGTCCCACACATTATAATATTATTGATTGATTGATTATCACTGTAGCTTTTGATTATTCAGCACTTAACCGAAGGTTCGTCATGATAATCCACACTCTAATTCCGCAATAAATATATCAAAGAAAATTAATGGCAAATATAATATTCTACATGTTTTAATCTTGACCATGTTTCTTGGATGCATTAATTAAAAAAAAAAGCGGGTTAGAGCTAGAGTAGTTCGCTAAACAAAGGAATATCAAGAAGTGGGCAATGATGTAAGAAAATATTATATACTAATTTAATGATTAAGGTCTTCAACCAAATCTGAGCAAATCTTCTTAGAGCAAGCAAAACCCTATATTTTATGCCCCAAAAGCATATGTTTAAGGTGAATCCAGTCATCATCTTGTATTAATCAAATGAATTTGGGTTGGACAGTTGTTGAGATTTGGACCCACATAGGTTTGGCTTTGGGGGCATGTATATAAATAAATTTAGATTGTGTTGTCATTCCATTGTCTCTTAATATATCTTCAAGGTGGACTATATCTTCCACCAATAAATCTTTTCATTCTCATCAATTATAATTCAAATTCCCACTCTTTGTTTATTTAGTGTTTATTCACCCTTTTTCTAGTTTGTTCCCAATTGCTTTTTTCGATCCGGCTTTAGAGAAGAAATTCTAAATAGGCATGCTATTCTCAATCATTTTGAATTACTGTGTTCACTATTCAATTAATTACATGTATATAGTGAACTGATATTCTCCGTGGCCGGTTGCACCAATTCTTATGATTAATTAAATATAATGAATCTAATAATCAATATTAAAATATTGACAGTGGAATTTTCTCATTCACTATTCTCACTCATTCAATCAGGTGTTGTTTCAATTATACTAGTACTATCAAATATCAATACAAATTAATGTTCTCTAGGGTAGTCTAAGGAGACGTAGCTAGGGTTAGGGTTAGGGTGGGTGGGGTGAGTAATTTTCTTTTGATTGATTTCTTCTTTCCTCAATCTAATCTTAATTTGATAGAAAAAGGTGGGCAATTGTGGTTCTCCTCCCCAAGAAGCTAATTTTCATATTCATTGTATCATAGCGTTTTGGGTAAAACTAAAAAAACGTGAAGTAACAAATAAATAGAAATATTAAGAAGAGACCGTTTTGGAAGATCCTGATTTGATATGATATAACTTTGATATGTTCGATCGAATTTAAATGATGAAAGCCGTCCAAACTTCAAACTAATCATGTCTTTGCTGATAATTAGCATTTATTAAGTAGTTAATTATACATGTAATCTTATCGCTTGGAAGAGAAGTATATCGCTTTGGAAAAGTTGCACTATATATGTTTTTTGTCCTACTTTCACAAACTCAATTTCTTTCTCACGTAATTAATTAGCGAATAGGTTACCAACATTAAATTGTATTAGTATTGTATTGTTATCACTAATCTAAGTAACTATTACTCCATCCATCAAAAGATAGATGTAAAAAATATTATCATTTGGTAATTAAAACACTATAAGATGATATTAATCAAGATTCTAATATGATACTAGTATTAATCAAGATTCTTTTAAGAATTCTAAAACTTTAAAATCAAATATCGTCATATAATTGGCGCATGGTTGTCTTTTAACTTTATGTGGTACATCACATAAAAGTGATGGTGTTATGCCTTCCCACATATTAGAATTTTCAATACAAAATTATTCTATATTAATTAGCAAACAATCTTAATTTTAAGAATTCTGAAAGTAAAAATAATACACTAGGATTTATGGGTATATTAATGTATTTAAGTAGTACTATTTGTAAGCTCCAAGTTGAATCATACAATCGGCCAAATTAAAGTAATTAAAAAATAGCGTACATCAATCTATTTTCTATACGACCTCTATGAAATAATCTCTAATTATATAATTTTCATGTACATTTCTCAATTCATGAGAGTAACTTGATAACGAAATTACTTTAATAATATTCACACATTACATAAGCAAGAACAACTTCAAATTATCTTTTAATGTATTGGCGCATTAGTTATCTAAATGAATATATCCAGTTATCCACTCGTTGGTATTCAAGTCATAGTTATTGGCTAGTTTTTGTAGTTGGTATTCAAGTCAATGCAGGTACAGAGTACTGAATTTTTCTACGATCATTATTTGATTACGTTTAAAATTAAGGCTAATTATCAACAAGGATGAAATTTAATTAGATATTAAGAAGGCCAAGATTGACACTTAACTGCACTCAATAAAACTATATAGGGATTAAAGTTGATGGGAGGAGAATCTTTTGTGATAAATTAAGAAGATAAAAGAAATGAAGGACATATTAGATTAGGACGTTGTCTACTTAAAATAATAATCTACTAGTTATTAATGTTAAATTGTTAATCAACTGTTTGAGTTTTTGTCCTGTGTGGAGATATTCAAGTCCAAAACACATTTTGAAATTCCTTCCCCATTAGCCTGCCAAAACTCTAGCCCTTTTATTAACAGGTCTCTCTCTCTAAAATCAGTTCACGTGATGCACATATATATAGATCGATTGATCATTGATAGTTCTAATTTAGACCTATTAATTTGATCTTGTCAGAGCATCTCCAAGGGGAAAGGGTAAATTGAGAATGTATATATTCATTTATCTTCTTAAAAAGGTAATTATACATTCTCAAAAAGTAAAGGATTCCAAGAGAAGAAAGTAACTGAAAAAGGCAAATAAAAATAATTAACTTTGCAGAGGAGGTAAACATAATAGTTATTTCTCTTTACCTCTCCATTTACCTCTTCTCTTATAAATGCTTTTATATATAATATCATATTTAATATCAGAAACATCTAATCATTGAACGTTAGGCTTAGGTTTATTCTAATTTCATCAAGATTAGGGACTGTGCATAGCGTAACAGCAATATTTAATTACCTTTTATTTTAATCTTTTGGAACCATTTGTGATTACAGTTGCACACCATAATGCCTTTGATTCTAATTCCAATTTTATCCTCCGAAATAAGAACCGACATTATTTAGAGAGAGATATAATAGTTTTATGTATTCTGAAAATAACAAAGAAAATTTTCCCAATATATTGCAAACCTTTTCATGAACCAAACATAAATCTTACCTGTATCCTAGAATATTCGCAAATTCAATCAATCTTGATAATAAAGAGGGTACTAATGTGATATAAAATCCATCCAATCTCTCACACATATGTGTGTGTCCAATGGTAATTGGATTATGCAAAAATGTGCATACAACAGTTTCTAAAATAGAGCATGACAAGTGCAAATCTATCAACTATCCACTCGAATTAGTCAACATGTTACCATGTGAAACATCACTGCAATCACTCACCAAATTACTTATCATCAACCAGAAAATAATGTCTTCACTTGGTCAAAATACATCCATCGCATATAGTGCATAAATTTATGATTATATTGGCTGAAGATTACTCCAAGTAGGATGTGTAAAAATATTTTAGTGCAATTTCTACACAACAATCACACCGTTTTTCGTTTTCCTCACGTTCCATGATATTTCCCAAATAAGGCTTGAAAACACACAAATGTGCATGAATCTCCAAACATAAAAAGTCTAATTTGGCTAACTTCCAAAATACACAAATGCTAGGTTAAATGATTCTTATCATAGTTGTAACTGTAACTGTAACTGACTAGACAGACCCATGTTTTTTTCAAGCCCTAGATGAAAAAAACTCATTTCTCATCTGACTTTGCAGCAACAGTTCAATCGTCATCAATTTACAAAACGATCGGATAGAGATGGAAGTGAAAAAGGTGAGGTGTAGAAAAATAGTGACGATTCCTAGTCTTTGTATCTTGAGATAAGATATGAAAAAGATGTCAACTCCATACTCACTACTCTTTACACAGAATATTTAGCAACAGTAAGATCTCATTTAACAGTTAAAAGTGTACGTAAAAAAGCAGCTTTTTTCACTTCTCCAATACTCCTTTTTCACAACATTCACACGCACTTTATCAAAATCCTAATTGAAGGCATATATAATAAAGGTGAGATTATACAGCTGTGATTCTGCATCACTCACGGCAAAAACAACATGCATAAGCACCAATCATCTTTTGTGCCTGTGTTGGGACCCTTAAAAAGCTTAGCAAAACAATTACAACTAGTTCTGTGAAATTGCTGTTGCTGTAGTTTGGTCAAAATATAGGGACTGTGACAGTGCACAACTCTGAGCATCAGTTCTCCTCCTGCCGGGTAACAACAAAACAACCAGCTTCGAGGCACATACCGCATTTTCACATGGTGCTGGGGATATGCATCAGAGGAGAGTATCAAAATACAAAATCAACCCAAGTGAATCCGTTACATGGAAAAAGGATGAAAAATGTATCGCAGTGTATGAACAACGCTCAACAAAATGAGTATCTTGGAAGCCAAATACAAAAGTACGGGATCTGCTAGGGTAAGTTCTCCTACTAATGATTATGGCAGTGATGCTCCAAGTAACCCCATACACTTCACATGATTGCATCATACTGGTTGCTTCAAACGAGGTTGCAACGCGAGTAATATCTTCTTCCTTGGCCCCTGCAATTAGTAAGCCTTATATAGGTGAAACTGAAAACACAAACTGAGAATATGCATTGATGGTTAACAGTTAGACTTATGACGATATCTTATCCAGGGGGACATGTATAAGGTGTTAATAGTTCTAAAGCCCAAAAATCAAGCATCAAGATGTCATTCTAAACCCCGGATGGCACCCCAATTAGATGGATGTCAAAATTTGTCTTGATGGTAGCAGCCCCATGGTAGCAGCCCCAATTATATGGTTAGTCAATGTACTAGAGAATACAAAATGTCATTTAGAGCATTTAGAACAATGAAAAGTTCAAGGAGACCACAAACACAGAACTACATACAACATGTTATTTTGGAAAGGTTCGGAACAGACGTATATAGAAATTCTAAGATGTTAGATTTTTTGATTACATGGTAACAAAAAGGATATGCGTTTCCTCCACCCAAAAAGAATCGAAAGAAAAACCAGAAATACTTTCAAACAATATCAGTTAGATGTAACAATGAACAAGCACACAAATCACTTCTAAATTACACTTCTAAATTACACTACCAATAAGTTGTTCAACATAAAAAGCACTTTTTGGTTAGGGAGGTTACCATAGGTATTCCCATCTCCTTAAGGTCTCTTTCAGTCATACGCTTCAAAGAATACATGTCCACCTGCAGGAAAGTATCAAAGGTTAATTAATGAACCGGATTATCATACTTCCTGATTTGGTAAACAAAATGATCCTACAAGGTTATAGCTTCCCCACAGGCATACAGCCATACAACCTTCTAATAGTCACCAACAATATTCTACAAGCTTCAGTAAAAAGTCATTTTCTTTTTTTCATACCCCAAGGGGAGGAGGTGGATTTTCTTTCTTTGTATCTCTTATTTTAGTTTCTTAATGACAGACTCCACATCCATGCTGTCGAATGTGGATTAGGCAAAAAAGCTAGCTAGTAGCATTGGGAATTCAATGTGCAGGGCAGTCACATAAATCACAAAAGATTACGTACCTCCTCAGCCTTAAAGATAACAGTAAATTTTTCAAGACCCAATGTGTGCAAGAACCTGTCAACTGTAACTTCATCATCCACCTGCAAGTACAAAAGCCAATGAGAGGAGAAATATGGACTTTCCAAGAGAACCATGACAAACTTCAAACACTAAGTCTTCAGTATTTTTGAGAAAGTGTTAGTTTAATCGATTAACAAAGGGATCAGAGATGATAAACCTCTGACTGCTTGGGGCAAGAAATTTTATAGCAATTGAAGACAAAAAATGGCACAAACTGAATAAGATGCTTCTTAAGTTCATTCAAGAAGAACCACATTGTGGGGCCACAATAGAGAGCAACCTAATAAACTAGGTGCCCTAAACGGCTTCATTCCATGCAATAGAAGTGACGAAGCTGGTCCTCAGGATGTTGTTCCAAGAGGAAGACTAGCTTACTTATATGTTTATGTTACCAAAAGGGCAGACTATTCAGACAGGTGGATGACCATCATGTTGAATCATATTCGCAATCAGACACCAACATTGATACTTGTTAATAAGCACCAGTTCTAGGTTTAGAAACTATCCAAGGCTTTCATCATCAATTTCCCCTTCAACTTTCTTGGTGCCTTGTAGACTGATTCCAATGCAGGCTTACAGCAGTTCCAACATAATATCTAAGTAACAGCTTGTTCAAATAAATAAACTACATAGTAGATCTGCAGAAATGGCACAAAGACTAAGGGGTTAAACATAATAGTAAGTAGACTAACCACATATGAACTTTTTTGCATGAAACTCCCAGACCGAGGAAGTGAGGAGGCCACTGGTGTCATGGACTTCATCTGCCCTACAGGTGGAGCCCTTTTGGTCATGAGAGACGAACTCATTGGCCTTGAAATATCAAAAGCATCTTTACTCATATATGTGCTTGTCCTAGAATCATCATATGAGGTAGCTGCAAATCTTCTCGGCAAAATTTCATCTTTCTTTGGTGCAGTAAGAACTCTAGAAGTTGATAAAGATTCATCAGGTGATCTTCGCCTTAAACTGTCCAATGTCCAGGGAGAATAAGAAGTAATCCCAGAGTCCATTCTGGTCACAGTAGTTGAAGGTCTATGTTCTGGCATAGGACGTCTGGCATTCTGTGCCTCAAAATAGCTTCTTCCACCAACCCCCATTTCCACAATGTGTTGTTTTCTTGGATCAGGAGCATGCCCAGACCTGTATTCAGGAATATGCATGCTAGCATTCCTTGCTACAGGTGTTAAACTTCTACCATCCATTGTCTCTGTAAAGTGCTGCCTGCCATCTCTTGGTTCCGGATAACGCATTTTAGTGTCTTTTGGCTCAGGCATCCTGTTCCTTGCAGCTATACTATTGATAGAAGATTGAGCAGGCCTTGATAAAATGTTGCGGAGATCCCCATCATTCTGCTGGCCGTTTTGATTTTGCTTCAGTCCTTTCTTTTGCATGATTTTGTACCGAAGATCACCCTTACTAAGATGCATGTCTTTTATTCAATTGAAACCACCAAATTTAAAAAATTATTCACCAACCAAAACCAAACGAGTATTGAAGAATCTTAAATACAAAGACAAGCTAGTTACCATCAAAATCATCTGCAGGCCAGCCATCTCTCCGCAGCCTGCATAACATAATTGCAAAAATTAAAGGTAGTTTCTAACAAACAAAAGATTTACTATTTTATTAGCTTGCGGTGTCATAATAATTTAAGCCTCTTCTTTCATGCTGACAATTTATGAGGTCCCTTTTAGTATGCAATCATTATTAAAACATTCCAAAGGCTGCATATTATTATTATGCATACCAAGAAGCCAGTTTTCCCAGCAAAGTGAACTTGTTAACTATGAAAGAGTCCTTGAGAATTTCCACTAAGAACAATGAATCATAATCAGTTAACCATGAATGGTTGATAAACAAGAGAAACAGACCTTTTATGATTATCTTCGGAAGATGAATCAACATTACTGCCAAGCCTCTCTCGAACTGGCCTTTTGCTTCCTACAGGTGGGTGCTCATCAGTGAAAGAGCTAGCCATCGAACTTCCAGGTCTTTTCACAACCTACAGCAAATGAAGAATCACACATCACATAATGCAATGGCTTCGAATATGCATCCGAGAAGCATATTCGATAAAAACCTATTTCTTCTCTTCAAATTGCTATGCACAATCAAGTTGTTCTAAAGCTAGTAAACACACATACACCGACTCGGAAGATTAATGCCGTCTCGTAAATCACGAAAATCACAATTGACAAAAGTAGCAATTTTCACAAACAAAAAATTCCACAATTCCAAAGGAAAATTAATGAAAGCTTGAAATTAGACAACCAATAAACAACAAAATACCTGCCCACTGCGTCTCAGGGTGATGGTAACCCGAGACCTAGAAGCCTCCGACATTTAACCCTCCAAAATCTACGCAAGTTCGTCGGAAGATTGAATCGGCAACTGAGCTACGTATGCGCCTTTAACAGAATCCAGAGCCCCCAATCAAACAGATGCTGCTGATTATTTAATATTTAGGGTTCTTCTTCGCTGTGAGTGAACGAGAGATTTCATCATGGCAAATCGGAAATGGGAAAGTAGGGATCAGGGTAGCGCGTGAATGTTGCAGCGCGTGCGATAAGATTTTGGAAATACTCACGAGCCACCTGAAATAAAATTGTTTGGGCCTATATATGGGCTTCGATTTGGGCTAATTAAATTTTGATAAACACTACGAAGTTGGACTCAAATAAAATAAAAATATAGTAGTACTAGTAGTTTCATGTCACACTATTTTGACATGTAAATTGTAAGGTCACACTAATTTTTTTTATAAATATGCTATCAAGAATAGATCCAAATCATAGCAACACTGTATAAAATTTTCTGTCGAAAAAGAAATACACGATTACTCATTAATTACACTTTAATTTTTGTTTTTTTAAAAGCTTATGTTTGTGTTCTTCTAATTTGGTTGGGACAAAAATACTGAAAATAATTTTTAAATGGTAGGTGGTGTATTTAGAAATACGAATTGACGATCTTTTACAAGAGAGGGCAGAGCCCTTAAGAAAATACTACAGCCTATTCAACTCGAATATATACAATTCTCAAATGATCATTCAATAACAAGTTTCGTACCTCAATTGGTGGCTCATCATGCAAATATAAACCTGTATTCCAACCTGACGACCAGCTTGCCAAATAACTAAAAACTTCCTAACACTTTATTTTTTAAATTAAAATTGTAATGTGAAAACAGTCGTTGGTCTACTAAAAGTGATGATCTTAAAAAATGTCAAAGTTCAAATAATAGGCAGCCCGAAAATAAATTAATATTTTTTAAAATTAATTTATAAACTTTACATATTATAACTTTCAGTCTGAAGTGGTTGAGAATTTGTGTAATTAATTATGATATACTAGAATAAATGGGTGGATTTAGTCCTGATAATCATGAGTGTTAGTACCAGCTTACGGTAAATTATTTATTAATCAGCAGGCACAATCATTTCTTGCCAGAAATATCCACCAAGTGATATATTTGGCATTGCATATTAATGACCCTTAAAACATTATCTCCAAAAGCTACGACAACATTACTATTACTTATTCTTTTCAACTACTTGTTGATGATTATATTTACAAATGGAAAACCGCAAGAATGAGCTAAATCTGCGTATTATTTTTCATTTTTATTTGCGAGTTGAAAATTGAAATAATCACAGCTGAATTACTAGTTCCTTATAATACAATTTAGTGATGGATGAAAGCAAACGCAATTTAATTGATCTACGAAGAACTCCACCAATAAATTTTCTGAAATTAATTAGTACAACTAACTATTAGATCTCATTTGATATCAAACAGTAACAAGAAAAAAGTATGATCTGCTATTTGTTCAATAGGAGGAATATATGAAAGTATGACTACATCTCAAACAACAGAAGACTAATATACATATTTCATCAAACCCCTAATTAACTAGGATATTCAACAATTCAAATAGATAGATAGAAGGATGGATGGATCTATAGTTTTCAGAAGATTTTGTCTTCTCAAGTCTCAACAAAGATCAACTGGATTTCACTGTTTCGATTGTTGAAACAGAAAATATTTCTGATTTAAAAAAAACTAGCTATGGAACTAATATAGAGAAGTAGAGAGAGAGAGAGAGAGAGAGAATAACAACCAACAATAAGAAAATCTTCATAGTAAACCAACCAAATTTATATAGACCTAAAACTAATTACAAAGTAAACGCAGACACGCTAGAAATTAAGATTTCAAACTCAATAGATAGATTTGCTTTGCTGAAAACAAATAATCGGACCGTGAAGCTTCAATTCCCCAGAGAGTAAGTTGAAGAAACCAAACCTTTATCTCATGTATTTGGAAGTAGAAACTAGGGTTTATTCTTCTCGATTGAAAGAAAGCCATCAGAAGCTATGCAAGTTTAATAAAATTCTTCATTTTCCAATGTGTGGTTATGCTCAGCTTGATGTTTGCGGTTGAAGAAGAAGAACAGATGGGTGGTTCAATGGAAATAACAAGGCAAAAAAGGGTCATCTTTAGAAGATGGAAGTGAGGTACTAATGATGAAATTATGCTGAGATTGGAGGACACCATTATTAGTGCTGTTTCTCCCTTATATATACTAAGATTTTGAATCACAAAGATTTTTAATACTAAGAAATTGGTGAGTAGGAAAAAATTAGAAAGAAATAATAAATAGAGTATTGTTAATGAAGAATGTGGTACATTGATTTATTAGAAAGAAAAAAAGTTACCAAAAATAGAAATGACTTATGTTCATAGGACGAACAAAAATAAAAATAGTGTCTATTTTTATGAAATAGAGATAGTATCCTATTATTATGCAAACAATATTAATGTAATGTATGAAATTATTATACCACATCGTTGTCATCGCTAATCTAAAGATTAAGCGAATTTAGCTAGACACTGCAACCAATATTACTCCCTCCGTCCCGCTTTAGCAGTCTCGATTACTATTGTGCACTCGTTTTGTAAAAATAATAATAAATAAATAAAGTAGATAAATCGTAAAGTAAGAAGAAGAATAATGTAGACAATGTATAAAGTTATCAATTTTATATATAGGTTGTGAACTATTATTCCTTTTTACGAGGAACAAGTTAATGATCACTTAAATGAAGATGCCACTATTTTCTGTACAACACAGAAAATAATATGTGTATTGGTGAAGCTAGAAAGAATTAATGGCCTGAGCTATTCTTAAGTACAAATTATTCATCTGTAAATAATAATATAGTATATACTTTTTCTATTTGTCATTAATTATCACAAATTGACAAATTTATGAAATATAAAGGGAAATAAATGGTAAAAAATAGTAAAAATTTTATATATTAATGTTATAATAAAATGCAAGTGAAATGAATTGATTGAATATAAAGTTTATTTCAAATATAATAATAATAGTAGTAAAAAGTAAAAATATGATAAAGTATTGGCAGAGTCCTATCCAAAAAGGAAAACTAAAAACATACAGCAACGGAAAATTGGGAACAATTAATGGCTAAAATAATGGGGTTTGTCAAGATTAAAGGCAAATTTTATTTGACTTTGTAGCCAGTACAATTAAATATTCACAATTATCCTCTTTTTTCCACCTTTTTGTTTGACTATAAAAGTTTTCTAGTTTTAACAAGCCCCATTTACAGTCCTAACCCCTACCCACCAAACAATTGGATTTTGTAAGGGACACGGCTTGTTTTACACTCCTATATTTTCACGTGTTTAACCATAAAGTCTCCAGAATTAACATCAAGTTTCCAAGCTAGAGCATGTGACATGCAGTTTCATTCAATAAAATTAGGATTCATTGTTATTTAGATAAATGAAAGGTCAACGGGACTAGTATTATTTAGCGATGACACCGATTATAGAAACATCTGTTCCATTTTTTGGGAGGCAAAACCGGAACCGGACCGTGAAGAGTTCAAACAGAACAGTTTACGGAACCAAAACAGAACCATGAAGCATCCAAGCGGTTTTGAATCGTTGATTTTTCGGTTCAAGAAACTCGGTCCAAAAGACTCTATTGTCAAATACCAATTTGGGATATTTTGAACTTTATGATTACAAATGATTAACAACCAAAATATGTATGCAACATAATACTTTATAATTAACATTTTCTAATTTAAAATATGTACGCAAGTAGTAATACTATAAAATAATAGTAGTATTTTCTAATTTAAAATATGTAGAGGTTATAATAAGAACAGGTCAAGTTGCATGTAATGTTAGCAATCACTAACTAAGGCTATACAGTGACCACAAAAGCATTACCATCTAAACATGTGCTCTAACTTCCTACACTATTAATGTTGTCGTTTATAGTATCAATCCCTTCTTTAACTGCATCAGTATTCCAAACTCAAAGAAACCTGCAGTTTTCAATATGCAAAAACAGTGTCATTCCGCCTGGGCGGTCTATCAGGAACTAAACCACCGGGTTTGAACTTGGAAGCCTCGTGTCTCGCAAGCTCTGGGGGGACAGGACTGTTGTTTTGGATCAGCATTTGATTCAGATCATAAAAGACATCTGTGTCATGCATAGTCAAGAAAATGGTAGCTAAACCAGTCTTTCCAGCACGACCTGTTCTTCCAATACGATGAGTGTACGCTTCGATATTCCCAGGCATGTCATAGTTTATAACATGTGCAACATCGGGTATATCAATACCACGCCCAGCAACATCAGTTGTTACAAGAACATTATATCTCTTCGTCCTAAAACCCTCGAGGCTTATTTCTCTCTGGTCTTGAGACTTCCCACCGTGCAATGTGGTGACCCTGTACCCACATCTATCCAGATTTTTAGCAACGTTATCAGCAACCTTCTTCGTGTTAACAAACACAATAGCAGACCTATCACCTAGCTCATCAAGCAACCTTCCCAGCTTGTCCATCTTATCATTCTCCTTCGTCATCATAACACGCTGTGTGATAAGGTCGGTTGCCTTTCCTGCAGTGCCATTATTGACAACAATTGGATTTCTCAGGTACTTCCTTGAGAGCCGCTCCACAGCAGGGGGCATGGTAGCACTGAACATATAAGTAGTTCTGTAAATCTTTTCATCGTCGAGCTCTACATCCTCATTCTCCGGTTTCATGTTGCTTGAAAGGCATTGCATCCAGTACACCAACAACCTGCGGTTCAAAACCCATGTCAATAATCCTATCAGCTTCATCAAGGACCACACAGTTACACTGGTTCAGCACTGCATATCGCCTCTCCAAACAATCAAGAAGACGTCCAGGCGTAGCAATCACAGCCTCACACCCCTGCCTAATCCTTAAACCCTGTTCTTCTATGCACTGACCACCAACAATAGAAACAACCTTAATCCCCAAGTAATGGGCAAATTTCACAGTCTCATCCTCAATTTGCTGCGCAAGCTCTCTAGTAGGCGCCAGCACAACAGCATACGGCCCCTCCGCCTCATTATCCTCACCTGTTGGGGGAAGTCTACTTATGTAATTCAGCATAGGAAGAACAAAAGCAGCAGTTTTACCTGAACCAGTTTCAGCAACTCCAATAACGTCTCGCTGCTGCAGGCCCAGCGGAATTGCAGCCATCTGAATGGGCGATGGGGTTTTGTATCCAGCTGCCCTCAGCAACTCATTACCCAGGTTGCTCTCCTCCCAGCTTGTCATAGGGCGAGGAATCCTAGAGCCCTTGTAAGAAATGTTGAAATCTTCCCTAAAAATACACCAATCTCTCTCAGTCATTTCATCGAGCATCTTCTCTGACCAATGACGGTCGACTCATATAAATATCTGGAGCCAGATCCTTCTTCCTTTGGGCAGCAGCGTCCTCAGTGCCTTCCTTGTTGCGAATCTCATGCCAGATGTCATTCTTCTGCCCCCTCCGGTCTATCCCAGCTCGGAGGCCTCGGCCGAATAGAGGGCGGGCATCGTGAGGGTTCTGGGAGAGCGAATTGATATCCCGCGAAGTATCTGTTTAAGAAGGAAAAATTAGTAATTCCCTAAATTAAGGGATGCATAGGAATAATTTATTCTCTTACCATGTATATGCTTTGTACACCCTATTTAAAGGGCACCCATATCACTAATGAAATTATCAAGCATTATACCAAATATCTCTTCTTCTTAGCCATTTAACATGGCATCAGAGCAGACAATTCTGAGAGCTTAGATTTGGAATCATCATCGATCGTAAAACCCTTTCCCGAACCCCTTGGCCTAAACCTGAAAAAGAGCTATGTCAGATAACGAAAGAGAAACCACCAGCGGCACAAACACATCCGAAGCGGATGAGTTTGCACGCCTCTTCTCAAACTTTATGCGAAAAAGTCTTATGAATCAACCACCAGAAATCCAAACCGAAACCAAACAAGAAAAAACCACATACAAAACAGATACTCAGCCCTTGACAGTAGGGTTCAAGCTCAACAGAAAGAATTATCCGTTGTGATCCAATCTTATGCATAACGCAATTAGTGGGCGGGGGATGGTATCTCACATCACTGGAGTCCCAACCCCACCGCCGAGGACCGACCCAACGTTTACACAGTGGCAGACGATCGATCTTTGTGTATTCACGTGGTTAGTCCAAAACATCGAGACAAAGTTGGTCAGTCGAGTTGCCCAACAACCAACCGGAAAACACATATGGGACAACCTAGTTGTAACTTATGCAAGTGGCGGTGATACGTTGCAAACATACGATCTTCACCGAAGGGCGAGTACTTTGAAACAAGCGAACAATACACTAGAAGAATTGTGGACAGATCTTAACGAGATTTGGACAGCAATTGATCAGAAAAGGCCAAACCGAATGAAGGAACCTGAGGATATCCGGATTCACAATGAGGAAACGAAACAAGATAGGCTCTATCAATTGCTTACTGCACTAGACGATAAGTATGAACATGTAAAGAGAGAAGTTTTGAAGATAGAGCCACTTCCCTCAACAGAACATGCATACAACATAGTGATGCGGGAGGATGTTCGAGCAGGAATCCTCCGGACCTCAGACGGTAAATCCCCTGGGGATGGAATCGAAGCAGGTTTGTTCACAGCAAGGGATAGGGGAGGACCGAACCCCTCTAATGCTTCACGCGGCGGCGGCGGCAATGGAGGGTGGAATCAGTGGCACACCGACGACTGGCGACGGAGGAAGACAAGTCCAAATTGTTGTGCTCACACTGCAGTAAATGAAAACACACCAAGGATCAATGTTTCGAGTTGTTGGGGTATCCGGACTGGTGGGAGTCCAAGCACAGATTGGCGTACAATTGTCCGCCATGGAGCAAGGGCCATGCCGCAGCCGCCGTCGGAGCAGATGGAGGGGCAGCGACCGTCATCACCACCGAGGGCAACCGTGAAATGGCTGCATATTCTCGCCGGTCAGCGGACCACCAAAGGCGGCCGGAGCAGCGCAATTCGCTGTCGCCACCGTCAGAACAAAACCAGAGGAGATGAATGAAGAGATAGTGGCGGGAGGTAAAAGAGGGTTAGGATTAAGTTTTGCCTTATTTAAACCTAACCCCCCAACTTTTGATAAATTCAATTCCTTACCCATTTTGAAAATATCCAGAGTTCTGCCCCACAATTTTCTGAAAATTATAGAGAGACCCGAAAATTCTTAGAAAATTCAAAAAACTCCTCTGTTGAGTGTATGAACCATTTTCAAATTTTGGAAAATGTCGGGGTAGCTTGTGTTGTATCTACGGGGTTTGGGAAAAATAGTAGGTGGATTTTTTATTGCGGGGCAATTGATACCATGACATATGTTGAGTCAGATATAACCAAACCTCATAAACCTCACTTGTCTCATATACAAACTGCTAGTGGGGAATTTACAGTTGTCGAGGGGGCAGGGACTATTAAAATTTCTCCTACATTAGAATTATCAAATTGTTTACATGTTCCCTCACTTTCTCATAAATTACTGTCAATTAGTCATGTGACCCAAGAATTGAATTGCACATTGCTAATGCAGCCGAATTTTTTTCTGTTACAGGATATCAGCACCGGAGAGATTATTGGGCGTGGCACTGAAAGCGACGGGTTGTACTATGTGGATGAGATAGCTAAAATAGGGGCTGCCATGCTAACTCACGGGTCTGCTGATAGGGAAGCTTGGCTTTGGCACCGACGTTTAGGACATCCATCCCCGGGTTATTTACAAATGTTATTTCCTAATATTATTCCAAAATATAGCATGTGCTGTGAGACTTGTGTGTTTGCTAAAAGCCATCGAAACTCTTATCCTTTGAGTAATTCTCGTACTGAAACCTTATTTGCCTTAGTACATTCTGACGTGTGGGGGCCCGCACCAGTTACTAGGGGCAAGGTTTTAAATATTTCCTTATTTTTGTTGATGATTGCTCTCGTATGACTTGGTTGTACTTTATAAAACATAAATCTGAATTCTTCGAACACTTTGTCCATTTTTATAATCTTGTCCAAACCCAATTCTAGAAACCTATTCGAATCCTTCGTTCCGATAACATGGGAGAATTTGTAAACCTCAAAATGAAACAGTTTGCTCTAGAAAAAGGAATGATACACCAACAACTTGTGCCCATACCCCTGAATAGAACGAAGTGGCCGAAAGAAAAAACCGAATTCTCCTATAAATGACCCGTGCCATTCTCATTAAGTCACAAGTACCAAAAAAGTTCTGGCCCGAAGCTCTTGCCATTTCTGCTTACCTCTTAAACCGATTACCCACACACATACTAAAGTTTCAAACCCCTCTCGATGCCCTAGCCTTACATACCAATATCCCACAACATCTTTCCCTAGAATCTCATGTCTTTGGTTGTTCTGTTTTTGTTCATATACCCAAACATGAAGAATGAAATTGTCCACATGTGCTATTAAATGTGTCTTTGTAGGCTATAGGGTAAACCAGAAGGGATATAGGTGCTTTGATCCTAAAACTAATCGCATGTACACCACAATGAATTGTGATTTCCTTGAGCCTGAATATTTTTATGACCACCTTAGCGGTTAGGGGGAGAGTGAGAATGATATTAGGAGTAACGTTAGTGACCCACTAAGCTGGGTGTCAATGCCAAGTGCACCTGAAGCGGACCTACCAGAGGAAGCAGTACGCAGTTCCGCTGAGCAAGTCTCTGATGTAGTGCAAACCAGAGTCGACAGTGACATATCTCCGGTTACCTCTCCGCTTTTGATATCTGATGTAAGTCCTTTTCCCCTGTGAATGTTATTGTGGAATCTAATCCAGAAGGTGAAAGTCAGGAAACAGGTGATGAACAATCAGATGATACACCTACAGTGGAAGTCGAAGGGATTGATCCCGATACTAGAGGGTATATATTACCTCCAAGGCTGAATAGAGGAGTTCCACCTAAGAGATATACTCCGGAGAGGATCAACTAGAACGCCCGATATTCCATTGCAAATTTGGTGAAAGGGCATCTGACAGAAATGGCATATGCATTTGAGGAAACACTATATTACGAGGAAGAAATTCCTTACTCGGCAGATGAGGCCATGAAACATAAACATTGGAGGGAAGCTATGAAAAAGGAAATTGATGCTCTACTTCGAAACCAGACATGGGAAAAATGTGTGCTGCCTGAAGGGAAAAAGCCGGTTGGATGCAGATGGGTCTTCACTATCAAAAGGAGACCCGACGGATCAATTGAGCGATAAAAAGCTCGACTTGTGCTAAAAGAATATACTCAGACATATGTGGTAGACTACTCAGAGATTTTCTCACCAGTAGCCAAGATGGATACTGTTCGAGTACTTCTATCGATTGCAACCAACCGAGACAGGCCGTTATATCAATTCGACGTCACAAATGCATTTATTCATGGTGAGTTAAAAAATGAGATGTATATGGAAGCACCGCCCGGTTTCTCAAGTAATTTCAAGACATGCGAAGGATGTAGACTAAAGAAGACTCTGTATGGACCTAAGCAATCCCCAAGAGTCTGGTTTGGGAGATTTTCTGATGCAATGAAGAGCTATGGGTATAAACAGAGCAACTCATATCATACTTTGTTCTTGAAAAAAATTGGGGGGAAGACTACCTGTTTGATAGTGTAAGTCGATGATATGATCATTATAGGCGATGATGCGGAAGAGATCAAAAGCTTGAAGGAGAACCTCTTCAAGGAATTCGAGATGAAGGACTTGGGTGACCTCAAGTATTTTCTAGGAATTGAAGTTCTTCGATCACCGCGAGGAATATTTTTGAGACAAAAGAAGTACATCTTGGACATTCTAACAGAAACGGGTATGCTTGAGTGTAAACCGGTTGACACACCAATCATGCTGAATCATGGGTTGCAGATAAAGGAAGGACTGAATCGGCATATCGTGGGCGATATCAACGCTTAGTTGGGAAACTCTTCTACCTCTCCCACACTAGACCTGATATTGCTTATGCTGTAGGAGTTGTAAGTCAGTTTATGCACCAGCCTCAAGCTGAGCATTTGGAAGCTGCGATGCGAATAGTCCGGTATCTGAAGGGAACAGTTGGACATGGAGTAGTGTTCAAGAAAAATGGAAATCTAGAAATCCATGGGTACACTGATGCTGACTGGGTAGGCAACCCGGGGATATGAGGTCCACTTTTGGATACTTCACTTTTGTTGGGGGAAATCTGGTGACGTGGAAAAGCAAGAAGCAGAAAGTGGTCGCATTGGCGAGTGCAGAAGCAGAGTTCAGAGGAATCAAAAGTGGCTTGACCGAGATTTTGTGGTTGAGAAAACTGTTGACTGAGATCGATTTTTCCTCCAAAAAGATGTCAACTATATTGTGATAATAAAGCTGCAATAAGCATCTCAGAAAACCCAGTTCAACATGACAGAACTAAGCATGTAGAGGTAGATCGACACTTTATCAAGGAAAAGATTGAGGCTGACATTGTTGAGTTTCCGTTTGTGCGCTCTGAAGATCAGTTGGCGGATATATTGACAAAATCAGTTACTTTAAGAAGTTTCGAAGAAGTTCTCGGCAAATTGAGTATCGGTGACCCCACTACTCAATTTGAGGGGAGTGTTAAAGAAGGAAAAAGATCAATTAGGAGAGTAAATTAGTAATTCCCTAAATTAAGGGATTGTCATATATTCTATATAGGAATGATTTATTCTCTTACCATGTATATGCTTTGTACACCCTATTTAAATGGCACCCATATCAATAATGAAATTATCAAGCATTACACCAAATATCTCTTCTTCTTAGCCATTTAACAGTATCCTCGGAGTTGTCCCAATCGAAAGAGTCCCAATCAAAAGAGAACCGGAACTTCTGGCTAGGCTTAATCACCCTCTTTTTAACTTTGTTAGACCCTAAATACTGCTCTCTGATTGCAGAAAGCTCAATCTCCAAGCGAGCCTTCTTCTGCTCGTCCTCGCGTTTCCTCTTGCAATTCCTCCGCTCAGAGTCCTGCTCTCTCTCCCTCTCATAATCGCCGTTGCAGTCTCGGCCAACGAAAGAGGTAGGCAGTGCGTATCTGCTGAGCCACTTAGTCCTGGCAACGTGCGAGAATTTACCGATCGACTTCGCATCCAGTTTGTCATAGTTGGCTCTCCTCATTCTCAATCAATTTAGGGTTTGAGCAAATCGAGCTTGTTCCAACTCCTTCTTCGTCAAGATTAGGCGTTTAATTCTTTCTCGGCTCAGCGATATGTTTCAGATCTCCGATCAATTCCGCCATATATAACAGCAATTATTTGACATGGAGTATTTCATTAATTTTAAATATGGAAATTTCTCTAAAATATTTTGGACCTTACTTAATTAGAATTCGATATGTGAGTGTCATTTATAGAACAAGCAAACATTATAGTGAGTTTGCATTTTGCAAGTTATGCTTTACGCAACCATTCATACTATTATTCTTTGAAGCATCACTTCACTTATACATGCATGTAGAAGACAATTCAGAAAATTGTTGAGTCATTTGGGAATTGGGATTGAATTAATTAGACGAGGAGGACCTCCAGTTTAGTTTTAAGTAGTAGCAATGAATACGTGTTTTGTGATGTCAAACTCGCTCTCGTTTCAGTCCCGTCATTATGTTTATCTTGTAAGTTGTAATAGAGGCAAGTCCATTTTAATTTCATTTTTCTAATTTTTCGATGAAGCACTATTGTTCTCACATTTTCGATTTTCTGGAATCATTTGTTCTGTTTTGAATATTCTCGTGGTGCAGGCTTTCCTTTCTCATGATTGGATGCATGCTAAACGTGCATTTTAGCTCGTCGCCGAGTTATAGCTTAAGCACGTTTCAAGTTTATAAAAAAATGTAAGCAAATTTGGTGGTCATAATTGGTCTTACAAGTTGCAATAATACTCCATATATATGGTCCATCGATTTAAATTTACAGGTGCCGAAATCTGGCCCAACTTTCAATCTATATAACAGCTTATTTATTAGGAAATAGGCTTAATGTTGAAATAGTCAGATTGATAACATTCTCATTGGAATTTTTGAGATCCAAGGTCACACTAGATTCTCTATGACACTACCGTTTCTATCAATCTAAGTTTGTCAAGTTCGATTTTCAAATACTCACATATCTCATGAACATATCCCATTGATCTCTGCCTTTAGGAAACATAATTTAAATTTATTGGATCAGACACAATAAGCGTCATCAACTAGTTCGTCTATGGTCACCAGCTCAGGATGTATTTCTTTTCTTTCTGAAGTTATTCATACTCTCCAAACAAATACCTAAGCACACGGTAAATTTATATTACCATATTTGTAGACCAATGTGACGCACGTTACATGTGTATCTATCCTCCACGCAACTAGACGCATTATCAATTTAATTCCACCGACACATTCAATTCAATCATGGTTCACTGAAATAAGAATGAAAGAAAGAAAGAAAGTGATGAGAATGGATGCTGCTGAGAAAATCCAACAGCACTATATAACATGCTGTCCTATGATTTAATCCACACTATTATTTTAGTATATGTGAATAATGAATAACCCAAAACAATCATGCAGAGCTGTTAATTTGTCATTATTTATCAGCGTGATAATTCTTTTTTAAATGTTTTTCCACACGCCCATGTTAGAGCATCCGCATCGCGTCTCGATGCGGGCTCGATCTCGTCTCTCCGAGACAAGATCGCATCGAAACAGCGATGCAAGATACCGTCTCGTCCCCATCTCGTCCCGTAGCTCGCCCGGAAGAGGAAGCTGGCGAGCTCTCGTTGGTCCGTGACGCCCACTCGACGGCCCGCGAGTGGGCGTCTTTAATTTCCGTTGAAAATGTTTTTTTGTTTTTTTTAAAAATTCAGGAAAAAATCGAAAAATAAAAAATATCCCAAAATTATACTAGCCGTTTTTTACAAATTTTTAAATTTTTTTGTATTTTTTTAAGCCCCCAATCACTTCTATAAATATCAAATCATTCTCACAAATTAATCCACCATAAAAAAAACTCTCTATTCTCACTCAAACACTCTACATTCTTCATCTCAAAACATTAGAGCATCCGCATCGCGTCTCGATGCGGGCTCGATCTCGTCTCTCCGAGATGAAACCGCATCGAGACAGCGATGCAAGATCCTGTCTCGTCCCCATCTCGTCCCGTAGCTCGCCCGGAAGAGGAAGCTGGCGAGCTCCAGTTGGTCCGTGACGCCCACTCGCCGGCCCGCGAGTGGGCGTCTTTAATTTCCGTTGAAATTATTTTTTTTGTTTTTTTTTAAATTCAGGAAAAATTTGAAAATAAAAAATATCCCAAAATTATACTAGCCGTTTTTTACAATTTTTTTATTTTTTTGTATGTTTTTAAGCCCTCAATCACTTCTATAAATATCAAATCATTCCCACAAATTAATCCACCATAAAAAAACTCTCTATTCTCACTCAAACACTCTACATTCTTCATCTCAAAACATTATTCTTCTTCCAAATTTAATCCATTCATGGATACATTTGAGCAAATGCGTCGAATAATGTAAGAATCGCTAGAAGAAGATCGATGTAGGGAGGAGGAAGCCGCGGCGCCTCAAAGGCGATCCCGGATTTACATCCATCGTAACCGGGAGAAAGCCGCCGCAAGGTTGGTACGCGATTACTTCTGTGAGAACCCGGTATGGGGAGAGACCTACTTTCGTCGTCGTTTTCGCATTCGGAAACTGCTATTTATGCATATCGCAAATACATTGGCAGCCCGGAAAGAGTACTTTCAAGAAGGGTTCCGTCCCAGTCACACGACGCTCCACAAATGTACTGCGGCAATCCTTCAGCTTGCTGCTGGACAAACGGCGGATTTGTTCGACGAATACCTGCACATTGGGGAAAGCACTATGAGACTGTGTTTGATGAACTTCTGCAAAGGCGTCCGGGCAGCCTTCACCGATGAATTTCTCCGGAAGCCAAGCACCACAGATTGTCAGTTTCTGCTCCGACTTCACGAAGAAGGGCACGGATTCCCCGGGATGCTTGGCAGCGTCGATTGCATGCATTGGCAATGGAAGAATTGCCATGTGGCGTAGAGGGGGTCATACACGAGCGGTCACAAAGGCGTCCACCGTACCGTTATACTCGAGGCCGTTGCCGACTACCGGCTATGGATTTGGCATGCGTATTTCGGGGTCCCCGGATCGAACAACAACGTCAACGTGCTCAACCAATCCGACCTCTTCAGCGAAGTTTTGAATGGTAAAGCGCCGGCCATCAACTTCATCGCTAACAACCGCCAGTATAAAATGGGGTACTATCTTGTCGACGACATCTATCCGAAGTGGCCAACCTTCGTGAAGACGTTCAACAGGCCGATGAACGAAAAACATGCTCTTTTTGCGCAGAAGCAAGAGGCTGCTCGCAAGGATGCGGAAAGAGCGTTCGGGGTTCTCCAAGCTCGATTCAACATTATCAAAGCCCCGGCTCGTACGTGGTTTATGGAGAATATGGTCGACAGCATGTATACGTGCATAATCTTGCACAACATGATTGTCGCCGACGAAGGACCTGAGGCGGGAAATTGGTTCGACTCTGAAACCCCGAGAAGCTCTACCGCAAGTAGTCCGCCTCGCAGTGGAGTACATCCGTCTTTGCAAGAGCGGTTGTTTGTTCGGGCAAGGACACGTGATTCTACCTCCCACGCCCAACTTCAGGAGGATCTAATGGAGCACATTTGAGCAAAATTTGGCAACCAGTAGATGCACATGATCGTCATTAGACAACTCTTTCTTCTGCTTCTTTGAGTTTTAAATTATGTATTTTTATTTTTTTAGGATTTTATTAATGTGGTTTTTTATTTTTTTAGAACTTTAAGTTGTGATTTTATTTTATTTAATGAAGTGTGTTTTAATTAATTGAATTTGTTGGAAATAAAAATAAAAAATGAAATTGAATGAATAGTTAAGTGATGAGAAGGTTAAGAGACGGTTAAGAGATGGATGGATACAAGTGTTGTCTCTTAGTTAAGAGATGAATGAAAAGTTCAGTAGGACCCATGAATAGTGAAGAGATGAGACGGATAAGAGACATGGATGCGGATGGCCTTAGGTGTCATTTCGTGAATTTATCAATGGAGGGGTTCGGAATTAAAATCTAATTATTATCATAAAATTAAGACTTGAGAGCTAATTAATGCAACTATTTAATAGTTACTATTTCATTACCGATTTTGAAGATGGAGTAGTATTTTTGGTCTTGTAGTATATATAGTAAGTAAATTATATCTTTCTCAACTTAATTTGTAGTATTAGATACAGCAGTTCGACACGTTTGTTTACTAGTGCAAAGTATGTGATTTGTATAGAGTGAACTACATAAAATGTCAATGGCGTTTTCATTTGTTGCATTCCAGACCCCTGATAAAAAAAAATATCGCCACAAGACTCTGACCTTTAACATAATCACATATCGTATATTTGTAGCAATTTTTCAGACCAAAATGCCCAAATGCTTTGAAGGGCATTTCAGACATATTCCCGTTGTGTGTGCATGCCTACTCTGCACACACCTACACTTTTGCAGACATAGCTCTGCACTTTTTGTCAAATCAAAGTTGATTTAAATTAGCTTCTTATATTTCTACTTGATTAAGAGTTATAAATAGTTATATAAACTAACTATTGTATAACTATATTCTCACATATATGCACGCAATTATAGCTTCTATTATATGTATATATTTCAAAAGACACATATCATATTGTATGATATCAATATGAATAGAAAAATAACAATTTATCAAATCAACTATATATATACACGTATGCATATACACCTAAATCAACAAATATGTTTGACTAATATTTATATATATTTATTTGGAAAAGGGTACTCACGTACTCCGATTTACTAATTACATGTGTAATTGGTAAAAAAAACTAACATAGATAGTAGGATCAAAATATAATTAGTAAAAATATTAATAAAAAAATGTGCATTAGTTCATGTATTTTCACTAATATCATCACTAATTCTAAATAACTCCACATGTATATGACTCAATAGTTTATTAAATAAGTATTCAAATCTTACCTTCACCAATCCTATTATCTCTTGTGAATGAGACCTTTCTCTTTCTTTTTATTTGTTTTTATTTTTGGATATGGCATATATGTGTAACAGAGTAAATGTGTGTATGCTAATAGAAAAATTAATCCATCTTTTTTTTGGAAAGGCAACAACCGACTTAATATAATTACTCAGCATTCTTTAAAAATGCATTAGTCATACTAGGTGAAACATAAATATGACACGTCTCAAAACAAGGAAATCAAATTCTCCTCTCATATTTCTGAAAATATTTTATTAACTAGTACTTTAAAAATTGCATGCATTAAAAATTTCATTTACAGGTAGGTTACAATGTCAAATCTCATCGGGAGAACAATAATCAGGAGTACATGCACTGCAGCTTGCCGACCGTCACTGCAGATTTCCATTTGATATGGCTATAATGCCCTTTTAGGGCTAAAGGGTATTTTAGTCAGAAAAAACATGATATGTGATTATGTTTAAGGCCAGAGTCTTGTGGCGATATTTTTTTTGTCAAGGGTCTGCAGTGTTACAAATGGAAACGTCAGAGACATTTTATGTAGTTCGCTAATTTGTACTCCCTCAGTCCCGCACTACTCGCACGTTTCATTTTCGGCACGGAGATTAAGGAATGGGTGTATAACAAAGTCAAATATTACGGTTGTAGGTGAAAATTTTTACTAAAAATGGAAATAGTGCAAATAACTTGGGACGCCCAGAAAGGAAATAAGTGCAAGTAGTCCGGGACGGAGGGAGTATATTAATTACTACGATTCATGATGTGATTAGATGATTGCATTTTTTACGAATTTTTAAATTTTAGTCAAACACCCCACCTGTCGCAGAAGAAGTCGACATAATTAATTCAAATATCGAATTGTGTCAAAACTGGTGACGCAAAATTAATTTTTTAATGAACCTGACTAATCACATCTCAATTTTGTATAAGTGCAGTTGAAAATGTAGGTGGACTGACTTTGAGTCTTTAATATTGCTGATTTTATTCGTTAGATTAGATGGCCTATTTTAAAAATATATTTTCAAATTACAAAAATTATAATTTATTTGGTAGTACGAAACTTCCCACTACCATTTATATATGATGGAACATAATTTTATAATGATAAATGTTAATGTTCTAGAACAATTAGGACAACCTTAATTAGGCATCGGCCTACTAATTTATTTAATTTAAATCTAATTAACAATGATTGAGCTTGTGTATTGTCTCCAAAACTCAATGTCAATCTCTCAGAAACGAGTACTAATATTAACCCCACTTTTAACCAAACTCCAGCCCACTTTATCATTAATTATTTTTAAGATGGAAATGAAGGATATATTTAAAATGAATCTAAATTTCGCATTTGAAATTGTTTCAACTTTGGAATGAATTCTCGTTCTGAAGATTTATCTTAGCTAATAACATCTTGCATATTTTGATTCTGAAAATAGTGGTTGCTGATGATATAGTCAAAATAATTTTAGGATTTAATGAAAGTGAAAAATAATTAAGATAATGATTCATTTTTTATATATGTTTAACCTTCTTAATATTAACAAATTTTCAACGCTGTTAGGTTAGTTGTACAATCATGATCATGATGAGAAGACGAAAAAATAAGCATCATTTTTATGTCAAACTATTTTAGATAGAGTAGTCTACCTTTATGTGGATGGTTTTTTTCTTATTTTTTGTTTGTTCATGAGATTCGTTTTTTAAACTATCAACGATTACTAAAGTTAGTTTATTCATAACTCTGGTGTATCAATTATCATTTGATTGCGTTCGCTAGCTTTTAAGCTACTACTACCATTTACTAAAAGATCTAAATCTTTTAATTTTGCTGTATCGTCGCATATCATTGATTGTAATTTCTTGACATCAAAATATTTGAATGTAAATTTATAAAAGTATGAGTGTGAATTATCAGGGCTCTCATACATAGCGCATGACTATGAATTCTACAAGGTACGTTCTCCACTATTTGCAAATTTCTAATTTTTTACCAACTTTAAAATTAGTCTAAAATATTGAACTATTGGTTTATTGTGAATTTGTGATTTACAACCAATTTTAATACTAACTTAGCTTATGACTAACTAATACTTCTTCTGTTCACGAAAAATAATCTTATTTTTTTATTTTGAAATATAAAAAAATAGTCCATTTTCTAAAAATAAGAAGTTTCTCTCTCATATCTCTCTTACTTTACCTAATATCACTCCATTGACTAACTTAGCTCATGACCTATTTTTTCTCATATCTCTCTTACTTTACCTAATTTTTCTCACATCTCTCTTACTTTAATTACCAATTTCTCATTAAAACTCGAGTCGTCCACAAATGAAACTATCTTTTGTGGAAGAAGGGAGAATGATTTTATCACACGTCAGGCCACCTGCAACGCGTCACGCGGGTGGCCCGTGTTCCATCACGAAGGAACGAGACGACGGCGTGACGCGTTGCGGCGCCCCATCTCGTCCCCAGCCCGTTCTGCGTTCCGTCCCTCCGAGACCCGTTGCGAGACGTCTCGCCACGCGCTCCCGCGACGTGGCGAGCTCCCAGGCCATGCGTGACGCCCACTCGCCGGCCCGCGAGTGATATTCGTCACGCTGACGCAATAAATCATTTTTTTAAAAAAAATCAAATTAAAATTAAAAAAAAAATTGGCAAACGGTAGTATTATCGTTTTATAGCCGCTTTCCTTTTTTTTTTTGTTTTTTTTACTCTATAAATACTCATAATTCATCCTCATTTCACACACAACTACACATCTATTCTTCCCAAACTATCTCCATTTCCTCTCCAATTTTCATCTCAAATCATCTCTCTTTTATTCTTCCCCCAAATTTAATCGATCTCATGGATCCGTATGTGCAAATGCGTCGAATAATGGAAGAATCATTTGAAGAAGATCGATGCCGGGAGGCGGAGGAAGCCGCTCCGGCCCAAAGACGCTTCCGGACTTACATCCATCGTAACCGGGAGGAATCCGCCGCAAGGTTAGTCCGCGACTACTTCTGCGAAAACCCGGTATGGGGAGATACCTACTTCCGTCACCGTTTCCGCATGTGGCGACCGCTATTTCTCCACATTTCAAATACATTGGCGGCCAGGGAAGAGTTTTTCCAAGAAAGGTTCGACGCTGTCGGCCGTCCAGCCACACGACGCTGCAGAAATGTACTGCAGCAATCCGTCAGCTTGCGACTGGACAAACAGAGGATGTGTTCGACGAATACCTCCACATTGGAGACATCACTGGGAGAATTTGCTTGCTCCAATTCTGCAAAGGCGTCCGGGTAGCCTTCACCGACGAATTTCTTCGGAAGCCAAGCACGACAGATTGCCAGTTTATGCTCTGCCTTCACGAACAAGTGCATGGATTCCCCGGAATGCTTGGCAGCGTCGATTGCATGCACTGGCATGGAAGAATTGCCCGGTGGCGTGGAGGGGGTCGTACACGAGCGGCCACAAAGGCACCCACCCCACCGTTATACTCGAGGCCGTCGCCGACTACCGGCTATGGATCTGGCATGCGTACTTCAGGGTTCCCAGCTCGAACAATGACATAAACGTGCTCCACCAATCCGACCTCTTCGCCGAAGTTTTGGATGGTAAAGCGCCGGCCATCAACTTCACCGCTAACAACCAGCGCTATAAAATGGGGTACTATCTTGCCGACGGCATCTACCCGAAGTGGCCAACCTTCGTGAAGACGTGCATTAGGCCTGTGAACGCAAAGCTTGCGCTTTTTGCACAGAAGTAGGAGGCTGCTCGAAAGGATGTGGAGCGGGCGTTCGGGGTTCTCCAATCGCGCTTCAACATTATCGAAGCTCCGGCTCGTACGTGGTTCATGGAGAGCATGGTCGACATCATGTATACGTGCATAATCTTGCACAACATGATTGTCCAAGACGAAGGACCCGAGGCAGGAAATTGGTTCGACCCTGAAGCCCCTGGAAGCTCAACCGCAAGTAGTGTCTGCCTTGAAGTGGAGTGCATCCGTCTGTACAAGAACGGTTGTCTATTCGGGCAAGGACACGTGACTCTACCGCACACGCCAACTCCAAGATGATCTAATGGAGCACATTTGGGCAAACTTTGGCGGAGTAAATTAAATTATGTATTTTTAATTTTTTAAGGATTTTTAATTATGTTTTTTTAATTTTTTTCAAATTTTATGTTGTAATGTTATTTTATTTTTAATGAAGTGTGTTTTTTATTAATTGAATTTGGTTGGAAATAAAAATAAAAAATAAAATTGAATGAATAGTAATTTAAGGGACGATTAAGGGATGGAGGGTTGCAGGTTCCGTCCCTTAGTTAAGGGATGAGTAAAAAAGTACAGTGGGGCCCGCGAATAGTAATTTAAGGGACGGTTTAGTGACAGCGTTGTGGATGGCCTCAACAAGATAGTGTTACATTGTACTCCTTCCATTCCATAATAGTGGATGCATTTCTTTTCGGCACGGATATTAAGAAAAAAATGTGTAATGTATTAAATAAAAAGATAATAAAGTAGGAGAAATGAAAAAGTAGAGAGAATAAAGTAAGAGATAGAGAAAGAAAAGCTATTGAGAATAAATGTGTTGACTTTTACTAAAAAGATAAATGACTTTATTACTATGGAACATACCAAAATTGCAAGATAACTCTACTATCATGGAACGGAGGAAGTAGGCATCAAAGTGATGTCGTGTTATACTAAATTTAATACTCGGAATTTCATTTGTTTTACTTCATTCCATCATGGTTCTTGTTTTCTCCCTTCCATCTCAATATGTTCTACTAATATACTATAAATCACAATTCAGCTAATAAAATTACTTAATTAAAGTGTAATACGACATTTCGTTGGTTACAATAGTGACTTTAATTTGGTTAACGTTTGATATTGTCAAATAAATAAATTATCCAGATGTACAATAGAACGAGTAAGAAATTATAATTTAATTTAGAAGCCGATGTACAAAACTAGAATTTGCCGCGTTTAGAAATTAAAAGCAAACTATTCATTATTCAATTAGGCCGTGAATTTTAAGGCCAAAGATTAGAAATTAAAGTTATTATCCTCTATAATTATATGATTCAAATTCAAACCATTGAAAATTCAAAATCAAGGTAGCATAAATTCAATGAAAGATTCTTTTCTGTTCAGACCAATCACGCAATATGGGCGTCAACTTGCAATAATAATCATCAGTCATCACTACTATTCCCATTCCTCTAGAGAATTTGCATATTCGTTCCACACCACTACACTAGTCACGCTACAAGATATTTATCATCCCCACTGTTCCAAATTTAATAATCTTTTCCAATTCCACTGTTATACTTACACACAAAATCAAATTTAGATATACTATATTTATAAACAAAATCAAAACATCGGAAGAACAAAAAAAAAGGTATGTGCTCCCTCCAAATCTCTACAGAAAATAAACACGTAATTAATTAATTAATTAACGGGACCTTAATCTTCCAAACCTTAATCTCAAAATCCAAACTCCCACTATAAATGAGATAAGAATCATCCGAATCAACGTCGCCTTTCACATGATTACTATCCAATCCCGCCGCCAAACACTTGACCGGATTCCGGTGACCTTCCAAAACCGCCAGGCAAGAATAGCTATTTCCACTCCATCCTCTCCTCCAAACCCTAACCGTTTTATCCGCCGAGCCACTGCACAGCACCTCCCCGACCACCGCCAGGCACAGAATCGCCTTCGTGTGTCCCCTCAGCGCCCCTGCCACCGCCATAAGGGCCCCGCCGCCGATTCCCCTCTCCCACACAATGATCGACCTATCGCACGCGCCTGAATAAAGCACCGAGCCGTCGCCGCTGAGCGCCAGCGAATTCACAGCGGACTTATGCTTCTCCAGCGTGGAGACTAGCGAATGCTTTTGCTCAACTCCTTCGATCCTCCACACCTTGATCCTCCTATCCGCGGACCCCGTGTACACGTGGCCGTCGCTGGATAAAACGACGGCGTTTATAGCGTCGTCGTGCGCGTTCTGGACAGACTCAACGCACTTGAAATCCGAAGTCCGCCAGATTTTGAAGCTTCTATCCCACGATGCGGAGTAGAGGAGGGATCCGTCCGCGGTGGCAGCCAGTGCCGCCACCGCGTCCACGTGGTGCACCCACGTGCAGTGCTTGTGGCGGCGCACTTTGACGTAATTCTTCGCCGACAAGAGGCTCATGCAGCGGTCGCTCATCGTCGGGAGGATCGCCACGGCGGCGTAGTGCTTCCTCCCTTGGCTGTAATTGTTGTCGATTTTCCAGACGCGGATTTTGTAATCGCTGTGGGCAGTGAAGAGATTCTCGCCGGAGACGACGATCGATTTGACGGCTCTGCGGCTCTCGGAGACGGGGTAATTGTAGGATGTTTGGGTGAAGGAGGAGGGGTTGCGGTCCCAGACGCGGATTTGACCGTCGGAGGCGCCGCTGTAGAGGTGCTTGCCGGCGAGGGAGAGGGAGAAGATGGAGGAGGAGTGGCCCTTGAGGGTGGCGAGGCAGTTGGGGTGGGCGGCGGGGTCGAAGGGAGGCGTGAGCGAAGGGATGGTGGGGAGACTCGGCTGGGAAAGGAGGGATGAGGAGTTTGACTCGTCGGAATCTTGGACTTCGTCGGAAGGGGAAGACCATAGAGTGAATATACTCATCTTTTTTATTTGGGGAGGAGAAAATTGGGATTTGTTTATGGAGTTCTTTTGTGATGTGAGCAGGCGTTCAAGCTTCTTATATAGTGGACTCCACGACTTTCGTGGAAGCTTGGAGACTCTGTATTTTTGCGCCTTTTTCTTTTCTCCTGTATTACGACTTAGGAGTATCTTATTTAATTCAAATTCTATTATAAATTTATTTCAATAAAATTAATTACAATAGTTTTTTAGTACTACTATTTTCGAAAATTAAGGAATATTTTGATATTTTTTTGTAAGGAGACTACTTTTTGGTATTCGTATTATTTTCTCTCTATTTGTTTGTTTCTTCTCTTCTTTGGGAATTAAATTTTATTCGATGTGTAACTTCTTATTTTCCGATTTGCTATTTGATTATCTCTCGTGTCAATCTATCATTCTATTTTTTCTGTTTATATCTACTATCTTATTATCTCTCTGATCACACGTCTTACTGTCGACGACACCACTACTACTCTCTTGATATTATCGTTTCTTTCAACGTTAACATTGTTTTTATCAATCAAGTATCATACATGTATCTCTAGCTTCCTCAACTAATTATTTGATTATTTCTCTCAAATTATCATCCCTCCTGCTTCCCATACTGCTAACTCCATAGCCCATATGTACTCGAGGCAACAACAGTTGAGAGATGCACTTTAACAACCGTTAAACTGTTAATAGTGACAAACCTAAATTTATTTTCTATCATAATCAAGACTCCACCATTGGTTGGGTGAGTATGGTCCGTATGGCTATAAAGTTTTTTAATATCAAGAACATTGTTGATTAACTACTTAAAATCTGAAAATGCGAGTATATTAATGGAGTTTTAGTGCTTATAATTATAATTATTTGAATGCAAGAATCATATAGTACTAATAGTCATAAGTTCTAATTAAATATAAAAGTATATATTTTAACAAAAAAATGTAAAATTCTATATAATGGGGATTGAATGATGGGATATAATAGCATCTCCAATTATAAAATGTAGAGTCTTGTCATATTAAATCTGATGGCCCATTTTTATTTAAGCACGTTTGCCAAGTGTGCAGACACAGATGAAAAATAAATTTGATAAATAGGTCGTCGTAATAAAATGAAATTTAGTTACTGAGTTTCAGTTAATAAATCATTCTTAATTTGTCTCCCTATTACTCATTTTAATTTTACACAAATACTCTTACTAAAGGGTTAAAATAAAAGATGCTATACATTTGACTAGAAATGAATATAATGAGCACATTTCAGACTAAATCAGTACTTACTCTTATGTGAAATATGATAGTTGATTGTCACGTATAAAATATAATTAGTTAGATTTTTAAATCTAATAACTTGATAATCATTATTTATTTTGCAATAAAAATGTGTTATTTACTTACATAATACTATAAAAATAACAAATATTAGTAGTACTATATCTTGTTAGGCATTTTGAGATATGGTTATGATGGACCACCCTCTTTTTGGAGAGACTTGCATTACCATTAAATCGCTGGATCCCATTCCGGCAAAGAATTTAAAAGCCGTCATTTATGGTTTCTAAACACTTCACATCGAATGGCTATGATGAGATATATGCTGTTGATTTAAATTTGATCATTTTAGCAAATGAGACATCCAATCAATTATAATGGTCACATGACTCACATCTCTAAAAATCAAATACAATGTCACACATCAATTTATGTTATGTTTATCACTTTATTGTATCCATTTTAAATAGTTCGATGTAATACTATACAACTGTGTCGGTCATAATATATTTTTGTCATATTATTTTATTATATGTAAAGTATGATGCTAGGGCACTTGTTGGGTTGGACCAGCTACCAAAAATAAAGATGCAAAAACACGAGTGCCTCCAATCCTATTTACGCGTAGGCCAAGTGCCCGGACCCTCACCTTTTCCCCATTTTCCAGATTTCACTTTCACTCCATTAAAAATATTATCTTATTCAACCCTTTTAATCAACCAATCATGTGTCTTGCTTTGACCCGCTAACTGAAAAAAATTAGTGAAAGTTCGAGTTCTATTTTAAAGTAAAATATGAGTGAACTTAGTAATTAAAAAATGAGGTTTGTTATAGAAGATAGTAAAAATAAAATGTGGTAATTAATAAGAGTTGTATGGGACACATAAGGTTATGGCTGCAAAAAATTAATGGGTTTGGATAAAGCCTTATTGAGTTCGTGTCATTATCGAGTTGATCAATTAAAAACCCGATAATTTCGGGTTAGGTTCGGGTTCAATACATTAAGGAGGTAGCAGACCTCATTCGCGTTCGGGTTCAATACATTAAGGAGGTAGCAGACCTCATTCGCATTCATGTTTAGATTGACAATTTTTTTAATAGATCAGGTTCTTGTTAGACTTTATTGAGTTGAGTCTTTGTCAAGTTGGTAGGTTACAATCCAAACTACATAATTTGCGATTCTTATATAAGGAGGAACAGAGGAGGGCGGATGAAAGTAGTTATGAAATTCAAATTCATGAAACCTAATACAGATTTTTGGCTCCTGGATGAGAATCTAGATGTGGCGGCGGTCAGAATTTTTTCCATATATGGTGAAATGTCTAAAATCAAGAAAAAATGGTAGAAATAAAGGGAATGTGCATAGTATAGAGATGAGGTGGTGGGCTCGCACGGTCCATGTTGCACGTATTCACTTTACTAATTATCTTCACCAATATGGGTCAAAAGATATTTGTCCTTTTTTCTAGCAAACTTTGCTTCACCTCAAAGAGTAGACAAATTTTAAAATTAATTAATAATATGAATCATTAACCTACACTTTCATGCATCGATTACAAATATTGCACCGTGAATGGAAAAAAAATGATTTATTTTGCCATCTCCTCCTCAAAGTGACGCCAAATACTAAAATTAGGTTGCATAAGATCATTTTAACATGGTATTAGTACACTTTATTCCATAACAAGTTAGTGATTAGTTCAATTAAACATTACCTAGTAATAACTGTAATCTGTAAAGGAGCCCCATAAATGAAATTTTGATAAATAGTCAAGTAAAGCAGTCTATACTTTTTTGTTTTAGTTATTAGTACTCCATCCGTCCGCGAATAAGAGTCTCGGTTCATTTTTACTATAAACGGTAATATGGTCTCATCTTCCACTAACTCATTCCACTCACATTTCATTTAAAACTGATATATATAAGTGTGACCCCTATTCCACTCACTTTTCTTAACATTTCTTAAAACTCAACCGCCAAGAAATGAGACTCCAAATGGTGGACGCATGGAGTATTACTTTACTAAATTTGGCAGAGATAATAATAATAATAATAATAATAATAATAATAAAAGAATAAGTGGTTTAACGAATTTTTTTTATAATTTCCGTACTATTAATCCGGACACAAGTGGAAGAAAGCATTACACCTTTTTATCCATATTGTTTTTCTGCGGAGTTGTGCTCGACATATTTTTGTGCTTGATTGCGACAATATTGATTTATACCACAACTTTTACTTCTTCATACTATTTCTATTTTATTTGAATAAAATGCATTGCGGCTAATACATTTTATTTTTTCAATTAACCGCGAGTAGCCTATTTGAACCCAAAACATGTCACAAATTGTTGGCTCACAAATGGCGATTTCACCTATTCTATGAATTTATAGTTTATACTATGTAAATTGTTGCTGTTATAGTTTAATAATTTGTTTATAACATTTCTGTCGTATATTCACTTATAAATAATTAAATATTTTTACTAGTTAAAATATTGCTCCATTTCACAAAATACTAGCTAAGCCAATCTAGAAAAAAAGTCTATTATTACATCAACATCATTATCGGAACAGTTGGATGGTTTCCATTGATAATTAATTACCTGTCCAGTTTTTTCAACCCATCAATAGCACTAATATACATACTACATTGATTTGACAACGATAAATCTATAATATTTGATAATGACTCTAATCACTTTATGTACCGCCAAAACTCTTAAAATGACAAGACATTGTATAGTCATTGAACATATATACACGCGCATTTTACCAGATCCCAAAAGAAGACACATATTTATTGAATGTTTACAGCATCTTCAGTACAAATAGCTCACTCATAATTCAGTTATAGCCTAGCCACAAACTCCTCCTGCCACATCAGCAGCACTAAAAACTTCTCCTGTCACATCACCAGGACAAGCAATTGTACAAGCAATAGCCTAGTCATAGTCTAGCCACAATAAACAAAATTATAAAAACAAATAATTAACAATCACATAAAATACGGAATTAAATTTACAACACGGATACGGAAAAACTCAATAATAATATCAAAAATTAAATAAATAAATAAATAAATCCGTTGGCCGATCGCTCGCCGATCGAGAGCCTGCAATGGCGGCCAGTCAATTGGCGAGCGCATCGGCCAGCGCACGGGAATCGGCGTGCGCTCGCTGTTTTTCTCGCCGATTTGGCGCTCGCCTGCTGCAATGGTTCGGCGAGCGGACCGGCGAGCGCCAGGGATCGGCTAGCTGGTCCGCTCGCCGCCATTGTTGATGCTCTTATACAAATCACTGCACCATGTTTTCTCGACTTTAGTTCGAAAACGAAGCATACTATTTAGACGTATTCACGGTCCATAAACCATCGGTTCAGGCTTGGAACTGACGGTTCACGGTCCACAAAAACTGATAGAAATCCATGGGTTCCATCTTAAAACCAATTGGTGATAGGATGAGGGGCCCATAAGACTTATATACTGGATTAAGGTCTTTGTGTACACCGATGTGGGATATTGTTATATTCATTTTTATGTTTCAATTGCCAACACCCTCCCTCAAACCCTTCAAGGTGAACCTTGGAGGGGTTGGACTTTTTTCATGATCGGTTGGACAACTGGTCCAATTTTTTCGATCAGATGGACCACATGGCCCAAATTTTTAAGCCCAGATATACTGCTGGGTCAGTCATTTTTTTCGGTTTCGGTCCAGATATACTGCTTGGTCAGTTAAATTTGACTCACAATCGGCGACCCGTTCTGATACCATGATAGAAATACATGGGTTCCATCTTAAAACCAATTGGTGATAGGAGGAGGGGCCCATAAGACTTATATACTGGATTAAGGTCTTTGTGTACACCGATGTGAGATATTGTTACATTCATTTTTATGTTTCAATTTCCAACAAAAACATTGAACCTGAACCGACCTGGCATGGTGTCTGGCAGTTTCGGTTCACGGCCCAAAACCGCTCGGGCGGCGATTCGCTCTTTTTTTTCTTTTTTTTATCTTTATTTATCTATAAAAGGCGCATACATAAAATTCAAATAATAAGAATGAAAATTGTAATTTTATTGATATAAATTTTAACGAGACTACAAGTTACAACTTATAACGATTACAATTTCAAAAAAACTGAAGTCTTAAAAATATATAAAGGAAAAGGACTTGAGCTCAACTTAAATTTTAAGTTGAGGTGCCTACGTATCCCCAGTGCTCAATTGCATTGGATGTCAGAGCCCACGTAGTTCTTTTACGTGCCTAGTAGTTGGCTGTAGGGGCATGCTCATATTCGATCAGATGAAGTGTCTTCATATGACGGATGAGAGAGTACGATATCCCCCACCATCATTAAATTTGTAGACTTTGTTGCAGTAGTTACAACATGCATTAAACTTCGATGTCATCTTCTGAGATAGCGAATCAACACTACTAGACACTATTGGGACCTTTTTGTAATGTTAACAAATATAGACATAGTTGATGATAAATTACACTTTTTACTACTTTGTGGTACGGGTGAAGGGGATACATGTCTTCATTACAAGAAGAAGACATTGAAATTGAAGTACGAGAATGAGGGTAGAAAATAGAAATTGAGAAGAGAAATCCTTGTCTACACAAGAATAGGGTAAGTAGAAATGATGGGAAATGGGATATTTATAGGAGAATCCAGGTATTTATAAGAGAAAAATTGGGAGAAATCAAATTAAAAAAAATAAATAAAACCGAACCATTAAAAACTACCGGTTTTCGACTGAACCGGCGGTTCAGTCCACGGTTTCTGACGAAAACCATCGGTTTCTTATCACTTTTCTGCAACACTATACCTAAAAAGCCTAGGACATAGCCTGAAAACCTACTTGAACCGGCAATTCCCGTTTCTGAAAATTGTGAACCTGAACCAAACCATGTGAATCGCTGAACCATCCCGTGGTTTGGAAACGCTGCACCGATTCCGGTTCGGTTTGCTCATGTCTAATACTACTAATCAGTATTGACCACTTTTTTTCGTTTAAAAACCTACTTGAAATTTTGATTTATTAATTAGAAGAGAAATACTAGAATTTAATCTCAGCTCAATGGTATTTCAGCTATTTCTCATCTCTTTTGCAACTAGAACCATGGGTTGATTTTCATTCTTTTCCTTTGAACCTTCGCCCTAATTATGGAAAAAAAAAAGTATTTACTTACATGAGACATGCTACTCACTGTACACTCCTAAGTCTAACATATAGTACTAGTATTTCACATTAGCATTTTGTTTTTTCATTATTTATTTTATTTTCTTGTCGTATAATTAGACATTCAATTTCGAGTTTTATTTCTAAAATAAATTTGGTTTCGGCCCATTTTCATTTGTTTTTAGGTATTGGGCCACACTTTTTCGTAACGAAAATGTGTGTGGTTAAGCCCACTATTCTACAGTCCTCTAATTTTTATGTAATGGATTCAGCGCCATTTAGATATAAGAGATTGCTTAATTATGTAAAAACAGGCACCGACTCTTACGCTGGCTGGTGTTTGACTTGAGGTCAGTAGTATTTTTTTGGTCTAAGTTATAATTACAAATCTTGAACCACACAACAAACATCTTTGTCTTCGACAAGTAACTTAAGCAAAATCTTATTCCATTAACCTAGCAATAAACGGTCATAATATCTGTACATGTGAAAGTAAAAAATTATATACTGCTTCATTACTATTAATGAAAAGTAAAAACGAAAATAAAAAGGTAAACTATAACTCAGGTGTGTAAATTCTAAGGGCTCGTTTGATAAGTGATGTGGGATATACCAAGGTTAGTTAGTAATCTAGATTTAAAGTCAAGTTAGGAAAAAATATAATTTTAATAACACACGTTTGATAACCTAGTTAATTATTTTTCTAAAAAGCCCACTTTGTTTGATAGGGAAGTTATGAAATAAGAAATAAATATGCAATGACAAATTTGACCTTAATAAATTCATTTATTTCCTAGATTGTCCTTTGTATTGACCTAATCAAATCTTTTAAATTCCATAATATTTTATGTGTCAATCAAAAAGAATATCAAATTTTGGCTCCTTTTTCCCTCATAATTTGTCAAATAAAATCTTACGTTCTATACGGGATGTATGAACACTAAATTAAACAAAATAAATGACCCAAAGAAATGCAAAGAAAGACCTACTACGTCTAATGAAATACTATGAAAACTAGCAGAAACTGCTTCCTCCTTCTCCCTCTCCCTCTCCCTCTCCCTCTCCCTCATCCATCTGTCAACTGCTCCCTCCCCCTCCCTCTCCCTCTCCCTCTCCCTCTCCCTCATCCATCTGTCTTCACTAGAGAGAGATAGTGCTGCTCCAAAAATCTCTACTACATGTAATCGCTTTTACTACATGATACCATCGCATGATTTGCAGGGGATAGAAAAATTCCATCTCCACAATTCCAGATTTACAGGGGATAGAAAAATTCAATCAAAATCTGGAAGAAAACTTCAATCGTATGGAATAAGATATAAAAATTCAAAATCCCCTGTATACGAATAAGATATAAAATTCCTCTGTAATCAAAATTCAATCAAATTCAATCCCCTGTGATTGAATAAAACTTCAAGATTGAATTTCAATCAAAATCCCCTGTATACGAATAAGATATAAAAATTCAATCAAAATCCATTGAATTGGGGCTAGAAAACTTCAATCGTAATAGACAACAAATTTATTACTCACAAAGAATTTCATAGCGAAAAAGATAATAGAGAAATACAGAAAGAACAGAAAATGAAGAACTGACTAGATAAAATCCTAGCAGATGAAATCGTTGCAGATGAAATTTCAAAGAAACCGTCTATAATTGATAAACACTCACCGGAAGAAATTTTGTAGATATTAGTGATTTGCTTGAAGAGCTTTGGAAAAAAGTATATTGTGAGATTGAAAGAGAGAAACGATTGAAACAGGCGATGACAGAAAAGGGAAGAAAAGTTATTTGAGATTGAAAGAGAGAGAAGATTGAAATTACGATGGAAGAAGAAAAGGGTATGAAAGAGATTAATTTTTTAATCTGGGTACAAGAATGGAGGCAGAATTGTATCCGACGAATTTGGTGAGTTACGTATCAGGTTATTTTGACGCTATATCTGTCTGGCCGAGATGGGCTATAGAGAAAAACACAGGCTCATAAGATAGTGTAACTATGCCACCAAACACTTAGAAATGTAAAGATACAAATATATATCCAGGCATTACTAGCTTATCAAACGAGCCCTAATGATATAACAATAACGTATGATAAGAATCTGAAATATTTACGTCAAATACAGAATATGATAGAATAAATAATAAAAGAAAAAAAATCCAAAAATATCTAAACGAAGAATAACAAGAGTGATAATAATCCAATGAAGAATACGAATCCATGAGTTGGAGCCCCGCTGGTATCACTCTCATCCCAGGGATTCAAAGGGCTTAAGGTGGAACCCGACCCGTTATAATTAGGGTTAGACCCGTATAGCTCTTGGATACCCATAATATCGTCATTTGCAAGCTCCACTTTCCTGGTACCCGACGAAATAGTCGGGTACATAATCGCTTCCTCAACCGAACTATGACCCAACCCGAGTAAATGCCCGATTTCATGAACCGCAACCGACTCCAGATCCACCGCGGACCTCGGCGATCCGTTCATAAAATTACCGTCCGTCACCCAATTCTCCTCCCCGTCGAAGTGCAGCCGCCCCACCGGCGGCGAGAACGCGTGCGCCAGCGTCCCCAGCACTCCGTCGAACGGCTCCCCGTCGCCGTGGTCGCCGCTGAAGAATCCGATCCTCAGATCCGCGCGGTTGAAAGTCGCCGTCTCCACGAACGTCAGCGGCGTCACCTCCGACCACCGCTCGAACGCCTTCACGAATATGCCTTTCACCACGTCGGAGAGCTGATTCTCCGGCTCGAACGCGTAGGTGAGCTGGCTCTTCCCCGGCGGCCAGCGCGGGCGGTTGGGGAAGAAGGAGTAGTGCGCGACCGTGTGGATCGTTGAGTTTGCGCTGTAGGTGTTCCACGATTTGCCTGAACGCATGGTGGAGGTGCCGTTGACGATATCGGCGTTGCCGCAGCGCGGGAGCACGATGTGCTTCAGCGTCGGCGCGTCGATCTCGCCGGTTTGGTTGAGGTTAAAGTTTAATTGGTAGTTTTTGACGGCGGATTCGAGGAATTCGTCGAAGTCGTCGGAGAAATCGTCGTCGGAGGTGTTGAGGTAGCCGAATAGCTGGAAATACTTTTTGAGGCTTGCTAGGCCTTGAGATTTCACGCCTTTCCGGCAGCCGTGGAGGGCGCCGAATGCATCCCAGATTGAAGCGTTTGGAATTATGGAAGCCGGAATTGATGATATGTTTGGGAAGAAATTAGCGGAAACTGGATTCAGATCGACGGAAATTAGGGAAAACAGAAATAACACGGCGATGAATTTCATTTTTGGTAAACCTATTATCAAGCTTTCAACATTGTACAAAGAATTTATAATTTGAATTGAGAGAGAGAAGAGAGAACTGAGCTTAGTCGTATTAAAATGTGGACTTTTTAAAGAATTATTGAAGTATTCTTCGTTTCTGAGAAAGTTCTGCCACACGTTGTTTGGATAGTTTCTCTACCGACTTTTCTTTACCTTTTTATTTAATCATTATTGTCACTATTTTAAAACAAAATAATGAACCTGGGCAAGATAGTTTTAGATTAAAATTGGTATTTTATTTATTAGTGGCATTGTAATTCTCGATGAAATCAACGCTATTGGTTAATTTAAAATAAGTATGAGGCTTTGTTTATTTGATTCAATAATTTTGTTTTGCTTCTGCGGAGTGTGAATACTAAAATAGAAAGATCCTGAAAATTAAATAAAAATAAGTGGACCAATTAAAAATGGAAGAAAAGTCAGGCGCGCGAAATTGTTAGCTAACCAAACATAATTATGTTGCGACCTTTTCAATTTTAACATAAGTCATGTCGTCGACGGCCGTATATTCCTCGGGTTGTATATGAAAATTAGGACTTTTAACTTTTACTTCCAAATGTCATCCTTTTATTGTATGGAGTATATGTTTTTACTAAAATTGCTTTGTGGGTGTGTTTATGTGCATTACATGGCATATAATTATTTAAATTTTTGTACTCATTTTCTCTCCGGTTTTTAACTCATTCACTTCAATTCTTTTATTAATGGATCTATTTAGCATTATTTAATGATTAAAATAAATATGAATATATTAGGGAGTTTATTATAGGAGTATAGTTCTTTTTATGATATTTTATACTAGTAATTAACTCTAATCAATTTATATACTCTCTCCGTCTACGAAAAATATGACACATTGTGAATGACACAGGTTTTAATATAGAATTTGTAAAGATTGGACAAATTTTCAGGGACTAAGGTAGTAAGAGAGAAGGAAAAAAAGTAAGAGAGAAGTAATGTTAGTGGAATGTGTGGTCCATATTATTAGTAAAAGAGAAGGAAAAAAAGTAAGAGAGAAGTTGTTGAAAACTTTCTTTTGGTAAATATGTTCTATTTTTCGTAGACAATCAAAAATGGTAAATATGTTCTATTTTTCGTGGACGAATTGAGTAATTGGGAGCCATTATTGTCGTGAGATGATCAAAATTTGTGGGAAAAAGAATAAATCTTCTGGACAGTATACTTGGCATAAAAAATGGAGTGTCATTTCGGAAAAGGTAATGGATGTTGAAACCCAAATACACAATTTAACGCGTAAGAAGAATTGTGTTAGCCTGTTAGGTTAATGGCCAATATCAACAAAAATATGTATTGGTCTAGAAAATGAGTCTAAGAGCATCTCCAACTGTGCTCTTGGAGAAGGACGCCGTCCGTGCCGACGGCACGGCACGGCACGCTGCTATTCGCCGTTGTGCTCTTGCCGACGGCACGACGCTCGATGTATCGAGCACATCCGTGCCGCTGAGCAGGCGACGTAGCGCGTTCTCATTCACCAACGGCTTAGCCGTTGGCAATTTCAATTTTTTTAAAAAAAATTGAAAATAATATTAAAATTAAAAAAAAATCGGATTCCCAAAAATATAGCCGCTTTAGTACCTTTTTTTAAATTTTTTTTGAATTTTTTAAAATTTTTTTAAACCCAAAATCATATATAAATACACACATTCATCATCCATTTTTCACATCAAATTATCTCTCATTCATATTTTTTCATACAACTCATCTACATCTTCCTCTCTCACTCATACCCTCTCTAAATTCAAAAATGGATTTCAGCGATATCATTGCAGAAGCGGAGCGCGAATAACAAGAATACTATGAACAATATCGTGCTGCCTATGAAGCCTATGTTGCCGCCGCTACCCCCGCCCCTCCTCCTCGACCAACTAGATCAAATCGCCGCTACATCCCTCGTGACCGGGAGGGAGCCTACGAAAGGCTCGTTGCCGACTATTTTTCCGACTCGCAACGGTTTCTGAAGGATTACTTCCGGCGCCATTTTCGCATGTCAAAACGGTTGTTTGTGCGTATTGTCAACACATTGTCCGCCCTTGTTGAATACTTTCAATCACGTAGAGACGCAACCGGTCGGCAAAGTCTCTCGGCGTTGCAGAAGTGCACTTGTACCCTCCGACAACTTGCTACTGGGCAAACGACTGACCTCTTCGATGAGTATTTGCATGTGGGTGAGTCAACTGGAATCAAATGCCTCAAAAAAATTTGCGACGACATTAGTCCTGCTTTCGGTGAGGAATTCCTTCGGGCACCTACCACCGAAGATTGTCAACGGTTGCTTCATCTTCACGAAACAGTCAACGAATTTCCCGGTATGCTTGGCAGCATGGATTGGAAGAGGCAGAATTGCTCGAATGCTTGGAGGGGGCAATACTTAAGCGGCCACAAAGGCAACGGCCCAACGCTTATCCTTGAAGCAACCGCCGGCTACCGTCTATAGATTTGGCATGCATATTTCGGTGTTGCCGGATCCAACAACGACTTGAACGTGCTCTATTCTTCACCACTCTTCAATGATGTTTTGAATGGTGTAGCAACTGTAGCACCGGTGATCGACTTCACCGTCAACAGAAATTCATACCACATGGGTTACTATCTAGCCGATGGTATCTACCCAAGGTGGTCGACTTTTGTGAAGACGCTCAACAATCCGCAAGACTCGAGACGGGTTCTTTATGCGCAGCGTCAAGAGGTTGCTCGGAAAGACGTCGAAAGAGCTTTTGGGGACCTTCAAGACCGATTCAACTATGTGAGGGCCCCGTCTTAGTCGTGGTACGTTAAGAATATTACCGCCGACATCATGTACACGTGTATTATCTTGCACAATATGATTATAGCTGACGAAGGACCGATGGCGGCTAACTTTAACGACGAGGATGAAGCCGGAAGCTCAACCGCAAAGTTTCCCCCACGCCGAGGTATGCATACGACGCTGCGCGAGAGGATCCAAACAAGACACACAATACGCGATACCAAAACCCACACTGAGCTACAAGATGACTTAATCAAACACATTTGGGCGAAATTCGGCAACGAGTAGTGGTTTTTTTTAATTTTATGAATTTAATTATGTAATTTTTAATTTTTAGGATTTAAATTATATAATTTTTAGGATTTTAATTATGTAATTTTTAATTTTTAGGATTTTAATTATGTAATTTTTAATTTTTTAGTAATTTGTAATAGTATTTCAGGTATTTTTAATGCATTTTAGTATTGTGAAAATATTTTTATTTAAATTGAATAATAGAATTGTAGGACCCTTGAGCATGTTCTTGCGGAAGAACATGTATGTGGGTGGAAGTAAAAAATTATTAAACGTGGGTCCGAACCCACGTCCATGTTCTTTGTCAATAGCATGGATGGGGATGGTATAGGTAGGAAACCTAATTATTGATGTAATGTGAAACTGAAAAGAGATTGTTAGTTTGGTCAATCAACATTAAGTCTCGACTAATTTGTTTTTTTCTAATTGTCAAATAATAGAACTAATTAAATTCCGGCCTTTTCTATTTATTGACGATTTAAAGGCTTTCATCAACCCACATAAGTCACGCCTGACGACATACTCACACATGGAGTACATATTTGATCTACTACAGTACCTTGTACCAAAATTACCAAAATAACTCTAGTTCTAGATGATAAAAAGATGAGATTTTTGGTGGTCAAAAAAAGGAAAGGGGAAGTAGCAAGGAATTTACATTTGATAGAATAGAATTTGGGATGGGTCAATTGCGCTGCGCTGCGCCGCCATAGAAGCTTATTCTTCGTGGAAACTGAGATTGATTCTCATTGGCCTTCTTATATATAGTACTCCTATAACTTCCATTGTGTGGTGTGATCAATCTTAGAGCATCCATAACCGTGCTCTTGCCAGCGGCACGGTTGTGGGCCCGAGCCCACTTTTCTGTCTGCTCTCTGGCAAGAGCACAACACCCACAGCTATGCTCTTCCGCAAGGACGAGCACAATTAATTTAAAATTCAATTAAACAAAAACATTTCCATAATACTAAAATTCATTAAAAAAACCTAAATAATATTACAAATGACAAATAAAATAAAAACGACATAATTAAAATCCTAAAAATTAAAAATTACATAATTAAAATACTAAAAATTAAAAAACCACTACTCGTTGCAGAATTTCGCCCACATATGTTTGATTAGGTCTTCTTGTAGCTGAATGTGGGTTCGGGTATCGCGCATTGTGTGCCTTGTCTCGATCCTTTGGCCAACCGTCGTATGCTCACCTCGGCGTGGGGGAGACCTCGCAGTTGAGCTTCCGGCTTCATCCTCGTCGTTGATAGTTTGTATGAGAATTATGAATGAGAGATGATTTGATGTGATAAATGGATGATGAATGTGTGTATTTATAGATGATTTTGGGGAAAAAATAAAAATAAATTAAAAATTTCAGAAAAACGGGCAAAAAAAACGGCCATATTTTTGGGATTTGGAAAATATTTTTTTTTATTTTTTTTATCATTATTTAAAATTAAATAACGAATTTTAAATAAAAAATATACTCAAAGGCAACGGATATGCCGTTGCCCAATCGCGTGCCGCCACGTCGCCTGCTCACTGGCACGGACGCGGGGCCGGCGTCCACCGTTGTTCATGCTCTTAGTGATATGGCGTCGAGTAGTAATTCGTCATGGGCCGATCAATGGGATACTCAATCACAGGATGTGTCCACCTTCTCCCACTCCGGCAGCTCAACATCTTCCAAGCTCGACAAGATCAAGGCCGTGGCTTCCTCCGGCATCAACAAGGTTAAGGCCGGTCTAAACTGGATGAAGAATAAGTACCATAAGGCTACTCACAAGCAATAAATCATTTTATATCAATAAATCATTATTTTGTATATACCAACTTCGTTTCAAGGTAGACCTTTAAATTCTTTATTCATCAATATCAATATAGATGATAGATCTACTCAATTTATTCATATAATTTGCCTTATTAGATACACGTAATTATACATACTTGGAACCGATGCGTGGATCATTTTTATGGTACCCAAATTTACAAAGATTTGAATTGTTTTTATTTTAATTTTATATTCAAACACCCTTCCTTCCCCTCTATTATCAAATAGATCGTTTTAGGTTCGATTTATCCATGGCGCTGTCTTTAATATTTATTTAGGGCGTGTTCACTATATAAGAATTGGACAATTCTTGATCCAATTGGGGGAATTATGGTGTTCACCTTCCACTAATTAATTGTTGGGGCCTTATAATTGAGGTGAGGTCTGCGCTATTCATGCCAATTGAGGAAGAATTGAAATCTTGTCGAATAGGTAAGATTTGTTCGTACATTGAAAAGTGCACCAAGAAATTCACTTGGTTTTACACATTTGCCTCACTTTTCTAGGGTTGGAACGGTACAGTATACCGTGCCGAAATTGTCATACCGCATACCGTACCGAAAAGTGCGGTACGACCAAAAACCTTACCTTTATCGTACCGCTTTTTTCGGTTTACCGGTATACCGAAAAGTCGGTATACCAAAATTTAGATATCGTTACCTTACCGACATTTCGGTATACCGTACCGTGATTTCGGTATACCGCAATATGCGGTATGCCGAAATCACGGTATATACCGCAAATATGCGGTATATACCGCAATTGCGGTATAATGCGGTATACCACGGTATATACAAAATGCATACCTTTACCGTACCTAAAATTGTCGGTACGGTATCATACCGTACCGAAAAGTACGGTATACCAAAAATTCGGTATTTTCGGTATTTTTTCGGTACGGTAAGTGCGGTATTTCGGTATATTTTCTCAGCCCTACACTTTTCCACCTTTCCACTTGGAGAGATAAATTTGTCGATCCATAATTCTATTAGGTCAAAGTCTTTATTTTGGATAATATTTGGGCCAATTCTAGGATACTAAACCATGGAGAAAAGAATTATATATGTGGCTAATTATGGCTCAATTCTTGGAGATTTAATTCTTCCAAATGTCAGAAATGGAAATCTCCTATAGTGAACACGCCCTTAAATTTATTTATCAAAAATAAAATTAAAAAGATTGCCTTCATGCACTGAACATACATAAATGCATGTGAGTGATCAATTGTCAACTCACTTTCTAGTTGCTAACTACAACTAATTTAAGACCATATGATTTTAAAAATCTAGTGGTCTAAAATTTTCCACGTGTAATTTTCATTTTTATTAATTAAATCGAAAAAGATAAAAAAAACTACCAAATTACGGTTTTGGATGAAAATGTAAATATAGTGTTGAAAATATCAACACAATGCTTTGAGAATGTCAACACATTACTTATGTCAACACATTGCTTTAAGAATGACATTTTATATGTATTATATTGACATATTTTATATATTATGTTGATATTTGTTGATGTACGAAAAAGTTGAAATTTTTTAAATTTTTTTCAAATTTTGACATCGAAACATATGTAAGTGAGATCTCATTAGAATCCTCATGAAATTATCTTTAATTTGATATATGTTGTGCGAAAAATTAATTTAAATCGAGAAAGTTATATTCATTTTAAAGTTATGTGATATTTTTTGAAAGTTAGTTACAACTAATTTATTGTAAATTGACTTTAATACCTTTATTGACGTTTTTTGTTGATAGTATTGACATTTCGGGATTGATCTAAGCCCTTAATTTGAATATCTAGGGCTATTATTTAATTATAGTTAGCAATATAACACTCCCCCATAAATGCATTACTAGCATTTTGGAGTAGTAGTACTAGGGGTGTGATCAATTGCTAACTCACCCTTAATTGCTAACTACAACTAATTTAACACCTTAAGATATTAAAGATCTAATGGTCTATAAATTGCCACATGTAAATTCGTTTTTTATATTTTAATGCTAAAAATTCTAAAAATTTAGGGTTTTAGATCAAAATGTCAACACAGTGAATTAAACATATCAACATCATGCTTTGAATATGTCAACACAGTTTCATGTTGACATTTTACATGTATTAAGTTAACATATTTTGTTAGTTATATTGACATAAAACTGTTGACGAAGTATATGAAAAGTTACGAAAATATTATCAAATTTTGACATCGAAACATATGCAAGTGAGATCTCGTTAGAATCCTTATAAAATTATCTTTAATTTGATATATTTTGTGTAAAAAATAATGTAAATTGAGATAGTTATAATCATTTAAAGTTTTGAGATATTTTTTAAAAGTGAGTTATAACTAACTTTTTGTTAATTGATATTAATTAACATAATTGATATTTTTTGTGCATCGTATTGATATTCGTGGATGAATGATCTTGTGCCCTGATTTAATAATCCAATGTCTATAATTTAGTTGTAGTGAGCAATTTAAGAGGGAGTTAGCAATATAACACACCTCTCAGTAGTAGTAAATCGGAGTAATATAATATTTATACAACTAAATTTTCCGCTCAACTAAATTTCACAAACAGAAAAGTAATATTACAATTTTTTTGATATAATGTTATAAAATTCTAATAGTATAATTTTGATAATAAAATATTATAAGATGTTCTTCTTGAAGTTGAATTGATAGATTGATATTTAAAATAGTGGAAAATAAGAAATCTTTATTAGTCATCTTTTTATTTAAATTAAATTATTTAAAATTTAAAATATATATATAATAATTTTCGTGATATGCACAGTAGACAAATCTAATTTCTGCAATAACTTATGATTGGCCCGTAAGATTTTGGACTGAGGAGCATTTTAATGGATCGTAATGCATCAAGGGCTAGTTGAACACAAATCTCTCAAAAACTAGTCTTTTAATATCTCAATTTTAACAAAAAATAAACTTAATTAGTTAATTGGTCATACGCTTTTTTCTTCTTCTTCTTTTAACTCTATCAATACGAACGTATTTGTATTGCTGGAATTGACTTCATTGTTTTTGGTCATACTTTAGAATATTAAATTCTCATAGAAGAATCAAACTTTTGGGAAAAGATATCAACGCCTATATGTATAGAATCTTATTCTTTTATTTATACATATATATAATGTTAAATAAAAATGTATTTTTCGTTCTATTCGTAATCACGAATCCGTCCCCTACACGAAGGAGATACCTCCTACCGTGTGATGCGCATCTCCGTTGTCGGCTTCAAATATTTAATACAATATCTATATAGTTAAATAAAATTGACCATTTAAAATTGATCTTCTATCCGTCAAATAGTTAGGACCTAATTCAAATTCATATGGTAATTATGAATATCAACAAAACAATACTATTAATATTCAAATTTGAAATAATCTCGCACAACAAATTTTGACACAGTAACGGTTTGCATTTGCTTTGCACATATTCATCAACGAGATCAATCATATAAGGAATCGTGTAATATTAATATCATTATCATTATTATTAGTAGTATTAGTTTTGAAGGAATCATCATTGTTATTTGTGAATGAGATAATAAATTATTTGAATTAAAAATATTGACCGAATGAAAAACACATTCCTCCCATATATTCAAGAAAACACGCAAACGCCTAGTGTTTCCAATTGTAGGCTCCATTAATTCATTTTAGTCTAAGCAAAAACAAAATAAAAAATGTAATAAAATCATTAAAATACGTCGCCTCTCCAATCCATATAAAGCCCCCAATTAAACCCGTGTGTTACCAAAACACATCGCAAAACCCCAAATCCCCAAATTCAGCTCCAGAAAACAATCCATGGCATATGAAGATAATCCGTGGGGCGGAAACACGAACGCTCACAATCCGGCGAGGCTGGGCGGAGCGCCGCCGACGCTGACGGATAGAGTCGGCCACACGTTCGGCAAGACTAAGGTGGCGGCTTCCACCGGATTCGGGAAGACCAAGGCGGTGGCCTCCGTAGGCTACGAGAAATCCAAGGTCGCCGCCGGAAAAATCAAAGTTGGCGCCACCGTTGGATTCAATTGGATCAGACTCAAGTACAAGAAAAGCAAGCTCGCCAGAAAGTAGATCCAACAAATTGAAGAATTAGTACTGAGTTTTGATCGCTCCTTCGATCAATTAGGTTTGATGTTATTCCTCATAACATGCCGATCGATTCCTTTGCCTTTCTTTTTTTTTTTCCAATTTTTGTCGTATGTATAACTCTGACATTCTGTTTTCTATTCATTTCCGCTTCATATATAATATTGTTTGATTTAGTATTTTTTTCATCTTGCATGTTTGAATTCTAATTCTTACCGTGAGCTCATTAATAAATTATTAGGGGAAATTAGCTTACAAGATCTGCAATCGAATTGAAATTGATAGTTTAGATGTGGGGGGAAGGCATCCACTTACCTAATTGAGATAGGTTTGGAGAAGTTGAGATAGTTTTACTTTTATGTTTGCTTATTTGTGAAGAAAGAGTAATACTACCTACATTCGCTTTTAAAAATAACTTCGCATTCGCCACGAGTTTTAATATATAATTGATGTTCCTTCGCTTTTAAAAAATACTTTGCATTCGCCACGAGTTTTAATAGTAATATATAAATGATGTTCATCAGCTTAAACTGTAAATGATCAATTGAGGTCTATTTGATTTCCTCTTTTAGCTAAAAAAACAAAACAATTTTTCTCTCTAATTTTATTTCATTTCTCTTACTTTATTCCATTTTTCTTATTTTATTCCCTCTTTATTTTTCATGGAGTACTACTTTTTTCTTTTCTCATATACTTCATTCACTCTATTTTAATTCAATATATATCATTTTCTTAAATCTCGTACCTAAAAGAAATGCATCACTTATAATAGAACATGAACAGAGGGAGTACTATACTAAAAGAGAAGAAGAGAAAATGATTAAAATAATAAAAGAGAGTTTTACTGAAATAAAAAATTTAAAAATTTATATTTTTAAGAAATGATTCAAAATAAAAGTAGTTTCTAATACTCTAAATAATAAGAGAACAAGGGAGTATAAGTTTGTTAAACGACGTCATCAACTTTTTCTTAAACAGAAGTGGGGCATTATTGGTTTAGGTGAAGCTTTGGGATGTTATTTTCTTCCTATCTAGCTAGGTAGAATTATATAATCTACTTATTTAATTTTGAACGACCTTTTCATACCAAAATTTTCGAGCGAATACTTTTTCGGCTCAATATAACATTAATTATCCCCGGGAAATTTGAAACCACCTACAAATCCCACCAAACCCTTCTAGATAAGGAAAATGATAACTATAGTCCTAATTTTAATATTTGTTAACCTCATAATCTTTTAGTTTTGATTTGGTTTTAAACATAGCCTAAACTTTGAATAATGTGTCGATAGCCAATAAAAAAAATAATGTCAAAGTTTGTGGCTATGTCATTTTATTTCAAGATTCGTTTAATTAATGTATTGAGCTTTAGCGGCCATATCAGGATGAAGATTTTGACGTAATATTTAATATTTGGTTGAGCAGCGATGACAAACTTTACTGAAAAAGAATAAAGAACAATTATTCTTATAATTTTGTCATTTTTCCTATGAGTATTAAACCAAAATCACAAAATAATACGTCAGAATCATCATCGTGACATGGCTGACAAAATCCATTCATCAATAGACCAGATGTTGTTGTAAAATCATTGAAAATAAGCCACATATTTGACATTGTTATTGTGGTCAACTATAGTTGAACAATTTCTCAAAAAAACCTATATTTTGAAACTATAATTATAAAATAAAAGAATCCAAAATTGAGATATATATCTTTAAAAAATGGAAGTTAAGTAAATTATGATTGACCTAACAAAATAAAGAATGAAGTCGTATCATAATTAAATAATAATATAGTGTTAAAATCTGGATATAAGTTTGATCAAATGAAAATGATAAATCATAGTCTAAAGGATGTTAACATTTATCGTGGAGTCTTTAAATTGGTCCTTTGCATGATTTCTTGCAGATATTTCCTCCATGTTGTTTCAAGATATGAGATCCCATGGCATACAATTGCAAAACTTGAAAGATAATTATCTTTTCTAATGCACCATCGTCTCTCTCCCAAAGCCAAACATCACCAATCCCACCATCAGGCCAGTTACAATAACACAAGTTACTACACTTTTTTTACTTGTCTCTTGTATGATGCCTATTATTCAACAAAGTGAGAGTAATTCATCACTTTACATACATAGTTAAAAGATAATGAAAAACGAATAGATAATTACCTCTACTACAAATCTCTATCTCTGCAAATAAAGTGCAGGTGCCACACTTAACCATGGCAGGATTGAACACTTTTCACAATAATCACGGCCAAGAACCACAACCAATTCATTAAGATTAGGCATAATCTTCCCTATAGTGTCCTGCAATATATATCTGTATATTAATTTATAAACATATTAACATAATTTACTAAAAATCAATCACAAAGTGCACCCCATAGCTAATTCTGAATGTAGCGTACGTATTGTGGAAGCAATAATCCAAACATGTCTAAATTTTTTTTGATATCTTTAAAAGAATCCAAAGGTGGTGCCGCTTGAATCCAAGAGGGAGAGGAACATGGGCAAGCATCAAAACACAATGTGGATTATCCGCACCACTGTACTTGATTCAGGCAAACCTCCGATTCAAGAACCACGACTGATGTGAGGCTCCTACACTGGCTAATTTCTAGGCATTTGAACTCCGTCAACCTGAAGGGACGAAAGCTTGTCTGTTTTGGACAACGACAGACGACAGTTCCCCAATATATACGCCACAACCTCACCACTTATATCCACTGAATGCAAACTGAGTTTCTTCAGCAGCTTCAGATTGTCAGGGAAATTCCCTTCTTTGTATGGGAAGGAGTAACGCTTTTGTAACGATGCGATCAAGACCAAATCAAGAGTCTCAACCTTTCTACTCACAGCGTAATTAAGCCAATCATCGATCCATAGTTAGAAAGAAGAAGATAAATAGAATGACAATCTGAATTTCACAAGACAATCAGTGGAGGATTTCGGGAGTATATGGATGAGGAAACGATCAACCCATCTAACATACATGCATTGTAACATGAACATATCATAATTTCCATAAAAACTCAGCTTTGGTAATGTTTCTAACCAATCTATATCTAAATTTAGTTTGGGTGAGAAGATCCATGAGTTCCTCCATCGAGAGCTAAGTACGCTACAATATTATGTCTAATATTTCATTTGGAAGCCTGCTAATTCGATCAACCTGAAAATGATGATATTATAACATAAACAACAATTATTAGTAGTGTATAAATATCGTGTAATGGGATTATTAACATAAACAACAATTACTATCAATAAAGAATTTACCGGGTACTCATCTTCGAGTCGGCTCCGTTGCACTATCGCCATTATTATTGAACTTTTCAACGTTTATTTTTTATTTGCTTTTGGTATATTCAATCTTAGCATTCTACTACATAATATACAAATCTATCGAGACGATCTGATTTGATTTCCCATAATCATAGAAAAATCATTTTCCTATTTTTTAGGTAGCAAATCTTTTAGATTATCTGTAACAGAAACAAATAAAATTTACCGTCCTTTTCTGTCGAGAATAATAGTATGACAATAAACGAAATCTTCTAGTATTTTCCAAGAGGATAAATAAGATGGTCTCTTGAAGAATTTTTTTGTACTGTTATTATAACAAAAAGAAAGGATATAGTACTAAATCTTTTACGAAAGAAAAAGTCCATTTTGTGGAAAATATTTTTTTAACATACTATCTTCCTAACTGTGTTATTGTCTTTATGTGTTTTCATAATTACTACCCATCTGCCTCTAAAAAGCATGAACACTCTAATTTTGAATACTCTTTGGTGGACATATTATTCATTAACAATACTTTAATTATTTTTTTATATCTTTATCTTATTTTACCAATTATGCATTTAATTCGTGCCGAACCAAATGTTCATACTCCATCCGTCCCAACCTAATAGAGACGTTTCATTTTTGGACTTGTTTTGAAAAAATTGAAATAAAATTAAGTAAGAAAGAGAATAATATAGAAGAGAGAAATAGATCATCTCCTTTGGGACGGAGAATATATTAGTGAAATTAGTGAAGGAGTTGTAGCTTACTGCGCAGCGCGGAGGTGATATTAAGGTCACGAGGTCGAGCTTCCCCACTTACAACGAGATTAGAGCATCAGCAGTGGTAGACGTCACTGCGGAATTCCCACCGGCGTGCGGGAATTCCATGGCGGACGTCCGCCATTGTGTGTGGCATGCACGGATATGGAATTCCGTCGAGAAATTCGCAGTTCCGCGGCATTCCGCGGAATTCCGTGCGGACGCCCGCCATTGCGTTGACTCCCACGGACATCCGCGCGGAATTCCCATTTATTGAATTAAATGTTTTTTTTATTTCTATAAATACATCCCGTTGAACTTCATTTCATTCGCACCACTTGTATTAATAAGTTTCTCTTTCTCTAAATTTCTTTTATATATCCGTAATGGTCGGTAGTGGTAGTGGTAGTGATGTAGTTTTAAATTATTGAAATGTATTTTTTTTAAAAATTTGGTGAAATGTACTTTTCTTTTTTAATGGAATTTTTTCCCTATTTGTGTTGAAATTTTAATTATGTTAATTGTTTAATTCCGGAAATTGTTTAATTTGTGAATTTGTGATTTTTTTTATTGTGGGAAGTCCGTCGAGAATTCCACGGGGAATTCCGCTACTGTGCAGTGAGAAGTCCGTATGACGTGGCAGGAGGTGCTTTTGAAAATTTCGTGGGGAATTCGCCGGAAACTCGGCGCCACGGCTGATGCTCTTAGTCAAATTTTTAAGAGTGAACTACGCAAATGGTCCCTGAACTATGCGTTTTGCACTCCAATGGTCCCTGAACTTTAAAAATATCGTAGATAGTCCCTGAACTAAGGTGTAATCACAATTTTGATACTTTTTCACTATTCATCACAATTTTATACCAAAAATGCCCCCAAGGCATGAAGGGCATTTTTGAACTTTCATATCTAGGTACTGAATTTGATATTTTCTTTATCTAGTACTAAATATGATATTTTCTTATAGTTTGAGTACCTAAAATGATATTATTTACTTCAAGTACCTAAAATGATATTATCCACTTCACTTTTTTCAACATTTCTTCTTTCTCTCATTCTCTAAAAATAAAAAAAATAGTACTATGAAATTATTAAATATATTAATTATAAAAATCAAAATTATAAATTTAATTATAAAATAATTTTCGCAAAATTTAATTTTGATTGTGATTTGATTATTTTTTTAATATTAATCAATGATATTAGAAAATTTGAGTACTATTTTTCGCAGGATCGACATTTGATTTCTTATATCATTGATTAATATTAAAAAATTTCGCAAAATTTGAGTACTAGTCACAGAAATGATGGTTTTTCTTATATCATTGATTAATATAAGAAAACAAATTTGAGTAAAACTCTCAGGATCTAACAAAAACAAACAAATTTCACAGAAATCACCAAAAACCATCATTTGATTTTTAATATTAATCAATGATATAAGAAAATCAGGTGATCGACATTTGATTTTTAATATTAATCAATGATATAAGAAAATTTGATTAAAAATTTGAGTAAATTATTAAATATATTATTTTCACAAAATTTGATTATTTTGCGAAAATTATTTTATAATTAAATTTATAATTTTGATTTTTATAATTAATATATTTAATAATTTCATAGTACTATTTTTTATTTTTATTTTTAGAGAATGAGAGAAAGAAGAAATGTTGCAAAAAGTGAAATGAATAATATCATTTTAGGTACTTGAAGTAAATAATATCATTTTAGGTACTCAAACTATAAGAAAATATCATATTTAGTACTAGATAAAGAAAATATCAAATTCAATACCTAGATATGAAAGTTCAAAAATGCTCTTCATGCCTTGGGGGCATTTTTGGTATAAAATTATGATGAATAGTGAAAAAGTATCAAAATTGTGATTACACCTTAGTTCAGGGACTATCTACGATATTTTTAAAGTTCAGGGACCATTGGAGTGCAAAACGCATAGTTCAGGGGCGTAGTTCACTCAATTTTTAAAAAAAAGAATTCGGTACAGCTATCGTTAAATAAATAAAAAAGAAGAAAGAGAAGTGTGACTAGTGAGGGAGTATTAGAGCACCCGCAACGCGTGCCGCCGGCGTTCCGCGTGCCGTTCCGCCGGAACGGTTTCGCCGCGGAACGCGTTGCGGCGCTGCATTCCGCTCCCGTCCCGTTCCCATTCCGTGCCGGGTGCCGACAGCACGTAACGCGGCACGGAACAAGCCGCCACGCGCCTGGGCGACGTGGCCGATCCCCGTGCGTGCGTGCTTCCCACTCGCCGGCCCGCGAGTGGGACACGTCAGCAATGACGCAATAATTATTTTTTTTTTATAAACATCGAATTTTTTTAAAAAAAAAATTTTAAACGGTAACATTACCGTTTTTTTTAACTTTTTCTTAATTTTTTAATTTTTATTTTTATTTTCTTATTCTATAAATACACCTAATTCATTCATTTTATACACAACTACACATCTATTCTTCCTACATCAACATCAATTTCTCTCCAATTTTCATATTCTATCTCTTCAAAAAATGTCCGGCGACGGCAATTACGGTGGTGGCGGCGCCGGAGGGTGGGATCTCAACGCGTTCGGCGATTGGGAGACCATGTACAACACACTTGGTGGTTCTGGGTCATCGACGCCGGGCACGCAGGGGTCGGCGACGCCGGGTGGGTACCAACCACCCACTTTCGATGTGGATGCCTACGCTCGAGGCTCCGGCTCCGGCTCGCAGCTTTCCCAGGGTTTGTCCCAGATTCGGGAGGATATCCCCGTTGAACCCACTCAGGGAGGAGGCGCAAATATACAATGCTTCGTGCTCACTTTGGCCGAGTCGATTTACAGGTCAAAAAATTCTGCGGGATCTACTCCACCGAAACGGCGCACTACCAAAGCGGAGCTTCGGGCGCCGACATACTGAGGGCGGCTTTGCGCGCCTTCCACCAGGACACCGGTGTACAGTTCAAATATGTTGATATTTGGCAGCTCGTCAAGGACGAGGAAAGGTGGGCCGGTGGTGTCCGCTCCAGCTCGGGATCAACCTCAAAGCGGACGAAGCACACGACGAGCGGCCAGTACTCGTCTGGTGACGCCGATGCGCCCAGTGATCGTGACCCGCAGGAGGTTGGGGTTACGGCCGCCGAGTACGAGGGATCTAGCCGTGGGCGCCGTCGTCCGCAAGGGACGAAGGCGGCGAAAGCGGCTAGAGCGAGGAAGGGCCGAGGAGAATCAAGCCAGTCGGCCTCGGGATCGGGCTCACAAGGAGGCTCGAACACACTTATGGTGGCGTACATAACCGCCACAATGGCGGACACTTCCCGCTTCTCGTACGCCCAATACACGGCCTGGTGGAACGGAATTGTGCATATGGCAGGACTACTTGGTCTTCCCCCTCCCCCTAAACCTCGACCGCCTCCGGAGGATGATTCGCCGGTGGAGTAGTTTTTTTATTTTCCCACGTTTAATTGTGTGTTTTTTATTGTGTGTTTTTTATTTTTTTAGGATTTGAATTGTGTGTTTTTTTTAATTTTTTTAAGTTTAAGTTGTAATTTTTTTAATATTGTGTGTTTTTTAATAAAGTATGTTTGTTTTTTAATAAAGTATGTTTGTTTTTTAATAAAGTGTGTTTATTTAATTTAATTTAGTTGGAAATAAAAATAAAAATTGAAATAGAATGAATAGTAATTTAAGGAACGGTTAAGGAACGGAGGGTTGCAGGTTCCGTTCCTTAGTTAAGGAATGGAGTAAAAAAGTACAGTGGGGCCCTCAAATAGTGATTTAAGGAACGGTATAGGAACGGTATAGGAACAGCGTTGTGGATGGCCTTAATACTTATCCATAATAAATCAAACATAGACGTGAGAGATTTATCCAATGGCTTCAATTTCCATCCCTGAAATCACCCTCAACTCCGGCACAGGCAAAATCCCCGCCTTGGGATTTGGCACCGCCGCCGACCCGCCCGTCGATTCACTCACCACCAAAACCGCCGTTTTGCAAGGCATTGAGCTCGGTTACAGGCATTTCGACACCGCCGCTCTTTACAACTCAGAGCAGCCACTCGGGGAAGCCATAGCCGAAGCCGTGGACCGCCGCTTGATCGGATCCCGCCGCGACTTGTTCATAACCTCTAAGCTATGGTGCACCGACGCTCATCCCCAACACGTCGTCCCAGCCCTCAACACAACACTCAAGTAAATCAATTTTGCAAAATATCCTAGGGTTTTTGTTTTCTTAATCGGATTTGATTTGCAGGAATCTCGGTACAGATTACATCGATTTGTATTTGATTCATTGGCCGGTGAGTGCTAAGGCCGGAAAAGTTGAATACCCAATCAAAGCAGAGAATTTTGCTCCGATGGAATTTGGGGCGGTATGGGCAGCCATGGAAGAATGCCAGAGAATTGGGCTCACCAGAGCAATCGGAGTCAGCAATTTTTCTTCCAAGAAGCTTCTAGAAATCCTGGCCACCGCCAAAATCCCTCCCGCTGTCAATCAAGTGAGCCCTGCCTCCAGCTTAAACGATCAAATTTTGTAAATAAAAAAATCAGCTTATTGTTTGAATCTGTATCATAAAAAGGTAGAGGTGAATCCATGCTGGCAACAAAAGAAATTGATACAGTTCTGCAAGGAAAAGGGTATTCTTGTGGTTGCTTATTCTCCTCTAGGGGCATTTCGGACATTTTACGGCACCAATAGAGTAATGGAATCGGAAGTGCTAAAGCAAATAGCCGAAGTCAAGGGGAAAACTGTTGCTCAGGTGAATATGATTGAACAAAAACATTTGACGTCAATCCCTGTTTTACCCTTGTCTGGGAATATGTTGAATTTGCAGGTGGCTTTGAGATGGGCATATGAGCAAGGGATTGGTGTGGTTGCGAAGAGTTTTAAGAGGGAGAGGATGAAAGAGAACATGGGCATATTTGATTGGTCATTGAGCAGTGAAGAAGTTGATATGATTAGTGAAATCCCACAAGAAAGAGCATGTCTTGGAGTGGATTACACCTCTATCTATGGCCCTTACAAGACCATTCAACAACTTTGGGACGAAGAAGATACTACTATTTCATAGCTAGTCTTCTCTTTTTCTGCATATAAATCCACAATCATAATCTGTGTACAATATTCTTGAGTTCTTGAGTTTATAAACTCAGCCAAAAGCAAAGTAGCAAATGTCCCCTTAATCTCCATATGTGTTAGAACGATAGCAAGTGGGATGTCCTTATGACGTGGCAGTGTTGTGGGATATCCTTATGACGTGGCAGGATGTGTTTTTGGATGTCCACCGAGATATCTGTCCCTATTGTGGATACTCTTGTTATTGTTATTATTTTCTTTTACTAACGTACATACATTGTAAATGTGCGTGTCATAAATTTTCCACTTTATATTACTACCTTCGTCCCACATTAAGTGTCACATTTAATGTGGGCACAAATTTTAAAAAATGTAAAGAAAAGTGAGTTGAATAAGTTAGTGGATTATGGTCCACTTATATATATTAGTTTTATAATAAAATTATGGTAAAAGTGAAATGTGACTCTTATTGTGGGACGAATCAAAATAACAAAATGTGATACTTAAGAGCATTAGCAGTGGGGCGCCCTAAGGGACGCCCTAAAGCTCGCCCTATGCACCGCCACGTCAGCATTTTATCCTCCTACCCTTCCACCTGCAGTGGGGCGCCTATAAAAAAAGTTTTACACGAGTTAGAAATAAAAAAAAGTTGACTACTCTATAAAAGTCTCAACTTGCGCACAGCTCATCGATCATCCCCTGGAGGTATTCGGCTTTGGCCGGGTCCTGACATTGCATGAGGGCGTTGTGCGTGTCCAACAACGTCCTCCGGTTGGCGGCCGCTGCCAACTCCGCGTAGGCAAGTGCCGCCGGGGTCGGGATCAGCGAGGGGGGCGGTCGCGGCTTGCGAGGAGAATGTCGCATTCGCCTTTCTCTTATTCTTCGCAGCCTTGACGCCAATGGGACGTCGGGAAGACACCGGTGTGCCCGAACTAATTAAAAATTTTAATTTGAAATTTAGGCAGAATATATTATTAAAGCTCAAAATATAACTCCTACTAATACAAAAAAAAAAAAGAGAAGATATTGGCCAGTTAAATAATTGAGCCCAAGTCACTTCACGTACAAACCTATTCTATCAATCTGAACTCTGGTTTGAGGGGCTCCGATTGAAGAGTGAACTTGAAATCCACAATCTCTATCGTCGTCTCTTTCCCTCTCTAGGTGAGTTCACATTATTGATTTCTTTTTAGTTGCTTTGGGTGTAATTTGGCAATGATTTTGGAGAAAATTTAATCGATTTGAATATGTATGAATCGGATACTAGTTTTTAATCCTATAATTATGAAATTCATTAATTTTATAGTTTTTACTATATTATGGATTAATAAATTGTAATAAGATGATTAATGACTCAGAAAGAAATATTTTACAATAAATTTATTATTAAAGTTTTTATTCTATTAAAATAATTAATTGTTTATATTTCATTCCATTCCTATATTATTGGTGTTACCAAACATAGGAATGGAATCAATAAGGGAATAGCAATTACATTCCACTTGTATTCCTTAAATTCACCATGCACAAGAATGGAACAGAATCCCCACTCCGTTCATCATACCAAGAAGCCCCAAAGGACTTTCTCAAGTATTTTTGAGTTAGTGCTACAACGATAATATAGCAAGATCACCGGCCAACTTAAGAGCAGCATCGCTTTAATTCGTTGCACAAACAAGTAGCCAAACATGAAGCAATTAGAATAGCATGGAAGATAGAGAGCACTTTCTTCACCACAAAGAGGCTGCCTGAATGGGTTTATCTGAATCTGCACAGAGTCGTAAAATCACCTTAGTAGGAAGCTGCAGAAATTCAGCTTAATATAGAAAGAGACGTACTTGTATCCTGGGAGCATAGCCTGTTACAGATCTGATACATGAAGCTGCAAGATGACAAGCTTCTTCACAGTAATCGGAGAATACTGCTGGAACCTTGAGATCCTTCATTACTTCCTGTGTGAAATTTGAGAACTAAGCATCTATGTATACTCTATTTTGCTTAAAATGTTACCCACAGCCCATGTCATTACACTGAGCATAAGTACACAGATCAATCTTTTCACCGTCCCTGTAATACAAGTAACATGCATATCAATAGGAAGATGAATAGATCCATTCAAAGAGTTAACATCTTGAAACCTAAGGCACTAAGCATAATGAAGCTTTTTCATGGACAAAAGTTGCTGATAGGAATTGAAACTTTCAAGAGTGCTGCAAATGGATTTTGGGAGGATTGCAAGTTATTGAAAAATTCGTCACAACAAAAGTATTAAATGTCAAGTAATGTACTAAACTGTAAACTTTGCATTTTCAAAGTAGTCAAAGCCGAACTCTTGATAGATGAAATTGATTACTCAAACATTATGATTTCATTTTATCTCTAATAGTGTTGTAACTATAGTTTAGGGCATTAGCAATGAGGGGCCCTTGCCACGTCAGCAGTTTTATCCTCCTACCTCCCCACCTGCAGTGGGGCGCCCTAAGGCGCGCCCTATGGCTCGCCACGTCGTCATTTTTTTAATATTTACAAAATCCATACGAATTTAAAAAAAATAATACATTAAAATACGAATTTCAAAAACTGAATTTCATTTAATAAAAATTAATACATTACAATGCGAATTAAAAAAAACGCAAACTCAGCGACGGCGGTTACGAGCCCACACTTCTTCAATCATGTCGCTCATGAGCTGCGCATGCTCCTGTTGGTTGCGCATTGTGGCCTGTCTAGATAGAACCTCTTCGAAGCCTAACGGTAACCCTCTATCGGGTGTGTCGGTCGATGTGACGGAAGAGCTAGATGCACGGTCGTCTTCATTCCAGTCGGTGATGCTTCCGCCTTCACTCTCGACTATCATGTTGTGCATAATTATACACGCATATATGACATCGGCGATGACTTCCTTGTACCAGAAACGAGCCGACCCTTTCACAATTGCCCACCGTGATTGGAGCCAGTGGCGGACGCAGAAAAATTTATTGGCAGGGGCTAGATTGAATAATTTTAGACAATGCGAAAGTAATTTTTATTCAGTTTTTAGTTATTTTAGTAAGGATGATTTAAAACGATCTAAAAATGATCTCTATGTTCTTAAAATCCTAATTTTAGAAAATGAACTTATAACTAACTAAAAATTACTCCCACGTTATCTAAAAATGACAGTTCCGCCCTGGACACTAAATTTTCTATTGATTAAAAACGCTAAGATATGTATGTTACGAATCATTGAAGAAACTCATTAAATATACGCAATGAAAAATCTTTTAGTTTAAAAGATATGGAGTAATATATAACAAATAGATTAAAATTTATATTAATTCAATGGACTAATGAAAAACGAAATATCTTTTAGTTTTGACAATTTTTGTAAAAGTACTTCCTAAATTTCTAATCGAAACAAATTGAGGATCACACTCTTATTAATATTAAAAATAAATAACTTGTTATATAAGAGATTAAAACATCTAATAAGTAATAAGCCGTTTAAATATAAATGCACTCCATTCAGGAAATAAATTTTAAATCTTTTAATAAATATTTCATTAAATTAAATTGATAAAACTATTAGTGTAAGAAATTAGAATGCTAGATGAAACGTGTCTAACACGCGAGGGAAATAGCGTGAAAAAGGCTTAAGAATTTACTTAAATAATATTTTTATACTCCAATTAAGTAACTTTGGTTTGCTTCTTCTTCATCAAACGATTGGCTCGTAGACTGCACTTCCTCCAACGAGTTCAGCCCCGGTAGACTACCCGCCACCCTCAGACGCGTCCAGGCTCGAAAGCTTGCCAAGCCCCAAGGAAACAACCTTGAACTGGCCCACAGGGAAATTAATCCCAAAGTCGCGCCATCCAGGAGCCGAACTCAAGACCTCCTGGATGGTGCCATATCCTTGCCACCCTTCTCAACCACTTGAGCTAGGGGGCTTGGATACGATTGGCAGCCATTGTTGAGAGTTGGTACTTTCTCATTCTCTAATTTCAAATTGCAGCCCCTTCCAACTAATCACTTTTCAATAATTTAATCTTTAATGACACATTTTGGCAGGGGCTAAACATGATTTTCAACCAATCTAGAAATAACATTAGTAGAAAAAATGATTAAAAATATCTTTTGGGAGGGGCTTAAGCCCCTTATCCCTTTTTCTTGTGTCCGCCAATGATTGGAGCACCCCAAATGCCCGCTCGACATCCTTCCGCGCCGCCTCCTGCTTTTGCGCAAATAAAACCCTCTTCTCATCAATTGGGCAGCTGACCTTCTTTAGGAAAACTGGCCACCGTGGGTAGATGTCATCGGCCAAGTAGTACCCCATATGGTATTGGCGTCTGTTGGCAGTGAACTCGATGGCCGGGCCGTTGCCGTTACATTGGTCGGTGAAGAGGGTGGACGAGTTGAGGACGTTGATGTCGTTGTTCGACCCGGCTACGCCGAAGTAAGCATGCCAGATCCTGAGCCGATGGTCAGTGACGGCTTCGAGGATCATCGTCGGGTGGCTGCCCTTGTATCCACTTGTGAATTGGCCTCTCCACGCCGTCGGACAATTCTTTCACTCCCAGTGCATACAGTCGATGCTCCCGAGCATCCCGGGAAACCCGTGCGCCCTCTCGTGCATCTGCATCAGACCCTGGCAATCAGTGGCTGTCGGCTTGCGCAAATATGTGTCGCCATAGGCCTCTACTATCCCCCGACAAAAGTTCTTCAGACACTCGCGGCCTGTAGTCTCCCCACAGTGGAGGTACTCGTCAAAACCGTGTGCCATCGTCCGCGTCGATCGTCCGCGACCTCCACAATGGGGTGGACGATGGCGCGGACGATGACCATCGTCCGCGACAGCCGCAATGGGGTGGACGATGGCGCGGCCGATGGCCATCGTCCGCGCTATCCTCCGCGACCGAAGTATAGGGCGCGACTATCGTCCGCGCCCTATGGCACGCACCCGCAATGGATGCGGACGATGGATGGCGCGAACGATGCGCGCCATCGGGCGTGCCATCGTCCGCCCATTGCGGATGCTCTTAGCATCAAGTTCATGCCTTCAAATGCGATTAATACATATTGACAAAAACACTTGGTGAGCAAAATTGTTGGAGAGAAATAAATAAATTTATAAGTAAGAGTTGTTGGTTATGAAAAATTAGGCTAAAGAAGGCGACGATATGATATATTGAATCGAATTTATCACGCGATAGCGATGGTGAATTTAGTGCAAAGTCCAACCTAAAAATAAAGGTAGTGTGATGGTGGGGTCCACCAAAAGATTTCGTTTGGAATGAAGATCTTTTATATACCTGTTTTCTTCAATCAACTTTTTTCTCATTGTTATTTTAACTTATTTATCCCTATTCCCTAATCTATTTTAATAAGTCTGGATCTAATTTAAAGAAAAATGTTAATTTACCTTTGGAATTTGTGGTTTTGGACCTTTGGTGCCTTGGCCGGTTCATTTTAAATGTTTTTATGTATAGTATCATGGTTGTATTTAGTTTTATAAGTACATAATTCTAAAATACCTAAATAACTAAGGGAACATTTACTTTACTGATAGGATGATTGAAAAATAATTTCAATTGGTTGGTTATTTATTTGGATAAATTGATTATATGAGATGATACGATATAATCATCATACACTTAAAATACTTTTATTTTATTATTAAAAATAAATCTCAACGTTATAGACTGCAGGGAACATGAACCTTCTCCATGCCAAATCAGTGTTTCCCCCCACCACAAAAGATTGCGTCTCTGAAGTTTAGTCTATAAATTATGGGAATATTGAATTCTATTAATTTAGATATGATTCTTATTTTTAAAGAACTCTACTAATTAGACAAGATTTAATTAAATTACATGTAGCATTTCCTAAACATAAAAAACAAGGACTGTAACTGTTGCATTGACTAATAAAAACACTTGGTTATGCGTAACTATTAAGGATTCAAGTAAATATTTGCATTCATGAGCTCATTTGCAGTCAAAGTAACACTGAAGCTTCTGAATGAAACTTGAAAGTTAAAAATATAGTCCAATTATATTAGTACCATATTTCATGGGAGAAAAATTTGCAAGTGTTAAGAAATGATGAATACCCGATAAATGACATCTTAAAAAATATTTGATAATTTAGAGTATAAAAATTAGTTTCAAATTAAAATCCAGGCATAACAATATCATCTCAGAGCAATAGGCAATCAATGGAATACTATTAGTACTCTTTTTTAAGCACACAAAAATTGAATGGAGTGTTGTAATAAAATGAGTGAACATCATTTTTGGTCCACGGAACTTTGACAAAGTATAATTTTAGGTCCGTGAACTTTGAAAATATCATTTTAGGTCCGTGAACTTTGAGTTAGTATCATTTGAGGTACTTTTTACTATTTCCAAGTTTTTTGGACGAAAATACCCTCAATACCTTAAAGTGTATATATATATATTTTTAATAAATTTATCATATACTCATATTTTTTTATAAATATCTTTACAATATATTTTTGACAAATTTTCTAAATATAATTTGACCTTAAATATTATCACTTAATTTTGTGACATGCAAGTAAAATTGCTTCTTCAATTTTTATATTAATTTTTTTTTAAAATTGAATAAAGAACTTTCTTTAATAATAAAAAATTGAATAAAGATTTTTTATAAATATCTTTACAATATATTTTTGACAAATTTTCTAAATATAATTTGACCTTCAATATTATCATTTAATTTTGTGACATGCAAGAAAAGATCTTTATTCAATTTTTTATTATTAAAGAAAAGTTCTTTATTCAATTTTTAAAAAAATTAATATAAAAAATTGAAGAAGCAATTTTACTTGCATGTCACAAAATTAAGTGATAATATATAAGGTCAAATTATATTTAGAAAATTTGTCAAAAATATATTGTAAAGATATTTATAAAAAATTATGAGTATATGATAAATTTATTAAAAATATATATATACACTTTAAGGTATTGAGGGTATTTTCGTCCAAAAAAACTTGGAAATAGTAAAAAGTACCTCAAATGATACTAACTCAAAGTTCACAGACCTAAAATGATATTTTCAAAGTTCACGAACCTAAAATGATATTTTGGCAAAGTTCGTAGACCAATGTTCCCTTTAAAATGAATACTTTATTCTTTCTATATAACAAAAGAAATTACGACACAAGATCTTTGGAGACAGGACCAAATCCATATCCATGATTTGACAATTACGATGTCCAAAATTTTGAGTGCAAAATTCCACAGTTAATTAATTATAACGACGACCGCCCTCGCCTTGATGATTCGTCAACGGCAGTTAATCTCCGCAGCTTAAACAAGCAGTCACCGCGCAGTCAAATTAATTTCACCTCAAAATCTCGCGCCATCAAAATCTCCTTCTCACATGGATATGGGAAATCAGATCACCACCAAAGTGGATTTCAGAATCTCCGCCCTATGCTTTTTATATATTAAAAAGTAGATTTCACCAGATATGATTTCGAAGACTCACAATTTTTTTCATATATAACTCACACAAATATAAGTGGGGGAGAAAAGGACGTCTGCTATCATATATATACTTTGATACGGACAGATTGACCATTATATGTGCATTTTTTCTTACACCAATTTCTCCTTTTTCATTTCTCTCTTCTGTCATTTTTATTGTAATGTGAGCTTCTGGGCTGCAAGATTTGAACTTTTCTCCATCTGGGCTGCTGAGATTTCTGTTGAAGATGGCTAAAAATGGTTTCTTTTCGAGATTGAGGAGAGTGGATGACTTGTCTCATGAGGTTCATGTGTTGGCTGTGGATGACAGCCTTGTTGATAGGAAAGTCATTGAGAGGTTGCTCAAAATCACTTCTTGCAAAGGTCAGAGTTTCTATTTATGGTTCTTGAATTTTGGTGGGGGAATTTGGGGGTTTCTTTTGTTTTTCATGTGATGAAATTTTGGGGGGATTTGCATTTTGACATGATCTTGTTTGTGTGTATTTGCTGCAGTCACAGCAGTGGATAGTGGGAGGAGAGCTTTGCAGTTTTTGGGATTAGATGAGACTGAAAAAAACTCTGTTGCTTTAGATGTAAGTGAAAATATATAAGAGTAAATTTTTTATGGTCATATTTTAGGTTTTATAGTACTATTTCATTGTGTGTTGAATTGATTTAGGGTTGATTTGTTTTTTTCTTTTTTCAGGGATTAAAGGTGGATCTGATAATCACAGATTATTGTATGCCTGGAATGACAGGCTATGAGTTGCTGAAAAAGATTAAGGTTTGTTCTCTTTATGCTCTGCTCTTTGCAGATGTATAAATATATGACTTCAAAGTTTCAAACACAATTTCCAAAGATGACATGAGCTAAAATCTGTTTTAATCTGTTTTGTCTGAACAGGGTTCATCAACTTTTCGAGAAATCCCAGTTGTAATCATGTCTTCTGAAAACGTTTTGACTAGGATTGACAGGTAAATTTCTAGTTAATCTTGATTCTATTTGGATAATTATATTGGCAATCGCCTAAACACTATTATAGATTAGTATAATTGACCCCAAATCAAGAACTTTACCTTTTTTTAAGTGCTGTTTCTGTTGCTCAACCATTGATAATCTATTCTAGTGGGAATGTCCACACTTATTCTTGATTATAGTTTATTTGTGACTACAATCAATGACTCGACAACCACCATTAACATCTTAGCATAAATTGAGTCCTGCAATATTAAATCATACCCGGGACCCTAAAGATTTTTAAAATTGGGGAGACAAACTGTAATGTTTTGATTAGTACAAAAAATAGCATTGGATCCTTCATCAAAAGCAAGTAAAAAGTAGTTGCAACCATAGACCATAAATTTGTGGGTACAACTTTTCTATTCCCTTGTGCTTTATAGTAGTAGTATAATATTGTTTCAAAAAATTTGGTCCCCATTTTCCAATTTTGACAGCATAATTCCATAACTGAACCTAGAGCCTAACTAGACCAGTATATGAATAATTTATAAAGCTAGATACCCAATTCTTGAAATTCTTTCTCAATTTAGAAGTAGTGTCTTATTTTGATTTATCTTTTATATCTCAGATGTTTGGAAGAAGGTGCTGAAGATTTCATAGTAAAGCCTGTGAAACTGTCTGATGTCAAAAGGCTAAAAAGGTGCATGTTTGGAGAAGGGTTGGGGCTTAACAAGAGGAAACTAGAAGAGCATTGTGGTGTTGCAATACCAAGCCCTACCCCGTCTCTAGACGACGACAACGTCTCATCAAACCGGTCACCTCCATCACCTTGCTCACCGAGATCATTCTCGTCCCTGCCTTCAAGCCCAACTTCATCCACGCCCCTCGACTCTCCAACAAGGAGGTTCGAGGCCAGCAGCGAGAGCTGAGAATGTGCGTTAACGAGTAGTATAGGACGAGCAAAACCGCCCTCGTTGATGATGTAAGGTGTTCTGTTTTTTCCAGTTTTGTTATGATCAACCATCACAAAGTCAGGGGAATGTTACTAGCACAGAGTTGAGAGATGATGAAAGAGCAAGCAAGAGATTGACTTTTGTGTTGATGGTGAAATGTGGTTTGGGATTAAGAAAATTGTTGGGTGACAGATGCATTGTGGTTGGCATTGAATTGAATATATATGAATTGGGTTTATTATAATGTGATTTCTTGTCTGCTTAAAAGGAATATTTGATTCGGATTTGAGCTAGACATGTTCAAGTGTTCCCTTTTGGGATTTTTCTCACTTTTTAAATTATTGGAGCTACTTTTGTTTTGCATTATTGATTTGTTTGTTGATTGCAATAACAAGAATTGCTATGCTGTCACGCCTTAGACAAACGCATCTTTTGGTGCATACGCCCCTGCATCATGTACAACTCCTTTTACTATTTCACCTATTTAATGTGTGTGTAAATATATAACTATAATAAACAAATTTATTAAGGTCATGTTTGGTTGCCAGATTCTGCCTGGGAAAGTAATCTGATTCCTTAAATTTTAAATTCATGTGTTTGTTTCGATTTTTAATCAAACTGGGAAAGTAATCAAAATCCCAAGAACAAGGAAAGTTAGTACAACTTTCTAGGATTCTGAATCCTAACTTTTTTTAGGTATTCTTTTTCCCAGTTTTAGGATTCTTACATATTTAATTATTATTATTATTATTATTATTATTATTATTATTATTACAATGTTTTAAAAATAATTTTAAATTACAAACCATACTTAATTTCAGAATAATAAATAACTATAATTAAAATGATCATAATTATAACTTTGTATTATAATATCTATATATAATTTTTATTATCATAATAATAATTAATAACTTATTAAATAATTAAAATATAATTATATAATATAAATTATATTGTAATAAATACTAATTATTATTTTAGAAATTAATAATTAATAAAATCGTAGTGAAATTCTAAATTATAAAATTTATTTAATTATAATATCCTTAAATATTATAATAGTAATAGTAGTAGTAATAATAATAATAATAATTATTATTATTATTATATTATTATTATAATCATTTATGATTATAATACTCCATGTAACTATAATTATACTTGTATTATTATATATTGTGATGAATGATTCATATTTAAACTATCCATCATAATAATATATATAATAATAATATAATTATCGTCATTTGTAATTAATAATTTATTAAAAAAATTATTATTCTTTTTATAAATAAAATAATAATAAGTTTATCTTTAGTTTGGTGTTTAAATGAAATACAAAATTTAAAATCTTGGTATTCTCCAAACACAGGAAAGTAAAGTTATTAAGAATCATATTCTAGAGATTCATTTTCCTATGAATCATATTCCTTGTCAACTTTACTTTCCCGCCAACCAAACATGGCCTAAGAGTGTGGGTATTGCATAGTTGGCAATTTGGCATCCAACAAATTCATTTTTCTCCTATCTTCTTATAATTTTTTTATTGACCATAGATCCAAATTACGTATTCCATTTTATAATACACCATTCTTATATTTATTAAGAATATACATGAAATAGAAAAAAATAGTATGTGGGTTGAGGTCTTTGATGTGAATAGGTTTTACTGTATTAAACTGAGATTGTGTGTGGGAATAAGAGAGAAATAAATATTTTATTAGAGATTGTTCTGATGATATTAGTCCTTGATTTATTATACGCCATCGAATCACAAAATAAAGGATTGAGATCTTATATTGCAAATACCATTACAGAAACTTGAGCGGTTAATCAGGTAACAAATTATGGCTTGGTTGTTAACAGTTTGTTCTGTTCTAACTGCAGAGATTTGGTGCTTGTATCACGGCCTACATTTGGCCAAGTCTCTCACACGTTGGAGGTGGAAAGTGATAATTTTGTTGAAGTGGCCATGATATTGGCACACTTTGAAACTTCAATTAATTGTCGCTCCATAGTAAAAAGGGTCTGTGGATTACTCCAGGATTTCGACTTTGTAGCTCTGCAACATGTGCATCGAGAAGGGAATTTTACTACTGATTTTTATCTCATTATGATTATTCTCATCATAAAGGTGTTCATGAGCTCGAGGCCCCTCCGTCGGGGCTCCATAGCTATCGTTAATTTTGTCTTTGTATTCGGGCTTTGCCCGCTTTTTTTACCCCAAAAAAAATCTCAAAACTATAAATTTTACATCACTCCTAATTGAAATTATTGTTTTACATATATTGAGCTTTATAATGATACATGTTTCATCACACTATGAAGATATATGTTTCCAATACTTGATGCATACTTGCATATGATCATGCATTTATGGTCTTACTACGATTCATCTAGCTCATTGAGATAATTAAAATTAAATATACATTGCATATTATAATAAGTCGATTGATGATCAACATACTTTATACTACAATAGTATCGGTATATAGGCTTACATATAAAATTGTAAAGTAAGTACTCCTTAATATACAATCTTGAGCATAAATTTTACTGTGGGCCGGCCCAAACATCGTTTGAATATAACATTTTAAAAATATCAAGATACGTATTCATTATTAACCTTTCAATTAAAAATGATGAAATCTATTTTGTATTGTATTGATAGTTACAAAAGCTTAGTTGGGCCACAAAATAGTTTCGAATATTTGGTGGTCCAATCTATACAGACCTTTCAAAGGCCGGCCAACCCAATTCAAATACTCCCTCTGATTTAGCTGCTTAATTCTTTCCTAATAGTAATATAATAATCATTCCTTTCCCTTTTTTTTCATCATTCCCTAATTTGTATTGTTGTCTTTTAAAATTGTTACATCAACTAATTTCAAAGTTCAGATATTAAGAGCGATGTGGCCATTGTCGTCCATCAATATTTTTTTCTTTCTAAAAAACAAATTACTGAACGTGTAATGCTATTTACTAGTATTTATACATAATATGTTTACATGTAGGTGCGGTTCGATTATCTATTAATGATTGAGTTGTGATTTTATTTTAGTTAGAAAGGTGGTTATGACTATTTATCATATAATTATTTATCTATGAAAGTTATGGATTCAATCTCATGAATCAAACACAATATATATTTAATCTTGAGATATAATCTTGCAAATTGAATAGCCTATAATAGTATATTTAGTAACTTTATAAAAATGTGACTAACATTAATAAATACCCCTAATATCGATTATTTTCCCTACAAATACGGTAATTTGACTAATTATGCTAAATATGCTATATAGGCCCTTTGTTTTGAATTGGAAAAAAATTATTACAGTGGGTATTTATCAATGTTTTAAAAATCGGACCGGACCGGCCGGTTCGACCGGTCAGACCGCGAACCGGTAGGTAGTCCGGTCTGGTTCACCCCTTTAAACCACCACTGCATTGAACCGCCGTGAACCGGTGGAACCGGCCGGTCGGACCGGTTGGACCGTGAACCGGAAACCGATTTTCTAATTTTTTTTTAAATTTTTTTAAAATTTGTTGTTGGTAGAGGTTGAACTCATGACCTCTCTTCTAGTTAAGAAGATCTCTATCACTCCATCACATGGGCTCATTGAACAATTTGATCATTAAATATTTTTATACATTAACCATTAATTTTATCTACAAAAACTAATAATTCATTTTAATTTTATTATTCTTTAATATAATTGTTAATTATAGTATATATAATTATCATCTTTATATTTTAATGATGCTCTACTTACCACCTATATTATTATTAGTACCATATAAGATTCATTATTTACTATAAATAAAATTTTTATATTACATACTTAATTTATATACCCTAGCTATTGACATTAATGAATAATCTTATCTAAACTAATTAATAAGTACTTAATTCGTATTTAAATATATATTATTTTACGAAATAAATTTTCTTAAATTAATATAAACATTATCTATTTTAATACATGAAATATTAAATTTTTTATCTAGACTAACTAATATTAAATATATATATCTGAATATATTTACTAAATTTTAATATTATTTATATTTATACATCACTAATTATCTATAAGGTTTAATGTTTTGTGATATATATTATTAATTGTAAATCATTTACTACATTTAATATATTTTTATATATATTTGCAACAGTAAAACGGTTAGACCGGTGGTTCGACCAGTTGGACCGGTTGAACCGTGAACCAGTAACATCGTCGGTTCGCTTGCCAGTCCGGTTTTTAAAACGTTGGTATTTATAGACAGTCGTTTTCTCTAATATTATTAAATATTTTTGTAAATTTTTAATTATATTTCTCTAATTTTATAAAATTGATTTTTGTTGGTATTTATATAAATTTCTAAGATAAAAATTTTAGGAAAAGATTAAGCATTTTCCTTTGAAAATGATGAACAACAACAAATTTGTCGCCATTTTGTATTCCCTCGTCCTACAAGAATATGCACTATTTCCTATTTAATTCATGCCACAAAAATATGCATTTTATAAAATTTGGAAACTTTTTTCACTAAGAGCATCCGCAGCGGTGCGTCTGTCCTTCCGTCCGTCCGTGCCAGCTGCGCGGCACCGCCTGCACGCCGCTGCGCTCTTGCCGCTGGCGCGGCACTGCTCTATGCATCGAGCACGTCCGTGCCAGCAAGCAACACACATGTCAACGCCTGATTGGCCAACGGCAATGCTGTTGGAATTTCCTTTTTTTAAAAAATCAGATTTTAATTAAAAAATCCGATTAAAAATCAAAAAAATATTTTCCCACTTTCTAAAAAATTATATCCGTTTTCTCCCTACTTTTAATTTATTTTTCAATTTTTTCCCCAAAAATTCACATTTTCATCTATAAATACCTCCACTTCCACACAAAAAATTTCACACCACACTACACAATTCTCATCTAAATTCTCTCATTTCCATTCTTACAATTCTCAATCTTTCTTTCACTCTTACAACAACAAAAATATCCGGCACCGGCGATCACCCATCTGGCTCCCGCGGTTGGAACCACAAATAGTTCGGCTCGTAACCATTTCCTAGTCCGGAAATGGAATTTTCGGCCCCTCCTCAAACCCAAAGTTCGCAAGCTCCGGGTGGCTATCGGCCTTACCAGGTGGACGACCAAGATGCCCCCGATGGGCAATACGGATGGGCACCCGAACCACCCGTACCTAGAGCGGGAGGGAGCGGCAGCTCTCAAACTCCTCATCTTCCTACTCGTGGTGTCCGCACCCCGTACACTCCGGGGGAGATGGATCAATTATTCAAAGCGTTTTTGTCTATCTCCGAAGATCTGGAGATTGGCACGAACTAATCCGGGAACCATTTTTAGTGGCGGGTCTGTCGCCGGTGCAATCAAAATCGGTCGGCTGGAACAATCGAGCGCAAAGAGAGTATGGTGCGCAATGCCATATACAGAGCCAACGAAGAAATCCAAAAGTTCCAAGGGTATTACCTCCAGGAAGAGCGGTCGGCGTGGAACGGCAGAAGCGAGGTCGACATCATCAGTGCCGCGTTGGCGACCTACCAATCCCAACACTACAAACCGTTCAAGTACCCCAATATTTGGCAGGAGGTGCGTGTGCATCCGAAGTATAGGGGAAGCGTATCATCCTCCTCTAGCTCCTCCAGCAAACAGTCGATGAGGTGTCCACCAAACTCGCCGGAGCTAACTTGGGTAGCCCCGACGCCTGCCCGAGTAATTCCCAACGCCGGCCGCAAGGAAGGAAAAAGTCGACGGCCAACCGCCGTCGCGCCGCGACTCCATCCGCCCCCGATCCCGCTCCCTTTGTGCCACCTCAACCCCCCACCAACTCGTTATGTGGGGTTTTGGCCCAACTCAATTTGGCCGATAGGTCAACTATGACCCCGACCAACTTCGATCGCATGTGGCAATGATACGGGGTCTCCAAAGAACATTGGGGGTAGAGCCGGATGAATAGTCTTCCACGGGGGTATTTTTAGACTTTAATTATATAATTTTTATTTTTTAGGAGTTTAATTATGTAATTTTTATTTTTTAGGAGTTTAATTATGTAATTTTTAATTTTTAGGATTTTAATTATCTAATTTTAAATTTTTAGAATTTTAATTATGTAATTTTTATTTTTTTTATAATTTGTAATAGTATTTCGGGTAATTTTAATGCATTTTAATATTGTGGGTTTTAATTTAAATTGAATAGTAGAATGGTGGGACCCTTGAGCTTGTCCTTGCTGAAGAGCACGGATGTGGGTGTTGTGCTCTTGCTTAAGGACAGAAAGTAAAAGTGGATCCGGGGCCCTCATCCGTGCTCATTGGCAAGAGCACGGATGGGAATGCTCTAATGCAGTGGGAACCTATTTTCCACTAACAATACTTTCTTTAATTACTTTTTCTTTCTACTTCTCTCTTATTTTATCAGGTGTTAAAATCTATGTCCAACAAAAAAATGTTATTCTTGTGGAAGGAAAATACACATAATACATTTATGTTATCATTACTCTATTGAAACTTATTCAAAGTTCTCATAATACATTTATGTTATCATTACTCTATTGAAACTTATTCAAAGTTCTCATTTGTTCTCACTGGCGGATTAGAGGGAGGGTGGAGAGGGGCAGGAGTGCCCCCTCGTGCAACTAATTTTTTTTTATTGGGTCGTAAAATTGTCATGTCCACCTTCACTGTTTGGCCCGATGTCATTCAGAAGATTGAAAAAATAGTCATTTCCGCCCTAAACCAAGCTAGTATATATTCCGCATCTTTAGTCATTTCCGCCCTAAACCAAGCTAGTATATATTCCGCATCTTCCATTTATAAATCTTGGATCCGCCACGGTTTGTTCTATTAGAATTTTTATTTCAATTGAAATAAATTAGTTTTGTTATTAGTTATCTATTACTTCTATTATACAATAGTGTTTTAAAAATAGAGTGAACTGCAAAAATGGTCTCTGGACTATAGGTTTATCTCGCTCATAGTGTCTAGACTTTAAAAATATCGCCAGACATCCTTGGACTAAAGGGTTTATCTCGAAATTGGTCATTTTGCCATTTTTGATACGAAAATACCCTTTTGAGGGTTTGGGCAATTTGGACCTTTTACACTTTTAACATTTTAAATCTGATGTTATTTTAGTGATGTATTAAATCTGATATTATTTCAAAATTATCATTCTTCTTCCCTTTTGTCATCCTTCACTTTATTTCTTTATTTCAATATTAGATTTAATTTTACAAAATTAAATTTTAAATTTAGATTTTTAAATATCAATAATTTTTTTATTAATTAAAATCATTAATTCATGAACACTATAAATATTGATTAAAAATATTAATTTTTGTTATTTAATATAATATTCAGTTGAATCGAAGAAGTACAAAAAAATAATATTAATCATGATGGAAAAATAAGAGCTATTCTACTTAGCTTTCGTTCGGTTGTTGTAATTGCTTGTGATTATATATTATGAAGTTGACTAAAAATTTGATATTACTAAAAATTTTATATAGGAGTATTTTGTTTAAATTTTCTAGTTAATTTTGATTGTTTTAAAATAAAAAAATGAAAATTATATTATTCTTACATTAGATGCATATTTATTTCAAAATAATCGTGTTATATGATCTATTTATGATTAAAATTATTAAATATTGATTAAAATAAAGTTGATTAAAACTATTAATTTTAATCACTGAAATAAAAATTATAAATATTAGTCTTACCTTTTTGATTAAATATTAGACAGTATCAAATATTGATTAAAACTATTAATTTTTGTTATTTAATAATTAATAAAAATTTATTGATATTTTAAAATCTAAATTTAAAATTTAATTTTATAAAATTAAATCTAATATTGAAATAAAGAAACAAAGTGAATGATGACAAAAGGGAAGAAGAATGATAATTTTGAAACAATATCAGATTTAGTACATCACTGAAATAATATCATATTTAAAATATTAAAAGTATAAAAAGACCAAATTGCCAAAACCCTCAAAAGGGTATTTTTGTATAAAAAAATGACAAAATGACCAATTTCGAGATAAACCCTTAGTCCAGGGATGTCTGCCGATATTTTTAAAGTCTATGAAGTATGGGTTTATCGAAGGACCATTTTCGCAATTCACTCTAAAAAAATATGGAAAAGTCATGAATTTTCACATGATAATTTAAAGTTTACTTCGAATAGGTAATTAATTGAACGTTCACAATGAATATTACATATAGCAATAAATAACGACCCACAACTGCTTGGGAAACCAATTTTGTCACATATAAGAATAATTTAGCACGAGCGAAACTGTATTATTCAATGTCACCTAACAAAACTGCGAAAAATAAATAGTCTTTGAATTAGAAGAATTTAATGATGTCATAAAAACATTTAAAAAGGTATCATAAGCTGATTAAAGCTAGCTCTAAAAAGTCAAACCAATCAGGAAATGCACTAAAGAATAAAGAAGGAGAAATTTCATTTCATGAGTATTAGAGCACCCGCAGCGCATCCCGCGGGTATCTCTTATCTCGTCCCTCCGAGACGAGACGGACGCGAGACGCGTTGCAGCGTCCCTGTCTCGTCCCTGTCTCGCTGAGACGTTCGTCTCACCGAGACGGCTGGCTCTAGGCGTGGCGCTCACTCGCCGGTCCGCGAGTGGGATTCATCACGCTGACGCAATAAATAATTTTTTTAATTCCAATTTAATAAAAAAATTAAAAAAACGGTAATATGACCGTTCAACGGTTATTTTATTAATTTTGTTTTATTTTTTTCTTTTTTTATTCTATAAATACTCCTCTTTCACACACACACAAACACACATCTATTAATTGTATTTTAAACTATGTATTTTTTATTTTTTTTTAGGATTTTTAATTATATATTTTTAAATTTTTTTAGAATTTTAAGTTGTAATTTTCTTTTATTTAATAAAGTGTGTTTTTATTAATTGAATTTGTTGGAAATAAAAATAAAAAATAAAATTGAATGAATCAATAGTTCAGAGATGAGATGGTTAAGAGATGAAGGGTTGCATGTCCGGTTTCTTAGTTAAGAGATGTGATGAAAAGTACAGTGAGATCCATGAATAGTTAAGAGATGAGACGGTTAAGAGACGAATAAGAGACAGCGTTGCGGATGACCTTAGTTTGTTGACTTACAAAAAATACCAAATTTTCAACTAGATTTATCGATTTTTTTCTTTTTCAACCACTTTATACAAATTTGTGAGAAGGCTAAGTGGCTAGCTTAACCCTTCATTTTCGTGCAACAACTTCATTACGTTTTTTTTTTATATTAATTATTAATCTAAAAATCGTTATTTGGAACAGTACAGTGCATAAACTTTGCCTCTAAAAATGTTCTAGAATATGTTTATATTCTAGTTCAAATTATATTTTAGTAGGCGAAATGATGGTTCCAATAATGACATAATTGGGTGGATTAAATGAGACTGTGATGTAAAGCAAATGAAAGTGCATTAGTATTAAATAAACTAATTTTCCTCTGAATCGGTTGTTTTTGTACTTACGGTAAAATATAACAAGAAAAGAACGCAAACAATATTTATTATTGTCGTTGCTTGAATGTTCTATATATAGGCCATTTCAAGTTGTAGTTTATCTTTTTTTAAAAAAAATTAAGTTCAGTTTAATTAGATAGAAATTTTTTTTGATCCACTATTTTAATGAAATAAAGCTTACCGTTTTGAACTTATGTTATCATAAAACTCTCAAATATTGAATACTGCATGTTGTACTAAGAACTATACTTCTAACAAAAGTGTGGCGAGTACACACTGATTGCAAATTTCTCATCTTACCAGAAAGAAGAAAAATAAATAAATAGATTGACTGAGAAAAAGGAGAAAGGGATCAAATGTCAAATTTTACTTGTTCGAGAAGATATGATTTAGGTTAAAAGAAACAATATAGAAAAGATTCAAAATACATTAACTAAAAAATTATAAAGAAAATCCATCTTATAAAATTGCTTTCAATTTTATAATACTACTAAAGGCCCAGAAAAGTATTTAGGTGAATCACCCCAATCTGCATGAGAACATTTCTTACACTTTGAACTTCATATTAATTAGGATTGCAAGACAAAAATACTCAAATCTCTTCATCCTACACTAATTGTGAAGAAAACCATTTCCAAAAATCACGCATTTCATTACATAAACAATTTAACAACGATTTAAACAAATATAATTAGACTGCTTCATAATATAAAGACCAAAACTGACTTTTTCCAATGGCCCGTGACCTAAAATCTGATGAACAAAAAAGATTTGTCTGTTTTGATGAAGTCTCCCCTCTGACTTTGTCTCTTGTTACGTGCAAAAGACATCGCTTTCGCTTTCCTAATCCCCACTATTAATATTATTATCCCACGTTTATTCAATTAAATAATCACACCATTTGTGGTAATATTGCACTAATCCTACCAATTCAAAACCCAGACTTACATAAGAGATGAAATCACGAAGCTTTCCACCGCCGCTATTTCATCACGAAGCTTTCCACAAAATTAACAATGAGTTTAATCGGTCGGTAACCAAGGATTAAAAAAATTAAAATGAGGGGCACTTTTGTCATTGCAGAGAAGGAAGCCTTCTAAAGAGCAAAGTATACCAAATCAACCACCAACTGCTCAGGTTGACACTTTCAGCAACTAAACCAAACAAACTAAAAAAAAGAGAGAAAAACACAAGCAATGATCAAAACAAAAAATCACACATCTCTCAAATTTCTCACAACCTTTGATCATGGCCGCAACCACGTTTCTTTCTTTCTTCATCTTCCTCATCATCTCTCATATTCCAGAATCTTCTTCTCAGCAAAACATCGAGACGTTCTATCCCTTCTCTCCGCCGCCCATTCCTTCCATCGTCCCGCCGCCTCCGCCTCCAGACCTGCCCATCTCCTTCCCTCCGCCGCCCGGGCCGGAAGTCCCGCCGCCGCGTAGGACTTCCACGAAGGCCGCGGTGGGAAGAGCGATAGGCGTCACGGCTGCAAGCACAGTCGTTTTATCCGCGCTTCTTTTGTTTCTGTTTGTGAGGTATAATTCGCGGCGGAAGCGGGAGGAGAATCCTCCCGCTGCGGCCGCCGCTGCAAATGGCTCGGCGGCGCGTGGGAGCTTCAGGCGATACGGCGGGAATGTGAAGGGGCTGATTGTGGATGAGAATGGATTGGATGTGCTGTATTGGAGAAATATGCAGGAGGGGGAGAGTCAGATTCAAGCTGGTTACAGGAAACAGAATTTCAAGAGCTTGAAGGAGGAGCAGCAAGAAGAGGAGAAGAGAGTTGTTAGTGAGAGGGAGAGAGAGAGGAAGAGCAAACCGCCGGTGCAAGAACTTCCTCTGCTTCGAGGGAAATCCTCCACTTCTCAGAGCTTAATCTGGGCGGAGGAGAAGCATGATCAGATCATTGAGAAGGCACCTTCCTTTGCAAACGGCGTCGCTGCAGTTAAGGTTGAAAAGCAACTCGTACAGAATAATCCGCCGCCGCCGCTTCCTCCGCCGCCGCGCCTCTCTGCTCCGCCACCAATAGTAGCGGTTGGAGCAGTTGCGAAAAAAAGCCCCGCACCACCCCCACCCCCGTCGCCTATTCCGGCAAACAAAGGTCCTTCTCCACCACCGCCGCCGTCATCATCGACGAAACCGCCGCCTAATAAGTGGTCATCTTCAGCCGGAGAAAGCTCTAGCGAGAAAGTAAAACTGAAACCCTTGCACTGGGATAAGGTGAATCCAAACGTGGAGCATTCCATGGTGTGGGACAAAATCGACAAGGGCTCATTCAAGTAATCATCATTAATTTTGCTCAATTTCTTTTCCCACCATTCAATTCACAGTCGTATTAATCAACCTGATAATGCAGATTTGACGGAGACCTAATGGAAGCCCTCTTCGGATCAGTAGCAGTGAACAGAAGATCCCCACGCGGCGGCGACAACAATAAACCACCGAGTCCATTAAGCAACAAATCCGGGCCTGGGCCTCCGTCGCAGATATTCCTCCTCGACACGCGGCGATCACAAAACACCGCCATCGTCCTCAAATCCCTCGCCCTCTCCAGAAAAGAAATCATCGACGCTCTAAACGAAGGCCGCGGCCTAAGCAGTGACACAATCGAGAAGCTCGCCGCAATCGCCCCTACAAGCGACGAAGCCTCACAGATCACCGCCTTCGACGGCGATCCGACGCGCCTCGCCGACGCAGAATCCTTCCTCTACCACCTCCTCAAATCCGTCCCCACCGCCTTCAGCAGGTTCCACGCCATGCTCTTCCGATCAAACTATGATTCCGAGGTTTTAAGCATTCAAGGCTTCCCTCAACCTCTCGAATCAGCTTGCAAGAACTGCCACTAGAGGACTGCTTCCTGAAGTTCTAGAAAGGCTGTTCTCAAAGCCGGAAACGGTTTAAGACCAGGACGGCGCGAGCAATGCGCAGGCGTCAACCTCACAGCTACTCAGAAAAACTCTCCGACGTCCAAGGCTGCCGACGGAAACCACGCTGCCTCCATGCATGTTGAGAAATGGTACGATTGTTGGACATACCTCTTTACGCTTCACAGCTTTATCATCGCTTCTCAACCCTGCAGCCGGTGAGGGAGTTGTGGGACTTTTCTTATCCAGTGCAGTGCTTTTATGCAATCTGTAATTAATTACAGAAAAGAAATGAAAACTATTTGTAAGAGATTTCGTGAACAATATATAGTCTATTAAGGGCAAAACACCTCAAAATGATCATCTGTTCATTTTTCGTTCAAATTTAGCCTGGAAATGTGGAAAACAATAAAACTATAATACCAATAATCATGGCAAAGCATGAAGTCATAAGGGAAAGCTAGTGCTGCTGCATGTAACTGAAATCAATCAATGCATATATGCAAGCTTATGTCTGCTAGCATTAACTAATGTCCTACTGTTTAATTGCATCAACTACATTCTTATGCTAACTAAATGGAGCAGGCAGTAAACCAAACTTAGTACTCGTCCCTTAAGTGGTATAATCAGAAATATTAAGTTCTTTCTAGTTTCTATTCCACTCAACGGCGCATAATTGGCAGTTCCAATACGTCCATCGTCAACTCAAACATTGTCATTGGAAATAGCTGTATCTATTGATGAACATATCCCAATACACACATGTCAGTTTTTTATTGTCGAGGATATTGTAGTTAATGAAGACTAGTAGTTTTTATATCAGAATAAGCTACACTTGATGCAAACTGTAGAAGCGATGTCATAAATGACAGCAACATTAGCAATGAATTAGACTTGAGTTAGCAAGAGGCACGTCTAATACGGCATTAGGATTCAGAAACCAAGTTTTGCACTGAGAGTGGTTACGAGGATATTTTGAAATCTAACCCAGTAGACAGAGGATTTGATCTCGTTCCTGACTGGATCCTTTGACTAGTTCTCTTTTCAGCTTCCTTTCTCAGCCTATACGCAAAGCAATTAGCCAGTTACAAATTCATAGGCTTTGAACCAGATAATGAAAAACCAAACAAGTACTACTATATAACATGATCCAGAAAAAAGATTTTAGTTTATAGAAGTAGGAGTACTACAGAAAAATGAGAGTTATCATTACCCTTCATTCCCCTTTGTAGGAATGCGATAACTGGACGTCTTTGGTTCACGAGCAGTAGATGATACCTGCCATTTATGCTCTTACAATATGAAAACTTGCCCCAATATAAAGAGTTTGACATTAAATGACATACTCCATGTTTTACTGTGGTTGGTTTTTCATCGGTTGCAAATCCATTGGTGCGATTCTGGAAAGTCTTGAAAGCTCGTCTGACAATATCCTTATCCCCCATGCTCTCCATTATCAATGACTTCCTGGTCATAGGGAGAGCACCAAGAGACTCTGCAGGACCCAAGCTAAGAGACATGTGCATCGAGGTGGGAGCGGGAGCTACTTTCTTGCTTTGTCCAACCTGAGAACTCTTCGTTTTTGGTGGTGCCGAATGATTCACCTTCTTTTTCAATTGAGAGGCAGATATAGGTGATGAGACCGATGTAGGCCTCATGTGTCTAGGAGTGGTTGCTGGCAATGGTTTGGTTGGAGGTGTAATGACTTTCTTTCTTGTCATGGACGAGTTTCTCTCCTTGTTCATTGGAGTTACCTAAAAACCAGAATGATATATTCAAATGGACTATTTGTATCCACAATTACTACTATAACTGAAAGGAGGTTACAAGTTCTACTCTTTACCTTTTGAGGTACATGCCGCGTATTCAACTTCGGATTTTCCTTTTTCACCACACTCAATTGTTTCAACACATTCTTACTTTCTCGAGGTCTTTCCAAGATACGCTGAGAAACTTTCTGCGGCGTCTCTAACACAACCGACAATGCATCTTTACTAACATTCAACTCAGAATTATCTACACCAACATTTGTTTCATCCTTAGCTTCTTGAATTGCAGAGCTTCCTGGCTCCACCGAAGCACCCATCTCCTCCTCTGAAGCAACATTTTCGACCAAACCATTCATACAAGCTCCTTGCTCATCCCCTTTGGATGATCTAGCATTACAATTTATCTCCTCATCTGCAATCACAACATTTGTCAAAGCAGCCGCACATGCTTCTTCCTCTGTAATTCTTTCAACTAATCTCCCGTGACTGAACAAACCGAATTCAGCCCCATTCTCAGAAGAATTCTCACTATGATCTTCCTTGCTGGACAAACAAGGACTGGGGATAATAGGGCTCCTCGAGTTATCCTGCTCCATCTCCTCAGCTTTCCTAGCTGCTATCTTTTTGTAATGAGCTTCGAAATAGGCCTTTTTCTGTGCCACCGATCCTGGCGTTGATAAGCTCCCGACTTCCTCCAAATACTTGTTGGGGGAGAAAGAAGACCATTTCTCCCATGAGAGTGCATCGTTCTCAAACCTACCAAATGAAACCGAAACTTCCAATCTAGCACCAGATTTGGCAGAATCATCATCCATCTGTTACACAACACAAGATCTTAAATTTTATAAATCCTCAAACCACACAAATAAGGCAAGCCCACAATTCTTGCAGTCACAAGATATTTCAAGCACCCACAGCTATGAATCCAACAAAACAATCTGGAATCTACACAAATTAAAAGGGCACCAATAAAAAGGTCAAATCATCGCCAGCTACCAACTAAGAACAAGAAAGGCATGGTCTCTGTAATCGTCCACAGCGTTTCTAAAGTTCAAATAATTTTCCATTTCCGGATCTTCTAGAAAGTCCGAAAAGATAACCTAATAACCTTAATCAGCAGCACAGAAACAAAAAGTTGAACACAATAATCAGATCAGCAAGTACAAAAGATGTGCTTTTTGCCTATAAATCTATTTAGGAGTAAGATAAAGTTGAAAAGGTGTAACCTTTGACACTAATCTGAGCAAAAATGAACAGAAGATGAGATGGGCCTCAGTTAACGCCTAAAGAAACAAGAAAAAATGCCACATTTCACCCAAAAGAAAGTAGAAAGCGTGCCAAATCAGAAAGAAAGGTTGGTTGCATGAGTGTTTACCTAAGATTTGTGCAAAGAAAGGCTTGGAAGAGAGTCAAACTGAAGATAATGATGACGGTGGTGTGTAGAAGATGGTTTCCGCAGGCCCACCAGAGAAAAGAGTGAAGTGCAGTAACAGTAGACAAGAAATAGAAGAAACGGGGATGGCACGTGCGAGATCCTCTCAATAATGGAGGAGAAGGTGGGGCACGTGTGGACCTTTGGATTTCAAAAGATTAAGCTAATAGTGAATGATTAATTTATATCGGATTTAGTACTTAATTATAAAAATATTCAAAAATGACTAATTATTAGATTGATTCTATTTACTTTTCGCAAAGATAATGGATATTGTAACTAATAAATTATGATTTAAATACATAAAATACAGTTCTTGCTAGTCAACCAGACCTTAAATAGCAATTTAAATTTCATATTATGACAGTATAAGGTTACATCAATAATTCATTATATAAATCATCATGATTCCTCCGCATTGATTACTTCTTCTCTTTATTGAAATTTCGAATAAAAAAATAAATCCTTCGAAATCATGACTGATGAGCAATTACAATATTTTGCAAGTTGCAATTACAACTAAGTAATCACATCAATTCCAGTTAGCTGCGATTCGGTTAACTAGTTAGTTCATTCGATTATAACTGAACTGACCGAATAATTAAGCAGCCCTAGTTAACACCTTATAATATGCTCGATGTTTGTTTCATCAATTTTAATGGCATATACAAACCAACACCATTAATAAAAAAAAAAGGTTATTGTGACATTACTAAAAAAACAACACACAGAATGACACAACACGCAAAGTTATGTTATAGTAGTACCTAAAACTTGAATGAATCTCATTATCACTAGTTATTTTAAGTCATTTTCAAAACAATGAGTTGCCTTCTTCTCTCCTCCTCCAATGCTCAAAAGCTACTCAATGCCATACAAGTGGATACACATAATACCTAATTAGGAGTTGAGTTGCCTTCTTCTTATCAACACTAATCAATAGCTATCATTTCAGTCATGCCTTTATTTCTTTGCTAGTATATAAGGTTTAACATTGTCTCAAAATGTTTTGTCATAAAACAAGAATCATATCCATCTAGCTTCCTCCCACAAAATCATCATGAAAATCCAATATATTTTCTTGCTACATTTCCTCTTGGCCTTGCTACATTTCACTAGCCTAATCAGATCCGACCCCGAACCACTAAATGACTATTGCGTGGCCGAAACCAAAAATCATCACAATATTTTCTTAAATAGTGTACCATGCATAAACCCCAATCACACTCTAGCCTCCCATTTCTCCACGTCAGCATTGTCCGAACCCGGTAGCATGAACCAATTTGACTTCAACGTTACACTAAGCAACGTCAACAATTTACCCGGTCTCAACACCCTAGGCCTAACCATGGCACGTGTGGACATCGCAGCCAATGGTCTCGTGCCACCTCATTCCCACCCTAGGGCTTCGGAAGTCACCATTTTGCTCGAGGGCTCTCTCTTAGTCGGATTCGTCGACACTTCAAATAAGCTCTACACACAACGCTTAAGACCCGGTGACTCTTTCGTGTTCCCTAAAGGTCTGATTCATTTCTTGTACAACACGGGGATATCAAGCCCGGCCTTGGCTGTGTCGGGGCTGAGCAGTCAGAACCCGGGAGCGCAAGTCTCGTCAGTTGCCTCGTTTGCCTCACACCCGGGCATGCCAGATGATGTGTTGCGGAAGGGATTCAAGATGAATGGACAAGATGTTGCTAGAATTAGAAGGAATCTTGGAGGGTGAACGTTGATTTTATTTTATTTTTTTGTATGTCAATTTTATGACTTTGCATAATACTATTGATTAATGAATAGTTACGAGTGACAAGTGATTAAATTTTATTGTGGTTTGAAATTAAAGTTAGGTTATAGTCAAATATGTGAGATGTAATTGTGCACGCGACATATCAACGGCCATATTTTGTTTGAATTTCTTGCCAGCACCACGCTGGAACATTTATATGTAAGCACTCTGAATTAAATTATAAGTTTGTATTTCGTTTATTTAAAGATTTTTACGTATACATTCATCATTTGTATAATTGTGTAAATTATGTATCGAATTAAAATTCTCTATGTTATTATTTTTTTTATATGCTTGAACTGCTTTTGTAGACAATTTATTAGTACTTTCTTAAAAGCGAAAATAAATTTATGGTGCAAATTAAAACACTCCATCGCCAATTCTATGTATAAGGGATACTTTTAACATTTATTAGGGTGAATAAAGGACTACGAGACTGGATTGTTAATGAGAACTATCACATCTTACAAATTAAGTACTCCTCCGTCCCACCTCAAGTGATCAACTTTTCATTTTAGGCTGTCAACTCATCTCAAGTGATTGATTTCATTTTTTAGCTAAAAACAAAACTTCAATCATCTCTTACTTTATTCCTGCTATCTTATTTTATTCTCTCATTCTTATTTTATTCTCTTTTTATATCGCTTACTTTTTTCCTCTCTCATACTTCTCAATACATATCATTTTCTTAATTCTCGTGCCGAAAAGAAATCCATCACATGAGATGAGACGGATGGAGTACTATAAACAAATGGATGGATAACTCAAGACTCTGAATTAATGATTTCGATCAAATGATTTGTATATCTAATGTATTTCTATGCTTCAAAGTAGACCTCCCCTCCAGCAAAAAGTATACCTAAATATTTAATGATTTCGATCCATATATCAACGAACTATTCACCAAACTATAAATGCTCAAATATAAATAAGCCAATCTGATAAGCTACGTAGTCAACGCTTTGATTTTCCATATGATAGTATGTATATGTGGTCCTTGTAGTGCTATTTACAAATTACAATGGACATAGTATTTCACTATTTCCTTTTTTTTCAACATAACTCACGCGTTGCTTAACCCCCACCCTCAACCTTGACTAATCCAACACTCCAAGATTTCATGATTCCATACTAACAACTGCAATTATCAACTTACTTTTATAGAATTACTATGATACTAGTATTATTTATTCTATTTGCCTACTTTTAAGCTACAATTATTATGCAAGCCATGTGATTAAAACGCTTGATATGGAGTTCAAATATTAGAGAGAAGAAAGCAAAGAATCAATTCCCTCGATGAATAACTACATGACTCAAAAAATTCACAACGTGAACAATTGAATAAAGCTAGAGATCAGGTTGCTTCAAAAACTGGCATAATTGGATTAAATTATTTTCAAAACAGTTACTCGTATAATTTTGTTTCTTAAATGAATATTTAAAGATTAATTTGTTCTAATATTTGCATTTATTTACCAACTACAAAATCAATTCCCACTCATGCATGTCACATTCCTGTGAATAACATGGCCTCTGAATTCTATATTTTCTCATCTGTTACTAGTCATATATCCTCTTAATTTTCCAATTTATCAATTATCTTTATATTCCATTCTCTCATGATTTACATATAAGAATCATTACCTAATTAAGTTCGTTCTAGTCGTTTCGATTTGTAACACGATATTATAATTGTACTAGTACATACATACTACAAGTCCAATTTAATTAAATAATAGTGGGACAATTGAATAATACAGTATCACTATATATGATTCCCACGACAGAGGGTAAGCCAGCTGCTGATTACAACAGGTATAGCGACTTGAATAATATCCACTTGGAATATTATAATCATATTGGGTTTTCTTTTTCTTTTTCTTTTTCTTTTTCTTTTTCTTTTTCTTTTTCTTTTTCTTTTTCTTTTTCTTTCAAACGTGGCCAGCAGCAAATATATTTCAAGAAATTTCCATGTGTATTGGATAATACTATGTATACATCCTGCAATTGAAATTAGGCCGACACGTAACCCCAAAAGGTAATAGAACGAATAATACAACTTCTATGCCAAGGTATGGAGTTCCCTTTTCACTGGCCTTATCTATTATCTTAGCTTTTTTAAATCATTCTCAACCACACTATCATTCAATCATGAAATGCTTAATAGTAGTAACATTTTTTTATTATAAAAGTTGGGCACTTCTCAATGGGAGAGGATCCTGTTGTGCACAAATCACAACAGGCTTGCTGCCCCATACAATATAATTTTTTATTATTATTTTATTTATTAAAAAAAATTAAAATTTAATATTTTAAAAAATGTTTGTGAGGGGCAGCAGTAGACTTGCCCACGGTTCGAAAACCGGCGGTTCCGGTTCGGAACCGCCGGTTCCGGTTTTGGCGGAAGCGGAACCGGAACCGGACCGTGAGGCTATTTCACGGTTCCGGTTCCGGTTCGAAAACCGGGCGGTTCCGGTTCCGGTTCGGAACCGCCGGTTTTCCGGCGGTTTTGGCGGTTCCGGTTTTTGAACCGGCGGTTTCGCCGGTTCAATTATTTTTTTATTTTTTTTAAAAAATTTGAAATTTGGCTTTATACAACAAATCGGAACAAGACAATGCATAATTCAAGCACAAATAAGACGAATAAGGAGAAAATGAAATAAATTTTATTGATTTTGAGTTGTAACGGACAACGATACATTACAATTTACAATACATAAGTATACAATACAACAACATACAACAATGTAATATAATTTACAAGTGTCGTCGGCTCGTCGCCTCGTCGGACTCGGAAGGTAAATTAAAAAAAAAATGAAATGGGGGGGAAAAAGGAAAAATTGAAAAGGGCTTGAGATCAACTTAAACTTTCAAAGTTAAACTTTTCAAATTTAAGTTGAGTTGCCTACATATCCACAATTTTATTGAGGAATCAAAGCCCACGTTGCTCTCTTACCTTGGGATCAACCCTTTTTTCTTGCAAAATGTTGCCCATTTTCTAAGCAAACACATATCAGCACGCTATATACACATTGCTGCATTTCTAATAGGGGCAATTTGATCTTCCAAAGCAATCAATGCATCTCGAACACACATAGTCAGAATATTATTCAAGCATCTAGCATGGAAAAAATTAGTACTAATAGATAGTTTGTTCTGATTTTTTCCATGCTAGATGCTTGAATAATGTTCTGACTATGTGTGTTCGAGATGCATTGATTGCTTTGGAAGATCAAATTGCCCCTATTAGAAATGCAGCAATGTGTATCAGTGTATATAGCGTGCTGATATGTGTTTGCTTAGAAAATGGGCAACATTTTGCAAGAAAAAAAGGTTGATTCCGAGAAAAAATTTCATAGATCATTCAGGATGCGGCTAAGTTGTACTTGAAGATCATTAAAATATATTCCGCATTTGATATTTATCAAATGGGGAATATATTTTAATGATCTTCAAGTACAACTTAGCCGCATCCTGAATGATCTATGAAATATGGGGGAAAAAAAAAATTTGAAAAGGGCTTGAGCTCAACTTAAACTTTCGAAGTTAAACTTTTCAAATTTAAGTTGAGGTGCCTACGTATCCACAATTTTATTGAGGAATCAAAGCCCACGTAGTTCTCTTACCTTGCTTACCTTTTTGGTCGGCAGTGCTCGCCGTTCACCGCCCCCGTCGACTCATTGCTAATGTTGAGTGCTATCGCTTCTGACCTCGTCATCGCCATCGGAAGAAAATTCTTCACCATCACTCTCTACACGGAAGTCGAAATCCGGCTCTTGTGCTCTCATGTCCGCCTTTGCCCAATCGTCAAGTAACATAGTGGCTTCCATGTTCTTGGCGGAGAGATTGCTCCTTTTGTCGTCTAGGACACAACCGCCGACACTAAAAGCTTGTTCAACGGCGACGGTGGAAGCGGGAACGGCGAATATCTCCTTAGCCATGATGGAGAGTATCGGAAACTCTTTGTCATGTGTTCCCCACCAATTAAGGACGTCAATTTGTTGAGTAGGAGGACCTGCATCTTGAAAAATAGAGCGCGATTCCAAATATATATCTAATTCACTAGTCGCTCTAGTCCTATTGGTTGTAGTACCGTATAGATCTTGCAATTGTGATACTACGTCGGGATCGATCATGACATTGGAAAAATCCCCTCCACCAAAATCAAATGTAGAAGGACTAGGAGGAGCACGTACCTGGTGAGCGGTGTTATACCGCATTTCATATTCCGCGTAGAGAGAACGAAGTGCACTATCTAACCTATGTTTGATTTCATCAACATCCGGAATACTTAGTTCGAAGCATTCTCCTCTTGTCAAGCCCATTTCGCGGAGTTGAGAAAAATCCAAAGCGTGCAAACAACCATAGTACATGTCTAAAATTTTATAAACACCATGCAACTTCCACTTTGGATCCAAGCATTTTGCAATAAAAAACACATTTGGAATACGTGAAAAATATTTTAACCATTTTTCAACCATGTAAAACAAAATAGCCTTCAACTCAACGAATTGAGTATTTTTCACACAAGTTTTAAAACCAATTGCCACATACATGCAATGCTCCAAAACGCGCACAGAAGTAGGATAATAAACACCGGATAACTCAACAGTGGCATTTTTGAAAGCGCGGAATAATCGAAATAAATCCATGCTGTGGTCCCAACAAGCGGGTATCAAAATCAAATCAGAAGGAACATGAGGACAACTTCTAAAAAAATCACATAAATACTCAATGTGGTTCAAAGTCGACTCCAACATATCATATGTCGAGTTCCACCGAGTTGAAACATCCAAACGAAAGTTGGTGTACCTGCATTGCTTACCATGACAATATCTCTTCCAAGCTCTACCAATAGGAGCTTTGTTATGAATCAACTTCACAGCAGTTCTAATAGGATCAACATACTTTTGCCACAAATCGATGGCATCTTGAACACACAAATTCAAAATATGGGCAATACATCGCACATGGAAATATTTACCATCAATAACTGGAGAACATGCACTGATTAGTTCATCTATGCTAGCAGTGTTAGCGCTAGCATTGTCAAAACCAATTGAAAAAATTTTATTGATCAATTGAAATTCATTCAAAACTTGAATGATCAATTGAGCAATTGCTTGTGCAGTGTGTGGTGCGGGAAATTCCCGAAATACAATCAAACGTTTGTTTAAAGTCCAACTGTGATCAACGAAATGCACCGTGATGCCCATATACGAATTTTTACAAAAACAATCAGTCCACACATCAGAACAAATAGAAACTTTATGCCCTAAGTTAATAATAAACGTACCTAATTGCGCCTTCTTTTCCATGCATTGTCGAACAACGGCTCGCGTCATTGAAGTTCGACTCAATTTTCTTGCAGCGGCATTATATACTTGCCGCATACTCGACTCAAAAGCATCGTTATCAAAAGCATTGAATGGAAAATGTTTCATAACGGCAAATCTAGACATCACATTAAGAGCATTTTTGTGATCATATTTCAAAAGAGTATTGCTACACATACCTGATGTTTGGGATGAACCCGTCGTCCCACTTCCGACTCCATGTTGAAAGTTGAGTTGAGTTTGGGTTGGAGCGATACCAAACTCGACCGGATGCGCTTTCTCCAGGTGACGGGTAAATGTACCGTACCCTCCACCCTTTCGGAATGTGTATACGTTTTCGCAATAGTTGCAATACACATTATAAGTGTTTGGATCGTTACTATCTTGTACCCTCTTGATATGTTTCACGAAGATGTTTGAGGTTAAAGACCTTTCAGCTGGTCTAGGAGGTTGAGGAGGTTGTCCACGTCCACGACCACGACCACGCCGACTCCTTGGTGGTGGTGGGGGTGGCATTTCTTGAACCTCTTCTACCTCCTCCCCCTCCTCCTCGTCGTCATCATCATCATCGTCTTCATCAACATTCACAGGGGTTGGACTTTGTTGGGAATAGGCACCGCGACCGGGAGCACCACTACCGGTACCAACATAAGCATCGTCTTGGTATTGAGAGCGAGAGAGAGCAATAGCATGTGCCACATCTTGCTCTTCTCGAGCCTACAAAATAATATTTGTATTGTAAATACAAAATAAAATTATGAACAATAATGAAATGTAATTCAAAATTAATGAAATTAGTAGATAATAAATATTAACCTGCCACTCATCCATGTTCATTTGAGAAATTTCATCAATAACGGATCTCTGAGATGGCCTTTTGGCCTTTCCCTTTCCCTTATCAACACGACCTTCTCGGGATGAAGACATATTGGAATGGTATGTAGAAATGTAGAAATATGGAATAATATATTTTTTTTTGTTTTAGTAATTGAGAAAGAAAGACAACTTATAGAACTACGGGAACAAGTATAACTGTATAAGTGTATAACAATGCGTAATAAGAGTAGCACTTGCGTAATTAAATGGAAGCACAATAGCACAAATGAGAAATTGGAGACAAAGAGAGAGAATTGGGAGATTGAAGAGAGAAACTCTTATTAACACAAGAGTGGGGTGAATGTAAATGAGAATAGAGAGGGGTATTTATAGAAAAAAATGAGGGGGAAAATGGAAGAATTCGAATTTGAAATTTAAAAAAAAAAATTTGAAATTTCACAAAACCGGCGGTTTTGGCGGAAAACCACCGGAACCGCCGGAACCGCCGGTTTCCGGGCCAAAACCGCCGGTTTCCAAAATAAAACCGCCGGTTCGGTCAACGAACCGTCTGCAAAAGCTGCTCCATTGTCGCCTCGTGCTCCGCGCCGCCTCGAAAGCCACTAAACCGGCGGTTAACCGCCGGTTTTTCCGGTTAACCGCCGGTTAACCGCCGAAAAAACCGGTGGTTCCGACCAGTTTGGAAGATCAGCACCGGCCCCCATCCCTCTGCCTCGATTTAAGCGCCGGAACCGGCGGTTCCACGGTTAACCGCCGGTTCCGAACCGTCCCGAACCGCCGGTTCGGTGACGGTTCCGGTTCGAAATATCTTGAACCTGAACCGGACCGCGAACCGAATTGCGACGGTTCCGGTTCGGGAATATTGCGCCGGTTCCGGTTCCGGAACCGGAACCGGTGGGCATGTCTAGGCAGCAGGGCAGCATGCCCTGCTGTGATTTGTGTACAGCAGGAGATCCTCTCCCCTTCTCAATGCTTCGTGTAACGCAGGAAAAGTTATGTTAACCCATCAGAAACAATGTTACTGTATTATTCATAAGTCATAACCCCTTAGCTAATAAGTACAATAAGAAATGGTAAAATTCCAAAATTGGGTCCAATCAATTTTCATTTTGTGACAACAATTTTTTTATGTAGAAAAGAATTATGAACCTATGATCTTCTTTTCTGTACAAAAAGAATCAAGTCGTATAATTTTTGTTTCAAAAGAAATAGCTAGAATATGATCCATGGAAATTGCTAGTGATGGCCAAGTGTAGTTCCTGATGCTGTAGATATAGTACCTTCCCTCTCCCTTTGTACAAATCGTAGGGCTGCCACAGATAATCCAATGGACAGGGCTTCCTCTCATCAAGCCGGACCCACGGCTTCCCCTTTCCGCTCCAGTGCAGCAGGCTCACTGGACCAGGGTGCAGCGCCCTACACGATCCCGCCACGTTGTCACCTCCCAATCCGTGCTGGTTCCACCTGTGATCGATGGGCTCCACGTTCCCACCAAACACTAGTAAAAACGGAGGCAACGACCCCAGCTCGTATATCCTGTTCTTTCTCTGCAGTTCCATCCAATTCTCGATCTTCTTCCGGAATTGCCCCTCCCTCCATTTCTTCAAATCCATCACCATAACCCCGGTGTTAAAATAACACGGCCGCCTCGACCCGAATACCCGGCTCAGAACCGGGTCGGACCAGAAACTGTCGGTGAAGTACTTGGTGAAATTCGCGTGGCAGTATTCCGGGGCCCCGATTACTCTCGACCCGGTTATGTTGGTTTCCCAGAGCTTGGCTACGTCGTCGACTAGCACAAGATCCGAATCCAGATAGACGACCCGCTTCACGCACGGGTCGATCATGTCGCCCAGATAGTTCCGGGCGTAGTTGAGCGGGTTCTCCAAAGCGGGTCGGATAGAGGAGGATATGAGGCCCGTGACCGTTTCTTGGCGGAAAATGTAGAGCTTGAAGCTGAGAGAGGGGAAAACGGACCTGACGGTCCGGGTGAGGGCGGCCGGCTCGGAGTCGGTGGCGATGAAGTGGAAGAAGATCTCCTCCGGGCAGGAGGCGTGGCGGAGGACGGAGTGCACCGCGGCGACAGACCCGCGGAGGTACTCGGAGTCGAGCGTCATCGCCACGTGGACCACCGAGGAGTCGCAGACTGCTCTCTCCCCGCCGGAATGCGGCCGGCATTCCACGCCGTTGATGTAGTCCGGCGCCTCGGCGAAGCCCACGCTGTTGGGGAAGGATCGGATTGCGAGACACGTCGGCAGCAGGAGGAGGATGAATCCGACGGCGGCGATTAGCTCTGAAGAAATTCTTGAAAGACCCATTTCTTGGAGGGGGAAAAAAGCGGTGCGGAGAAATGGAGAAATGAGCCTTTTTCTTCCTCAGTTCACTTTCTTGAAATTGAATTGAGTATTCTACCAGCAGAGATGCATTTCTAGAGAGACGGGGAGAGAGGGGAATGGTCAATGACTCTTGAATCTTCACATTCATTTATACATATATACATACACTCTTGTTGCATCCCTTTTCTAGCATCAGAGTAATAACCACGAGACAAACTCCAATCGATCACCACCTCCATGATCTGATGCAACTCAACCTAAAATCCAATACACAAATCAATAGCAAGACAGAATAGGAACTTCATTGAAGATAGTTGAAATAGAGTACTACACATAAATGGAACTACAATGAAATTGGAAACGAAAGATATAATGACGAGGACTACAATCACACAAGGAAGAAGGATAAGATGAACATGATACATTAAACGGAGAATTGCCAGATTTCTCACGAAGACCACAGCTCTCAAGCTAACACACTATTTTCATGAATGACAATCTAGCTGCAAAGAGCCTCTTATTCAGCTGCCCCCTCTCTCTCTCCTTAACCGTATTCTCTCTCCTGTCCACCGTTGGATCTTTCTTGCTGAGTTGTCACAATCTCCTCTCATCTGCTTTATTCCATCCAACGCTTTCATCAGTAAAACACGCTTCTTCTTCTGCCTTGCTCTTCTTCCTCTTCTTTAATTTTGTTATGCATCATATGTATGCGTATATTATTGCAGATTATTAATGATTAAAGAATCACTATAATTGTTAATTTAATATACTCTTAAATTGATTCAAAAGTTTGTCCATGTATACTGCACATGATAAAACACCGCGGCCATTTATGATTTATAACCAAAATTTAATTTAATCTTATAATGCTACTGAATGATTATAGATGTATCAGTATGTATTTCTTACTCCATTTTTTATATTAAGATATGTAATTCTCTTTAATAATTGTAGTGTTACGTATTAAGACATCTTTGAATATATTCATTTGTGTAATACGGTTTCCAAGATAATGGACCGAGTACAGTGAAAGATGGTGTAATTGTTTTAATGAAAAATAAAATAAATAAATTATTTGGGGATGGGAGGGGGGTTTTCTAATGTAAATAGATACTTTGGGGTTATTTGACTAAAAACTAACTATGCAAGAAAAGGATCCTACGACATTTATGTCTATATTTTGGTATTGTGTTTAACATTTCTCTTTAAGGAATTTGATTTTTTTCCCCCTAATTTATGTCCAATATGTGCTGTTTTTTTAAAAGCAACATTAAAGGTACATGATGTGTTGGCGAATGTCTGTTTTATGTCTTTTTCGTTAATAGTGGAATATGGAAGTAAATGGTATAGTAGTTGCTAATTGTGGGGTATAAATGTATAATCATAACAATAAAAAAAAAGTTGAATTTGAGGTAAAAGAAAATATATTTCAGTTGCATAGGTTGTAAATTCCGGTTCATGTAAATAGTTTCACACGTTTTGTTGAAAATGTACAAATTTTATGAGAAAATTATTTGTTTACTTTTGTTTCACTTTTGGACTAGAATATAATTTGCTTCGTTAACAAGGTTGGAGTCGCCAAATTTTGTTGTCTAGTGTTTGTGTCGTGCCTTGAATGAATTGTTCACAAATGCAATGTATCCAACTTTTATACCTATTCGCATTTATATTGTTTGTTAATATATATATATATAGTGTGTGTGTGTGTGTCAACATAATTATGAACAAGTTACTCTTTCAATCTCATTTGAAGTGTTACGCTTTTCTTTCTGAAACAAAACATAAGTGACTCCTCTCAATATGGAGTACTACAACATAATCGGAGACAAAACACTATACATTCAAATTGAAATGACTATCCTCCCAAGCCTCAAATATTATTCGTACTTAATTAATATGAGGCGGTTTGAATGGGATATTGGAAAAATAATTTGTTACCCACATCAACGCATTTGGGCAAATAACCTTCTCTATGAATCTTTAATGAGGCGTTTTATGTCAAATGGTCCAACATAAATCACCTTTGGATCTAATTCTTGTAGTAGTAAAAGTTGTAACTGAATAAATTTGAATACATTTCACCTAACAGGCTAACACACTTTAGTTCGTTGGTAACGAATAATGGTAATTATCATTACATAATACTTTCATTACATAATACTTGACATTTAATAAGTAGTCTCATGAACTTTGTACTCATTAGACAAACTTTCTTAACCGGACTGATTAGAAACATCATATTCCCATCTACATAAAATTACCAAAATCATATGGATTCATAATATCATATAAACGAACCTCACATACTCGGCCAGTGATGTGGTTCCAGCGCAGTTAAGAGCATCCGCATCGGTGTCTCGATGCGGGCTCGGTCTAGTCCCGGTGAGATGAGACAGCATTGAGACACCGATGTAGATGCTCCGTCTCGTCGCATAGCCCGGGGGGAAGGGGGTGGCGGGTTGTCTCGCCACGCGCCAGCGCCACGTGGCGAGCTCTGGCGGGTGGCATGACGCCCACTCGCCGGCACGCGAGTGGACGTCGTTATGCTGACAATAAATATTTTTTAAAAAAAAATCGATTTTCTGAAGAAGAAAAAAATTTAAACATTTTTAACGGTAATATTACCATTTGAAATGGTAATTTTTTTTCTTTTTTTTATTCTATAAATACTCGTATTAACCTCTTTCATTTTACACACAAACACACTATCTCTCATATTTTTTTTCTTCTCATCATTGGCATATCATCTCTCTTTCCTCTCCAATTCTTCTCCCAAATTTAATCCATTCATGGATCCATTTGAACAAATGCGTCGAACGATGGAAAAATCGCTAGAAGCAGAAAGACGTAGGGAGGAGGAGGAAGCCGCGGCGCGTCAAAAGCGACCCCGGAAATACATTCATCGTGACCGGGAGGAAGTCGCCGCAAGGTTGGTACGAGATTACTTTTGTGAGAACCCGGTATGGGGAGATACCTACTTCCGTCGCCGTTTCCGCATGCGACGAGAGCTATTTATGCATATCGCAAATACATTGGCGGCCCGGGAAGAGTACTTCCAAGAAGGGTTCGACGCTACTGGTTGTCTCAGTCTCACGACGCTCCAGAAATGTACTGCAACAATCCACCAGCTTACTACTGGACAAACGACGGATTTGTTCGACGAGTACCTGCACATTGGGGAAACCACTGGGAGACTGTGTTTGATGAACTTCTGCAAAGGCGTCCGGGCAGCCTTCACCGACGAATTTCTCCGGAAGTCAAGCACCGCATATTGTCAGTTTCTGCTCCGACTTCACGAACAAGTGCATGGATTCCCCGGGATGCTTGGCTGCGTCGATTGCATGCATTGGCAATCCACCCCACTTGTGGCGTGGAGAGGATCATACACGACCGGCCACAAAGGCACCCACCCCACTGTTATACTCGAGGCCGTTGCCGACTACCGGCTATGGATTTGGCATGCATTTTTCGAGGTCCCCGGATCGAACAATGACATCAACGTGCTCAACCAATCCGACCTCTTCAGCGAAGTTTTGAATGGTAAAGCGCCGACAGTCAACTTCACCGCTAATAACCGCTAGTTTAAAATGAGGTGCTATCTTACCAACGACATCTATCCAAAGTGGCCAACCTTCGTGAAGATGTTTAACATGCCGATAAACGAAAAACATGCTCTTTTTGCCCAGAAGCAAGAGGCTACTCGCAAGGATGTGGAGAGAGTGTTCGGGGTTCTACAAGCTCGATTCCACATTATCAATTTTCCGACTCGTACGTGGTTTATGGAGAATATGGTCGATATCATGTATACGTGCATAATCTTGCACAACATGATTGTTGCCGAAGAAGGACTTGAGGTGGGAAATTTGTTTGGCCCTGAAACCCCGGGAAGCTCTTCCGCAAGTAGTCCGCCTCGCAGTGGATTGCATCCTTCTTTGCAAGAGCGGCTGTGTGTTCGGGCAAGGACACGTGATTCTATGGCCCACGCCCATCTCCAGGAGGATCTAATGGGGCACATTTGGGCAAAATTTGGCAACCGCTAGACGATCACCGCATCACTTTCCATGATTATGCGGATTTCAATAAATTGTAATATTAGGATTTCAATCATGTATTTTTCGTATTTTCGAATGTTGTAATTTTCGTGATTTTTAATGATTTTATGAATTATTAGTATTAATTTAATATTTCAATGAAATATTAATTGAATTTGTTGGAAATAAAAATAAAAAATGAAATTGAATGAATAGTTAATGGATGAGATGGTTAAGAGATTGAGGGATGCATGTGTTGTCTCTTAGTTAAGAGATGAGGTAAAAAGTGCAGTGAGGCCCATGAATAATTAAAGGATGAGAAGGTTAAGAGACGGTATTGAGACATGGATGTGGATGGCCTAAGGGTGCTAGAAAATTGGTCTGAATAAATATTCTCTTTGTCCTAAGATAATTTATTTGTACTACTCCCTCAGTCTCAACTATGATAACACATTTCTTAGTCAGCACAGATTTTAAAAATTATTAGTTAATATAATTAATTGGAAAATGAGAAAATGAGTATAAGTATTAAATGGAGAGAGAAAGATAGTAAGTAAATATTTAATTAGTAAAAGAAAAAGTTGTTGTATAATTATGGACGGAGCCAGGATTTGACGTGGGGGGGACAAAAGTTATATTTATAAACAAATTTTGTAGTAATGATAAGAGGCATTTAAAGGATAATTTAAAATAAATTTGTAATTTGAAAAAAAAATATTACTGGTATAAACTTTTGAGGAGCCCACCAACAGTCCATGTAGATGAGTGCATTAATAAAAGAGAGAAAATTAGTAAAAATAGAAATGTATAGTGACATCTTGGCTGAGACTCACAAAAAAAGTGTGGTATTTAATTAGAGCATCCGCAATAGATGATGTCCGCTATTGAGTCAAAAACGAATGCGGACGTCGGCGGCGAACGCGGACGTCGGCGGCGAACGCGGACGTCGGCGACGGACGAGAGGTCGTCCGTCGGTTTCAACGGACGTCCGTCGTGACGTCCGCTATTGCGGTGTCCCTGCTGCAGACGTCCCAATTTTTGATTTTTTTAAACACTATATGTACGGCTCGTTGCAAACTCTATATATACGATTTTTAAAAACTCTAACGCATGTATTATCGTCGAAAATGAAGGCTCTAAAACAAAAACATATCATACCATCAGGCAGGGGGCACTCCGCGGGAGACCCCCGTTCGGCCAGCGGCAAACTATACAGATTCAAGGCATAACATGTACTTTGTTTGAATCGTTTTTTAGTTTGGGATGATTTTTTTTGTGAACTATGTATTTTTTTAATTTAAATATGTACGCTTTTTTTGAAATAAAACGGTTGCATTTTTCTCGTATTCGTGTCGCAATTTTTATTTCGTAAAATTGCATATTTGTGAATTTGTGAATTTTGATTACTGGGATGTCCGTCGGGATGTCCGCTATTTTGGAGTGAGATGTCCTTATGACGTGGCAGTGTTGTGGGATGTCTCCCGGGACATTCGTCCCTATTGCGGATGCTCTTAAATATTTCTTTTTTTAAATTCATAAGATAGTTAAAGTGTATTTCCTTTTTCAAACAATTTTATTCTCTTTTATTCATATTTTTTACTGTTAACTATAAAACATTAATTTCTTAAATTTATAAGTCAAAAAAATTATACTCCATGTCAACTAACTTGATAAGGAGGAATTAATTTTGGGGATAAATTGATTAGAAGGAAAAAAAGAAAAGAAGAATGCCAGCAGAAAAGAAATGGCAGCTGGGAAGCACAAGTATGATAATTGATATGATGTGACGGCTGCCATCAGTCTGGCGCACTTGAAACACCACGTGCTCCCTTTTCTTCCAACACCCTATTTTTGGGTCATCTCTTCAAATATGTCTATACCTAGTTTTTAGGTCATCAAATTTATACTCCTAGTACTTATATTTAAATTCGGTATTATACTAGTACATTTTAACGTACTCAACTTTTCCAAAAAAATATGTATCTTAGATTTCACACAAATTTTAATTTATAATTTATAAATTTAGAAAAAAATAGTGAAAAAGTAATTAATGTATCATGAGTCAAAAATGAATCCCCTTAATTAGAGAGAAAACAGTTTCATTTTTTCACTAATTTTTCACTAATAATACATTAATTAATGTATCAGGAGTGAAAAATGAGTCCCCTTAATTAGAGAGAAAACAGTTTCATTTTTTCACTAATTTTGCACTAATAATATATTAATTAATGTATTATTAGTGAAAAAATGAGTCCCGTTTGTTTCTCATTAATTGTTTATTACTCCTTGTCCCACTTTAGGAGTCTCTCTTAAGTTCAGCACGAATTTAAAGAAATGTAAATAAATGAAATATGGATCCTACTTTTATATTAGTTTTATAATAAAATTAGAGTGGAAAAGGGTAAGTGGAATGTGAGGCCTATTAACATTTATGAATATTTCAACCGGGACTCCTAAAGTAGTACCCCCTTCGTCCCAACTAAGTTGAGACCCAAAAAATGGTAAACCGGGATGGAGGGAGTTTTATCATTTTCGCCCGTCTCCAATTCTCTTTTTATTTTTATTATAAATAATACTCCCTCCGTCTCAATTTACTTGAGTCGTATTCTGTTTTGGATTGTCTCAAGTTAATTGACTCATTTCTTTTTTTTGTTAAAAACAAAACATCTAATAACACCCACTTTATTCTTTCTTTTACTTTATTCTCTCTTTTTTCTCTTACTTTAGTCTGTAATCTACTTTATTTAATTCACTAAACACAATTTTCTTAAATCTCGTGTCGAAAAGAAACGCCTCAAGTAACGTGGGACTGAGGAAGTACTACTTTCATCCCATAATAGAGTAAACTTTTTCTTTTTAATTTTTTCCAAAAAAGATGTCACATTTTTTTAGAAAAAGTTATCTCTCTCGTTAATATAAATATGCTAGTTGTATTATTTTAATTTCTCTCTCTATTTAACATACAAAATAATACATATACTCTCTTCATTCTATCCTAAGCGGAGCATATCCTTTTCAACACGAGATTGTACTCCATGTAATGTTGTTTTGTGAGTTAAGTGGAGAAAAGATAAAGTAAGAGTGAAAAAAAGAAGAGAGAGAGTAATGTTTCTATTTTAAAACATATACTCCCTTCGTTCCATAGTACTTAGTAGAATCATTTTAGACATTCCATAGTAGAGTCATTTTCTTTTTTTTTAGTAAAAAGTAACACATGCACTCTTACTTTTCCTTCTCCCTTACTTTATTATCACTACTTTTCCTCTCTCCTACTACCTTTATTATATTTTTATTTAATATATTACATACTTTTTTATACTCTGTCAAAAAGAAATATCTCCATTATTATAGAATAAAGGCAAATGAAGTACTCCCTCTGTCCCGCTTTAAGAGTCCCGGTTGATCAATTTTGTGCGTCCCGCTTTAGGAGTCCCGGTTGGGTGAACTAATAAAAAATGCTTACAATTCAATTTAAAAAGTCTTAAAAGTGGGTCCCAATATCCACTGCAATATTTATTTATTACACACCCAAACATTTTCTTAAAACATGGACCAAAAGTTGGTCCAAATATCCACTACAACATTTATTTATTACACACTCAAACAATTTCTTAAAACATGTGTCCGACTCAACCGAGACTCCTAAAGCGGAACGGAGGGAGTATCATTTAAGATGAAGCAAAAAGAGTATAAAAATAGATTCATATTAACTTTTTCAACACATTTTTTTATTTATAAGGGAATATATTAACACAGTTTTGGCCTATTGTTTCAACCAACTAGGATGAGCAAAAATTAGTACTCCCTTTGTCTCACGAAAAATGAAACATTTTTCTTTTAGGACTGTCTCATTTTAAATGAACGTTTCTTAAAATGAAAATAATATCATTCCTATTTTTTCATCTCTATTACTCCCTCCGTCCCAAGGAAGTTGACCCATTCCTTGGGCGACACGAGATTTTATGCAATTTTATTTTGTGTGTTAAGTAGAGATAGTAAAGTAAGAAAAAGAATAAAGTAGAAATAAAAGTGTTTTATTTTTAGTAATTAGTCATCTTGGTTGGGATAAACCAAAAAGGAATGTGAGTCATCTTTAATGAGACGAGTGGAGTAATTTATTCTCTTCTCATTGACTCACAAAATGCCACTAGACAAAATCTAGTGTCAAAATAAATGTTTAATTGTATTAATTACATAGGCAGGAAATACTAGGGAGTGGACAAAGCGCAGAAAACTAATGGTAGGACAAATTGTTGTAACTAATTCGATTTTATTTCATAATTTCAGAAATATTATCGGCGGTGATATCTTCATAGTAATTTTTTTATTATCATATGGGATATAATTTCAAGCCTGAGATCATTTAATCATTATCATTATTCTTATAAAATTTTGATAATCAATTATATCGTACAGTCATTGTGATAATTATAAGGTTGCAACTAGGGTTGTCAATGCAGCCCGCAACCCGTGGTCTTACCCGAATAACCCGCCAAATTTATAGGGTTAGGGTTGAAAATTTCTAACCCGATAAAATTACAACCCGATTAACCCGCAACTCGTTAGGGTCAGACCCGAAAACCCGATGGGCTGGCCCGAAAACCCGATAAAATTTCTATTGTTTTATTTGTTTGACTACTAATTGGACAATTTCATTGATTATTTTTATAATATAGATAACTAAAAAAATTAACATTCAATTTTATATTAAATATATAATTATATATTAAATTTTTATTAATATAATAATAAATAAATAAATTAGAAACTTCTAATTCATTAATAAATATTTAAATTCGTAAAACATGTTTTAAAACATGCTTTAAAATATTTAAATTTATGTTTTATTTTACACAAATCTCAAATATTAGTATTTGATCATGTTTGTGTTTGAGTTTAAGTATATATCTCAAATTTATCATAATTAAATATTTATATTTTATAAATATAACTAATTTTCGTCATTATTTATTGGATTGATCACATGTTAATTTTATCGGTAGCAACCCGATTAACCCATTGGGCCAGCCCGAAACCCGAGCGTTTAGGGTTAGGGTTGAACTTTTATAACCCGAAAAAATCTCAACCCGATTAGCCCGCATCCGATTGACCCGCAACCCGAATAGGGTTGGCCCGAAACCCAGTGGGCCGGCCCGATTGACATCCCTAGTTGCAACACAAAATTTTACTTTCTTAATATGCAAGGTTTGACGGTTGATGATACTTATTGAAAAAACATAGGAGTAAGATGGATTGTAATTTTGATAATCTCTACAATTTAAAATAATTACTCGTTTATTTCATATCGAATTGAAAAGAATGTAATTGTACAAATTGTATAAATGAATGTATATAGTCCACTTAATTTACCAACAATCCTAAATGGAGCAGTACTTACTAAGCAGTCCTCCTCCTAAATGAGGAGTACTCTAGTTTTCAGTACTAGTATTAAATTAGCTCAGCTTGAGTTTAATTTCAATGTACTAAGCTTTATCACTGAATTAAATGATAATTAAGGTTCACCTACATCACAAACACATACGATACTCTCTATGACACGATAAATGTTTATATCCACGAAATTAATGAAAAAAGAGGCTGTGGAATTTATATCTAAATTCACTGCACTTCGATCATTAACACGAATATAAAAAAAAACAAAATAACAAAACATAATGAACGAATAAAACTATCATTTCCCCAGATTAATATAATAACAAACTGGTTAATTTAAAATAAGCTGATGACTGTTTCGTTCGTGTCTATAAAATCGAACTACATTTCTAACCTAATCTCACCAAAATGAATGGTTAAAGCACGTAAAAAATAAAATGGTATATACGGACTTAATAAACACAGATTTGTTTTTTTAAATATTCTCTCTCATTTTCCCGCGACGTTTATATAATGTGGACGCTTTAATTTACTATATCGCCAAATGATGGATATATTTATCAAACTTCCCGATTTAATATTTTAATGCCTGTTTTTTTAGTTTGATATGGTTATGGGGGAGTGGAGATATGCATGAGAATATTCCTTGTAAATTGTAATTACAGAGATGTTTAGAAATTGGGAAGAGCAAACTGCATTAGAAAATAATTTGCGAGACTCTAACATTAATTTGAAGAAAAAATTACCAATATTTTTTACTTATGAAAGTAATTGTTTTTATAATTGAAAACGGCTGCATTGAAGTCACTATTATTATTAAAAAAATAATTCTTCATATGAATAAAATAATTACTCTTATCAATGAATGTTTAAGAACTTAATGTCCTTAAAATTGATTTTTACAAAAATAATTGTTTTTCAATGACTATAATAAAACGATTGTATTTTATAAAATAATGAATTATGAGCATGCAAGGTATGACGTGCGCTCGAGATTGATGCCCAATGTTTAAGGGATGGTATGACACTTACTATGGAGTTAGGACATTCGCAACGCGTCTCGTTCGTTCCATCTTCTAAAATGAGACGCCCATGAAACACGATGCGAATTAGGTGGCAGGACAACGTCACATAGTGAAGCGATGGGGTAGGTTGTCGTGCTATGCTTCCCCAACCCCATCCCCACCCACCCTATCTTTATGTGCAACTTTAAAATTGAAAAAAGAAGAAAAAAATTCAAATTTAATCTAAATATGAAGCAATTAAAATAAAGGTTGAATGTAAATATGAGATCCATGATTTGGTAAAGGAAAAAATGAATGGGTTGTATGAGTATAAAAATGTGGTGTGTGAAAATCATATATTGCCGCCGTAGTTTTCTCAAGAGGAAATATTTTGTTATGCCAATTTATCAGGTTTTGTCTGTAATATTTGAAAATATCTTCTAAGGTCTATTAACTTCGATGTACAACAATATCGTATATTTGAGCTACTTGTTCACTGTTTCGAACTTTTTTGAACGAATATACCCTCAAGTTCATTAGCGGAATTTCAGTCTATTTACTCTCTTTGCTTAATTAAAATATTTGATTTATATCTCTAATTCTTCTTGTTAGAAATAATGGGAAGAAATTCCCAAGCCGTGTACAGGCGGTACTCTAACTATTACAATCGAAAGGAAACTTGCAACAAAAGAGGAATGGAAATTACAACGGAAATAAAGCAAACCAAATTTATAAGTCGAGTCGAGGAAAGCCCTCTTTCCGCAAGACAAATTACGCCCCGGCTAGTGCTCACGGAATGGCGTATTGCCCCCAAAGATAAAACGACTTCCTCCTAGCATGTAGAAGCACCTCAAACCCGCTAGGCACCAGCGAACTTGATGGAGTTCCGAGAATCGAGCTATCCAATGCTCCTATATGTGAACTAGGATGTAGAGAGCTAGAGATAGAGAATGCTTGTTGTTGTTGGTCTCTTCTACTCTCCTAAGCTCCACCTATTTATAGGATAGGGGAGGCCACCTCAAAGGTCTTGCATTAAGGGACACCATAAACCAAAAGTAAGTGAAAGGCCAAAAGCCTAGACTTTTGGAAATTCCACATGTTTCACATGTTTTCCTACAAACCCCCACATTGGTTAGAGCTCTGCCAGCTCAAACCAACACAAGACATGAATGCATGTATGCAGACCCTTTGCTCAATTCTCGAGAAACAATATTGCATTTGGAATAGTAGCTTGGGGCTTTGAACTTTCCATAGTCAACACTATCGGGCATACCGGCGGCCTGGTGGACGTGATGCCTTGAACCATTCCTCCTTAGTGTATACCGAGACAATAATATTGACACAATATTATTTACAAACTCATCAGTTCTCACGTTTGTGTCCTTTACTGGCCATGGAACACCACTTTGGATTCATAAGTGATTCACATGTTGAAGCGGCCCACACTTCTTCACTTACATAGGTGATTCTTTTCTAGGTATCCTGCAATACCCACCTCCTCGAGGTTTCTAAGAATCATTAAAAGTCAAAACTTAGCCTCTTACCACATGCAGGTTACAACACTCAATGCTTTCTAAAGAATGGGCGAAGATTAAAAATCTTCCGAGTGTTACAACTAGATTCATATAGCTTCGTTTTCCCATTGAACCAAGCCCATGGGATCTCCAATCGTATGGTTGGGTTACCACTATAATCATCTTTTAAGATGTGGTTTTCAGTCCCATTCCTTTTAGCAATTTATGCATTTGATCACGGTTTAAACCTTTTGTTAACGGATCCGTTAAGTTATCAACTGACCTTACATAGTCAACTGTGATAACACCACTTGTGATCAATTGCCTGACGGTATTATGTCGCCGACGAATATGTCGAGACTTACCGTTGTATAAGCCACTATGTGCTCTCCCTATAGCTGCTTGGCTATCACAGTATATCACTACTGTCGGCACTGGCTTCTTCCAACATGGAATACATTCTAGGAAATTTCTGAGCCACTCGGCTTCTTCCCCTGCTTTATCCAATGCAATAAACTCAGATTCCATGGTGGAACGAGCAATACACGTCTGTTTCATTGATTTCCACGAAACAGCACCCCCCCCCCCAATGAACACATAACCACTCGTCGAGAACGAGTCTTTTGAATCAGAGATCCAATTTGCATCACAATACCCTTCAAGTACTTGGGGATATCTTGTGTACTGCAGCTCAAAGTTAAGAGTATACTTCAAGTATCTCAAAACCCTACGCAGAGCTTTCCAATGTTTCTTGCTTGGGTTGCTCGTAAATCGGCTCAGCTTATTCACCGTACACGCAAGATCTGGTCGGGTGCAGTTTGTGATAAACATCAAACTCCCTATGATCCTTGCATATTCTTCTTGAGCTACAGGCTCACCCGTGTGCTTACTCAAATGCACGTTGGGTTCCAATGGAGTCTTAGCTGGCTCACAATCGAATGAGTGAAATTTCTTTAGCACTTTCTCAATATAATGAGATTGTGTCAGAGCAATTCCCTCATGATTCCTTTTAATTTTGATTCCGAGAATCACATCAGCTAAACCCATATCTTTCATGTCGAAATTTCTCTTCAACATGTTTTTGGTTTCGTTGATAATGGCATTATTGCTGCCCGTAATCAACATATCATCTACATAAAGACACACAATAACAAAACCGTTATCTGTGTTCTTAATGTAAACGCACTCATTGATAGTGAAACCATTTGCCAACATCACGTTGTCAAATTTTAAATGCCATTGTAATGGTGCTTGCTTCAACCCATATAATGACTTTACCAGTTTGCATACTTTACGCTCTTGCCCAGGCACAACAAACCCTTCGGGTTGTTCCATATATATTTCTTCTTCCAGATCACCATTCAGAAACGCAGTTTTCACATCCATTTGGTGAATCTCAAGATTGTGCAAAGCAGCAATCGCAAGAAGCACCCGAATGGAAGTGATTCTCATAACAGGTGAATAGGTATCAAAAAAGTCATGCCCTTCTTTCTGCTTAAAGCCTTGGACAACTAGGCGAGCTTTGTACTTATCTATAGTACCATCGGGCTTATATTTCCTTTTCAGAATCCACTTGCACCCTAAAGTCTTACAACCTTCAGGTAAGTCTACTAACACCCAAGTGTTATTTCTCATGATGGATTCAATCTCATTGTTGATAGCTTCTTGCCACCACGCTGCGTCTGGGCCAGACAAAGCTTCCGCCACTGACTTTGGTTCGTCATCCAACATAAAAGTTATGAAGTCGGGACCAAATGTCTTAGCAACTTTAACTCTTTTACCACGTCTTGGTTCAACATCCTCAGGACTTGACCTCGTCCTTTTTGGAGGATTAGAACTAGTGGATTCATCCATCATTCTTTCACTAGAACGATCCTCTTGCCTCTTACAAGGGTAAACATTCTCAAAGAATATAGCATTCCTTGACTCAATCGTTGTTCCTTCAGCCACGCCAGGCACAACTGACCTATGGACTAGGAAACGATAGGCACTACTATTAAGTGCATGGCCAATAAAGATGCAATCGACTGTTTTAGGGCCTATTGCAACTTGTTTCGGAGGTGGCACTTCTACCTTTGCTAAACACCCCCACACTTTGAGGTATGAATATGAAGGTTTCTTCCCTTTCCACAACTCATAAGGAGTTACATCCCTATTTTTTAGTGGAATTTTGTTCAGGATATGATTCGCTGTTAACACAGCCTCCCCCCACATGTTCTGGGGTAATCCTGAATTAATCAACAAAGCATTCATCATCTCTTTTAGTGTTCGATTTTTGCGTTCAACAACACCATTTGATTGAGGAGAATATGGAGCTGTGGTTTGGTGAATTATACCACTTGCATGGCATAATTCTGCAAACGGCGCTACATACTCACCACCTCTATCACTTCGAACACACTTAATTCGACAATTAAGTTGATTTTCGGCTTCATTTTTGAAGTCTTTAAACGCTTCAATTGCCCCATCTTTACTTCTTAATAAGTAAAGGTAACAATACCTTGTGCAATCATCTATAAATGTGATGAAGTACTTTTTACCACCTCTAGTTTGCACAAATTTTAAATCACATACGTCCGTATGGATTAACTCTAGAGGTTTTGTGCTTCGCTCTACCGAATGGAACGGCAGTTTAGCCATTTTGGCTTCAACACACACTTCACATCTTTCTTGCGAGTTAAACTTATCTACTTTTAGTAAATTAAGATTTACTAATCTTTTTATAGCATTTAGATTTACATGTCCCAATCTATTGTGCCATAAGTCAGAGCTTTCAAGCAAATAAGAGGATGTGTCATTTTCCTTATTGCTTATTCCTTTTCCACGGTGAATGACCGTAACATTCAGCTCAAAAAGCCCATTCACTAGGTGACCTTCACCTATGAACTTTTCATACTTGGTCAATATAACCTTTTCACACTCAAATTCTAGTGAAAATCCATGATTTACTAGAAGTGAGCCTGACACCAAATTATTTCGGATGTCTGGGACATGCAGTACATCCCTAAGGGTAAGAACTTTTCCAGATCCTAATTTTAGGAGCACATTACCCACACCAACCACCTTAGAAGAGGCTTGGTTTCTCATACGTACTTTTCTACCTCCAACAGATTTGTAGGTAGAAAAAACGCTTCTTTCGGAGCACACATGACATGTGGCACATGTATCAACAAACCATTCATTTGGATTGTTACCATGGTTCACATCGGAGACCATTGCGATCACCTCGTGATCTTTGTTGTTTATAACAACACGTTCAAATAATTTGCACAATATTGTCTCCAACAATAAGTACACAACTATATTGAACCATATGTGCATTGGTATATTCAACAACCCATGCATCCCAATTATTACTACCAAGTCAAAATTGGTCTTGCTTGTCAACTGACAAACGATAAACACAATTCTCAAGAGAATAGATCTCAAGGAATTAACCATTTCGTAGCTCATGAACATTGGTACTGTTCGTTTCTTCATTCCAGCTTTGGTGCTCATGTTTCCTCCAACTTCAATTGGTATAATCCTGTCTTAGAAGAGTACACTAATTTGTCTTGCGATTGTTAGAAATAATGGGAAGAAATTCCCAAGCCGTGTACAGGCGGTACTCTAACTATTACAATCGAAAGGAAACTTGCAACAAAAGAGGAATGGAAATTACAACGGAAATAAAGCAAACCAAATTTATAAGTCGAGTCAAGGAAAGCCCTCTTTCCGCAAGACAAATTACGCCCCGGCTAGTGCTCACGGAATGGCGTATTGCCCCCAAAGATAAAACGACTTCCTCCTAGCGTGTAGAAGCACCTCAAACCCGCTAGGCACCAGCGAACTTGATGGAGTTCCGAGAATCGAGCTATCCAATGCTCCTATATGTGAACTAGGATGTAGAGAGCTAGAGATAGAGAATGCTTGTTGTTGTTGGTCTCTTCTACTCTCCTAAGCTCCACCTATTTATAGGATAGGGGAGGCCACCTCAAAGGTCTTGCATTAAGGGACACCATAAACCAAAAGTAAGTGAAAGGCCAAAAGCCTAGACTTTTGGAAATTCCACATGTTTCACATGTTTTCCTACACTTCTTTCCTCTTTATTCCTTCTTTTCCTCTCTTCTTTCCCATTTTTTCATTCTCTTTCCTTCTCCATTTCTCCATGAAGTAACAATATAAATAGAAATGAATGGCTATGTAACTAATTTAAAATGGTCTTCTAAGATGAAGGTCCTTTACGGAGTTGAGAGTATTTTTGTTCAAAAAAGTTTAAAACGGTAAAAAAGTAACTCAAATAATATTATATCGAAGTTAATTAATCTTAAAAGATATTTTCAAATATTGTTATGGATCAAAATTGAATCCTAGTTAAAGCTTGCCGACAAAAAATATATTATCTCTTTTCTCAAAATATACTAAATTAATTAGGGCATCCGCAATGGGCGGACGATGGCACGCCCGATGGCGCGCATCGTCCGCGCCATCCATCGTCCGCACCCATTGCGGGTGCGCGCCATAGGGCGCGGACGATAGTCGCGCCCTATACTTCGGTTGCGGAGGATAGCACGGACGATGGCCATCGTCCGCCCCATTGTGGAGGTCGCGGACGATCAACCGCGGACGATGGCACGCGATTTCATTTTTTTATAAATACCGTTCATTTGTAACATTTCATTTCACTCGATTTCATTTTCGAAACATACATTTACATAATTACTACGAAATGGATTCAAGCGGCGAGAGCTTGAGCGACGTGCGCGCTAAAGCGCTGTTGTCGTACCGGTCGATGTACGGCGACTTCAAGCACGAGGCCATCTGGGCGCTCTTGAGGGACAAGCAGAAGTTCCAAGGTGGAATTCTGCACACTGGTGCGCCGAAGAGGACGAAGACCACTGAAGCTGGTGATTACACGAGCAGCGGCAGCGGCAATCACCCGGTTGACCTCAACCGGACGTACGTGGATGAAGGGAGTTCCGGCACACCGGTGTCCGTCCGGCGTCCTCCCGGTGTCAAGGCTGCGAAGGCCAAGGGGAAGGCGACCGCGACCTCATCGTCGACCGCTGCAACCCAAGCTCCGGTCCCAATAGAGCTCCCGACCCAGACGGCCACCGCGTTTGAGTCGTTAGCAACAGCGTCGATGGCAAGGACGATGTTGCAGACGCATAGGGCCCTCAAGAAGTGTACCAACCCCGACGAAGCTGAATATCTCCGGGCGTTACTCGATGAGCTGCGTCGGAAGTTGGGAATTGGTCCGACTTAGTTTTTTTTTTATTATTAGTTCAATGATGTAACTTTTTTTTATTAAAACTTCGCCGTTTGTTATTTAGACCGTTTTTTATTTACTCGTTACTTGTTATTTGAAAACAGTTAAATTAATTAAATAAAACAATAAAATGATGATGTGGCGCGCCATAGGGCGCACCTTAGGGCGCTCCTTAGAGCGCCCCATTGCTAATGCTCTTAAGCGTATAAAGGTTTTCATGAAGTACAGTTAGCCAATTACTGTTTTTGTTTACAAATTCCGATTTTGAGAAAACTACAGCCATTATACCGATAGCAGTCTGAAAACTAAAAAGCAAAGAAATGGGCAACGGTAAAAATGTGAAAGCTTTGATTCAGCATTGATTCCAATTCCCATCGCTCTACACAAGGACAAAAGCATTTAATAAAAAAGGAAAAGGGTATTAATTAGCAACAACCATTATGCTGACTGAGAAATGTGTAAGAAACTTTATCATTTGTAGAATTCTGCGTTGTTATCCAAAATTTTGCAAGAAGGTAGGTAGGAATGAGTCATTTATACACTACTCAACATAGCCTCCTTGTGTTTTTAATTTACTTGTCATGACTTGATAATTCATACTCCCACCGTTCTTTTAAAATAACAATTATTTTCATTTTAGATTATTCCTTAAAAATAAAAACTTTAGAATCTTTCTAATTTCAGAACTTTTTCTCTTCTTCTCTCTTACTTTACTCATTTTTCTCTTCCTCTTTCTTACTTTACCAATCTTTCTCACTTACTTTACCAACTATGCATTAAAACTCGTGTCGTTTCAAATGTTTCTATTTTTTAAATATGGTGGGAGTACTTGTAATTGGCTATAAATGGTATGTTCACGCCTTAATCATGTGTCACTTTATCATCACAGTCTGGAGGTTTGGAAGTTTCATTACAGAAAATTTTACTAGTAGTAATTTCTAACTTTCCTAAAAAAAAGAAAAAGTAATTTCTAATTTATCAAATGGAGTGCAGAAAGTTAAAAACAGCAGTGGGATATTGTTGATATAAAAATAGTCCTGACCATATTTAAACATAACTTTAATAATTAAAAATTAAATTTTGAAATAAGAATATTGTTTTGTACTACTTGACATATCACCATCTACTATTACTTTAGAGTATAAATTATTTCACTTGAAGAAAGTTATAGGAGTATTTTGAACCAACCCATGGAAAATTAAATATTTTGAATGATAGAATGTAACACTCTCCAAAAATATAACTACTGAGAGCACTCTTTGAATTTCAGTTTTCGCATTTGAGTTCTGCTGCAAAAAATTTAATCAATAAGATTAGAAACCAAACACAATCAATCTTCTCTAATATCCACATATTGGGAAACAAAAAATGAGTGACACTTTCATCAGGATATCGAGATTCTCCAACAGCAACTCTTATTTTGCTAATTGCTTTATTGCCAGTTAGTCCACGGATGGGGCTTGGCATGTTGAATCATTATTGATGTTCTCACTCATGGAAGTACAGTTCTCACTTCTTTTCTGTCTGCTCCGAATGACTGCAATCAACGCAAACTCCAGTCAGATTACGAACAAGTTCTAGTAAGAACATCTTACAGTAATTAGCATAATGTTTTTTCTTACACCTGATAACAAATCGTCCATCTAAGAATACTTTAATTTCTAAGGAGAAGTCAACAATAGATGAGTAAATCAACAGACAGAATGAGAAATAAAGCAACCAAATGAACCATTGCAAGCAGGAGATAATTGTAGGTGAATTGAAGGGTACCTAGTGATACTGAATCACAGACTAAGTTGCATACTGAGACAAAGGAAATTGATAAAATTGCACTTTTTCTCAACCCACTGATTTGAGTAGTCTGATAAGCTTAATTTGTACTCCAATACAAAACAGGTCAAGTAAGAATACATATACTGTACTAGATCTTTTCCAGGTTACTTGTCTTGTGCATAAAATCTATTCCAAGGTATGACAGAGATGATTGTAAGAGCTTGATATGGGTGTTAAGAGAAACTTGAGTTCTATAGTAGTTAGATTCTCTTCAAAATTAAATGGACGTGATGAAATATTTTACCTCTGTTCCCAGGCCTTTGGCATACACATTACTGAACAGCTCTGAAGGGTCAGGCATGGGACTCTCCTGCAAACCAGATAGAGATAAGTTGGAGACAAACCAAAGTTCATGAAGTATTCTCGTAATGCTATGGAAAGTATGGGACTTCAAACCTTGGCTTGTGCAATGGCTTCATCCACCTCTTTTCTTACTTCTTTCTCAGTATCCTGTTGATCACAGAACAGAAACAATATATAACACCTCACCACAATTTCATTCCAGAATTGGAAGATTGTGCACGGATCGTCCCATAAAAATCTAGACTAGGAGGATCTAGAGAAGGACCGGATTCCAGGATACTCCAGGATCGTGTAAAACGAGATATATTACTGCATAAGAAGACGAGTAGAACTGTTTTTACCTTTAGTTCCTTCTCAGTGGCAAGATCATGAGCCAGGACAAGCTTTCTGATTCTTTCAATTGGATCACGCTCCTGCAGAATAGAGAATTATTCAGGTACAGTTCAAGGATCATGACAAATATTGAAATTTATATCCACCTGTCTAACACCAGAAATTTCATCACGTGTACGGTATGTGCTTCCAGGATCAGACATGGAATGTCCATGGTATCTGTAGGTGTCCATTTCAAGAATCTGAACATATTAAGCAGATGAATGAGTGATATCACATTGTAACAGTTGAGAACTGAGACAGAGTTCTTGTCTGGATATCAAGAAAGTATCCATCCATGAGCGATTAACATTGAATATAATGAAGATACAGGAACTTCTAGCAAGAAAATCCAGAATAATGAATGCCCAAATTAAATAAAAACAAAATGTATCCTCCACAATGTATCCTTGGTTTTTCTATAATCAGTGTGAACAAACATCTGGCATCACTTGTTTATTGGCAAGAAAAGACTGAAATGAACACTCTTGTATGCAAAAGAAATACTCCATGATAGAAAGCAAACAACTACTTGAGGAAAACAGAATAAAGGGATTCAGATCAAGAGTTGGAAGGAAATAAAGTGCACTCACAATTGGCCCATTCTTGAGGGCATGCTCCTTTGCAAACTTGCATGCTTGTTTCACAGCAAGGGCATCCATACCATCCACCTTCAAAATGCAAATATAAATTAGATGTCATATAAGCAGCACATTAAGTAATTAAACCAATCCCACAAAATAAACTTAGCAGATTCATTTTTAATCAATTTTCCTAGTATCATTCAGCTGAAACTGGCAGCACCCTCGTTCTCTCAGAGTCCATAACAATGAAAATATAGTGAAGGACCTAAACTCTTCCTGCCAGCACTCAACAGACTCAACACCAACCGATATATCCTAATCCTACACATGAGTCTGATTTAAAACATAGGTAAACAAGGCACTGTTGAAATTTTAAAATACCACTGGCCCAAAGTTTCTTACTGGAAAATCCTTATTCATTGTGTGAATGTGTGATATACAATTAAATGCCATAACATTAAATGTTCCTTATCATATATGAAGACAATTTTCACAGAATCATTCCTTCCGTGAAGTGATGAAGAATACATATATGAGACATGACATTTAAAGAGTCACAACATAATACTTGAAGTAAACTCTAACAAAACTTGTAAGTAATTGCATTCATACTTGGCCTGCACTACACACCATTTGGCAGGGGAGATCACCTATAACATCTCCTACTACATACACAAACATGAGTGACGAGTGATGGTCCATCACTCATGTTTGTGTGTGTGTAGTAGGATATGTTATAGGTGATCCTCATTGCCATTTGGCTATTAAACCTCCCAATGCGAATTGCTACATATAGCATGTTAAAATGTGCAGCTAAAAATATAGTATTGCAAAAGTGCATAAGTGATGAAACAAGAAGCTCATCTTACCTTCAAACCTGGAACATAATCTCCTCTCTTGTAATAAGCAGGACTCTTTGCAGCCCTCCATTCTGCTGTGCCCATTCCATCTATATGCCAATTCAATTTAACAAATTAATCAATAGTCAACTAAACATAAGCATGAGCATGAGAAGATATATACTGCAAGTCCAAACAAACATACATACAAGACAGCACATACTATAATAACTGCTCATGTTTGTCTTTGTGAAATTGAAAATTTATCAAGCATCAAGTAGATAGTCATTAATTATCCTTTATATTTAAAGGAAATTGAAAGAAAATTATATGCAGGGCTCTTCCAGTTGTCTTTTTTACACTACATCCATGTAAGTCAGGAAGCTTTGCCAATTAGACGTGTTTTACATGATATCTTTCAGTAAATGATCATAACTCCAAAGTCCCGATCATCATACTACCAGAGCAAAAGTGAGTATATGATAGTATTTCTAAAGCATATTATAACAATCCTTCTCCTATCATAACCAATACCACAACTGTCACGCATTTCCTTGCACATGGCCATAAATTGGAACAGATGAAATTCAATCATTTCTAATTAAGTTCAATAAACCAAGAACCTTTTTATTAAGTCACTATCTCAAATCACATGAAGTTGAAGAAGCATCTTACAGTGATTATTCTCGCAGACCAAAATAGCAGGCAGATCCCACAGGGCGGCCATGTTCAACGCCTCAAACAACTGCCCCTGGTTGGCAGCACCGTCTCCGTACATGGCGAACGTCACACTCTCATCCTTGCTGTACTTCTGAGCGAAGGCCAATCCACATCCCAACGGAACCTGCGCCCCAACAATTCCATGTCCGCCGTAAAACCCCCCTTCCTTTTTGTAGAAATGCATCGATCCTCCCTTCCCCTTGGAGCACCCGTCCTTCCTCCCCATCAGCTCCGCGAACGCTTCGAGCAGCGTTCCCCCGCGCCCTAGGAAGATGCAGTGGTCGCGGTAGGCGGTGATTATGCAATCCTTCCGATTAATAGCGGCCTCCATCCCGACGCAGACGGCCTCCTGGCCGTCGTACAGGTGGCAGAATCCGCGAATCAGCTTGGCCTTGTAGAGCGAATCGGCGGCGATTTCCATTCGGCGCATGAGCGCCATGTCGCGGAAGAAGGTGAGGAGCTCCTGCGGGGAGGTCTCGACGGAGCGGGAGGGTGGATCGATGTTGTGGCCGGTGAAGGGGAGGGAGGTCTCCACCGTAATTGAGGATGTGGAGGCGGTGGCGAGGCCCCGGGCCGCGAAGGAGGCGGCGGGGAGGGATTTATTGAGAGCGGCGGCGCGGCGAATCAGCTGAGCCATATCAACCGTCGATCTGAACGGCGGGGATTTGGTAAAGCGAAGCGGTGGCTGTTGGGAGAGAGAAGGGGTAGTTTTGGTTGGTAGCAGCGGCAAAAGGAGTCAGTATACTTACAAATATTGGGGAGGATATGCGTAGGGGTATCTTTGGAATAATCAAAAGTCAGCGATTGGGTGCTTATTAATCATTTTACTAAATTAGTGCTCCTATAACAATAATTACTTTAAAGTCGATTTACACACAGTCGAAAATTCTAATCATATTTATTGCCTATTATTCGTTACAAAAGCTGTTGAGTGATTCGGAGTTATAATTAAAATAAAAAGTTAGTTATTGGTATTTGAAAGTATTAATAATTTTGCTATGGGAGAATTTACTTTAACCATTTTAAAACCAATTTAGATTTGAAAATAAAATTTGTTTTCGGTAAATACTACTCCTATTAGATCTTTATCCACTCGCATAGTCATGTTAATTGTCACCTAATGAAAGGAATATCGTTATTAATCAACAATAAAATGTTTCCTTTAACTTAAAAAAGTACTCACTTTTATGGAGTATAAAGAACTAGTTAGTTTATTTATGTATTTAAAACAACTTAATATTATTGTTTATTATAATAACTGAATAATTGTTATTGGAACAATCAAATTGCAAATTACTCCATATGACAAGAAATTTAAATTGAAGACATGTTATTTGTATGAATTATTAAGGTGAGCATATCAACCGCTTTTTGTCAAAACTACTTAAATGGCCACTTATCAAGGGGGAATATATGAGAAGATAGTGGAAAACGATATCGGGCATTTGATAAATAATTATAATATGCTAGCAATTTGTCAATGTGTAAAAACTGGAGTATAAAATAAGCGCTTGACGTAGTTCTAAAATAAGCCCAATTTGAAACTACTACTGATTAAGCTATGTCTTTAAATAACCCTCGTCCATGAATATGAATCTTATGTTTCCATTTTAGTTCATTCGTGAATAGGAGTCCCAGTTCACTTTTACCATAAATCGTAATAGGGTGTCACATTCCACTAACTCATTTCATTCACATTTTATTTAAAACTAATATATACAAATGAGACTCATATTCCACTAACTTTTTCCCAACCACTTTTCTTCATATTTCTTAAAACTCGTGCCGTCACGAAATGAACTCCTACTAGCAGACGGATGAAGTACTTAGTATGAATTTAAAGAAAATAATTTTCATTTATAATAAACTAGATATACATGGAGAAACAATTAATCTTCGCATCATTAACGCCGAATGTTTTGGCAAGTCGGTGGTGTGAAGTGATTCTCGCCATAATAAATAACATGTTTGTGTGAAGATATTTTATTTTTATATAGTACTTCAAGATCTATGCAATACATAACTAGATGTTTGTGTTAAAATAACAAAACTTCTTAAAGTGACATTGTGACACCACATATCCAGCAATATTATAAACACTATACAACAATAGTATAGATTGTTGTCTAGTGTATTGGATATTGCTGGCCGAGAAAAATTATTGTATAGTGTATTGAATATTGCTGGCCAAGAAAATTTACCATTGAACATTTTTTATAATTGCCACATGGCACCTGATTATTCGTCCACGTGTACAAATGATTGGCTAGGAATGGTGGTATGATGTTACTTTAAGAGGTGTTATCATTTTAACGCACCCCTATAACTAGATCTTTAATATTTACAAAATAGAAATGAAAATTAACAAATAAAGTATATATATACATAGGGGTGTAATCAATAGCTAACTATTTAAGTTGCTAACTCTGTTAACTCATCAATGCAGTGTATTAAAAATGTTAACACATAATTTTGTTGAACTTCAATATATTGTGTTGATATTATGTGTTAGACATTTTAATGTCACAGTGTTATATTTTTAATACACTGCATTGATAAGTTAGCAGAATTAACAACTTAAATAGTTAGCAATATAAAGCATCCCATATATATATATACGAAAGGTTTAGACACGATATAAATACAAATCTAGCATGACCATTATCATTTACCGAATATCTCATGTAATAGAGTGTGACAAGAAAAAAGTGTTTCACAAAACCACCACAACTTCTAACTCAATCACATGGCCACCGAGTAATCGTCACACGTAAGCTCCAATCAACGGACACAAAAATATATCAATGAACTCATACAAAAAACTGTATATCTCTAAACGATCGGTTTCTTTTGAATCCTCAACAACAAGAACCATAAATCAAGTGAGGAAGACAAAGGAATCAAATTTCATAGGAAGGATGACTCATGCAGAAAAAATGAAGGGAGAGAAGAATAGAGGGGGACGAGATCACAAAATGAATAATTTGAATAGCTGCAACTCGAATAAGGTCAAAGCTCGGATAATGACGTGACATGGGGTGTTTTTGGAAAGTCCGTCGGGATGTCCGCCGGGACATCCGTCCCATTGTGGATGCCCTGAGTATATAAAAATATGTACTACATTGTACTAATTTTTTCAACTCAGATTTTTTATACTACTACTTAAAATTTGTGTTGATCAAAATAGAACATATAATCGGGAAAGAAGTGAATAGTATTTTCTATGATCAAGACCACTCGCTTTTATTTGGCAAGAGTAGTTTGGTTGAGTGTCGCAAATTCCAACCAGTTGAGAATAGACTACGAAGTGGAGTAATTTTACAAATTTATTTAAACGGATAATTTGCATATTGGCGACTAAATGAAAATAAAATTCATAAAATCGAAATTGGCCACCACGGAAATTATCTCCTTCGACAGGAGAAAAGGGTGTCGCGCTTCTGAAATTCTCTCCCGCCATGAAAGCATCCTCCATTCACTCCTTTCTCTCTCCCTCATCTTCTCCATATCTATTCACATCAACTACTACCAAGGGACTCTCTCCATTGCCTCTCTTCAGGCCTTATCTCCGCCTCCACTTCCAGTACCCGCAATTTCTCAATTCCAACAGCTACTCGCGTTTCGCAGCTACTCACAAATTCCCGAATTTCGTATTCCCCGTCGGTTCGTCTCCTCAACTCTCCGACGATGATATTGAAGTGGAATCCGACGACGACGAAGAAGAGGACGACGTGGCTGCAGAGGAGTACGACGTCGTTGCTGGTGAAATAGGGGGAGACAGCGAACAATACGAAGATGAAGATGACGACGAGGTTACGGAGGCGACCGACGGCCTTCCGAGATATGAGGAGTTCAAGTGGCAGAGAGTGGAGAGGATTAGGAATGAGGTGAGGGAGTTTGGTGAGGACATCATTGATGTCGAGGAGCTGGCCTCTGTTTACGACTTCAGAATTGACAAGTTCCAGGTTTTCCCTTCCCTTCCATTCCTAGGTCTACTGATATTTTCCCAAATGATTTTCCAGAGTTCCTGCAAATAAATACAGCAATGTTCTGTTTCTGTTACTGCTAGGTTTCAACAATCATTTCATGCTGTACATTTGTCATGCGTTAATTAATTGAAACACGATTGAAAGCAGGATATTTACTTAGTTTTCATAAATGCTGCAGATGCCTGTGGTTGTACTTTTGTTAAGAATTTTGGTGCATTATATGCACCAGCAGTTGTAATTGTGAAGTTCAATTTATGTCTTTTTGCAGCGATTGTCCATTCAAGCATTCCTGAAAGGTTCTTCAGTTGTAGTTTCGGCACCAACTAGTAGTGGAAAAACATTGATTGCTGAAGCTGCTGCAGTTGCTACTTTTTCCCGAGGAAAGAGATTGTTTTACACTACTCCTTTGAAAGCCTTGTCAAATCAGAAGTTTCGTGACTTTCGGTAAGAATGCGGGTGTTGTTAGTTGTAATTGATAAAATTTTGGGGATCACTAATGTTGGACTGTTGTACGCGGTTTCACAGTGAGGCATTTGGTGATACTAATGTTGGACTCCTCACTGGAGATTCTGCTGTCAATAAAGATGCTCAAATTTTGATAATGACCACAGAGATTTTGCGCAACATGCTATATCGGAGGTGATTATTTTAATGTGATGTTTCTTAACTTTCTTTCAATACTGTTCAGTAGGAAACATGCTATGAAAGTTGAATGTTTGTCTTATGCAAACCTTTTCCTTTTATGTTGGTGATACTGATCAGCATAGCTTCTTTGTTGACTTTGGATGAATAAATGTTTATCATAAAGTGGTTTGTCTGGCTCATAATTTTATATTTGAATAGTTTCTGCATTTTACTCTTTGAATTCAATGCTATTACATTGGCTGATGTCTCTTCCAGGGTTATATTTTCTTATCTGTTTTACGTCTATGTGACTGAGATGGTTTATTTTTCTCATGCTTGTGGATATATTTGTGATTCAGTGTTGGAACAGATTCTTCTGAAAGTATGCTTTCTGATGTGGATGTGATTGTGTTGGATGAAGTGCATTACTTGAGCGACATATCCCGGGGTACAGTTTGGGAGGAGATTGTGAGTCATTTTATATCATACAGAAAGCCAGAATTTAAATAATTGCTAATTGTTGCTTATATAGGTGATTTACTGCCCCAAACAAGTGCAATTAATATGTCTTTCTGCCACTGTTGCGAATCCGGATGAGTTGGCAGGTTGGATTGGTCAGGTACTGCATCTTCTCTTGAATTGTCATGCAGTTCTTGTGCAGCTAGTATATGTAAAAGTTCTTTTTCAGAATTACATAGTATTCTGTAGGTTAGGATTCTTAATATCCTGTAAGGATGTCTGCTTTAAATCTTTATCTTCGATTAAAGGCCGTGTGATAAACTATCATTGTACATCATCATAGTTCATCCTGGTTTTGGTGACTTATTTAAAATTAAGCTGCAGCTTTTTTTTATTTATCACGTTTGAACTCATTTTCAGTTTTTGTTTTTCTTATTAAGTTTGGTTTAGGGAGTTGGAGGGCATTTTTTGTAGAAGGTAAGACCGTGTTGTTTTTTGAGTGTAGTAAATGAGCTACATTTCTACTGCAAAAAAGAGTCCCATATCTGAGTATTTTTTAGTATATATTCTATTTCATTACTTATTTGCAATTAGTCGTCTAGAGAATTATTCAGTCAACAAATTGACATCCATTATTTTTTAAACTTGCACCCGTTTCATTATATAGTATTCATATCTAATGATTTGTTCTTCTGTTGTGCATTAAAGATTCATGGAAAAACTGAGTTGGTAACATCATCCAAGCGTCCGGTTCCATTGACTTGGCACTTCTCAACAAAGACAGCATTGTTACCACTTCTTGATAAAAAAGGAACTAGCATGAACAGGTGATTTCTTGTGGTAGATATTGCTAGGGTCTGGATTTTGTATTTCTAGTCAGGTTCATTTTTTTTGGGTTGATTTCACATTTGGGGACGTTTCATCTCTCTGAACCGACTTGGTTATCTGGACATTAACTCGATGCATAGTGAATTACATGAAAACTTTAGTAGTGATTATTTGGCCCCTAGCTTTGAAAGACTGTCTGGGCTAGCTTTGTGGTGCAAGTCGTGAGAAAGTAGCCCTTGGATATTTTCTGATCTTCTCTCTTCATGCTAAGAAGAGAGATGTGCCAAAGTAGCTCGTCTTTGATTTTTATTATATATGGATTATCAGTTCAACATACATCAATGCTGAAGGGATGGATCCTATACAGTTGGACAGTTTTCCTATAATTGCTTGCTCTTAATTTGTGGCTGAAACTAGTGTTAACAGTTATGGCACTCATAATTATCTGCAATCTATTTCAATTAGTACAGGAAGCTGTCCCTCAACCAGTTACAGCTTGATTCTTCAAGAGATAATGTATACAAGGATGAGAATCCTAGAAGAAGGAAATCAAAGAAATATCAGTTTGATGTGCCTCCACTTACGAAGCATGACATGAACTCTATACGCCGATCGCAGGTATGAACTATCATTAGTTGATCCTCAATGAAAACCTATATCTGGATCAGAGATCATTTTCTCATTCTGGTAGAATACAGGTTCCTCAAGTTATAGATACATTATGGCATCTTAAAGCAAGAGATATGCTTCCAGCTGTCTGGTTCATCTTTAGCAGAAAAGGTTGTGATGCTGCTGTTCAATATCTTGAAGACTGCAATCTGTTGGATGATTGTGAGATAACCGAAGTAGAGCTTGCACTTAAAAAGTTTCGTGTTAAATATCCTGATGCTGTGAGGGAATCTTCTGCAAAAGGACTTCTTCGTGGCGTTGCTGCTCATCATGCTGGTTGCCTTCCCCTTTGGAAATCATTCATTGAGGAGCTTTTCCAAAAGGGGCTTGTGAAGGTTGTTTTTGCCACAGAGACTCTTGCTGCTGGAATAAACATGCCTGCAAGAACTGCTGTTGTTTCATCTCTGACCAAAAGGATTGACAGTGGTCGCACATTTTTAAGTTCCAATGAGCTGCTACAAATGGCAGGACGTGCTGGCCGTAGAGGCATTGATGAAAAGGGTCATGTCGTTCTTCTTCAAACCCCATATGAAGGAGCTGAAGAATGCTGCAAAGTTCTCTTTTCTGGACTAGAACCTCTTGTTTCACAGTTTACAGCTTCATATGGGATGGTGCTTAATCTACTTGCGGTATGCTCTTAACAAAACACTCATCAGTATAGTGATGTCCATCTTATACAGATCCATCATCCGTTGCAGGGGGCAAAATTTACACGTAGCTCGGCTGAATCAGATAACTTGAATACCTCACAATCTGGTCGGACATTGGAAGAAGCAAGGAAGTTGGTTGAACAAAGTTTCGGAAATTATGTGGGGAGCAATGTCATGCTTGCTGCAAAGGAGGAGCTCGCTAGGATACAGACTGAGATACAGATGCTGGCGTCAGAAATTACTGATGAAGCTATAGATAAGAAGAGTCGAAAATTGCTGTCACATACATCTTACAAAGAAATTGCCGATCTTCAGGAAGAATTGAGGGTATCTATCATTGCTCACTGTTCTTCCTTGATCAAAGAATCCTATTGTTACACATATTGTAACACGACATTCTGCGTATTGTAAGAACAATCATAATTGTCTTTTCTCCTCAGGTAGAGAAACGTATTCGATCTGAACTTCGGAAAACAGTGGAATGGGAGAGAATTTATTCTTTCAAGCCCCTACTCGAGGAGCTTGGAAATGAGCACCTACCTTTTATGTGTCTCCAGCATACAGATGCAGACGGTGTTCTACATCAAATCCCTGCTGTTTATTTGGGGAAGGTTGATTCTTTGAATACTATAAAACTGAAAAATATGGTGAGCCTGACTCGCTTAAAATTTTTCTCCCTTTTTTCTAATGGAAATCTTCTTGAGTTTATCACTAAAATCATTATAAAGCTTTGGAGATGTCCACTTTTGTCTTTTGCCTGCAACCTATGTCATTTGACTGATTTGAACAATAGTCGCATTCTGTGTCATTCTTGCTTGTACATGGTGGTTCATGGCATCCTGCCATATTTTAGCAATCCCTCACAGATCTTTCTTCCTTGTTGATGCTTTGCCTTCGAAAGGTTGCTATAACTGATGAATATATCATACACTACCAAATCGATGTGTATGCTAATATATTTTTGTAATGAAGAACACCTATTTCTTAAAGGTGTAAGACTCCATTGTTTAATTTATTAATGCATAGAACTCCATTTGTTAAAGAAGAAGAGTATGATAAAGTAGAATACTCCCTTCGTTGAGATCTCTTTAATGCATTTTATCCCGGATTACAGGTTCACGAATCTGATTCTTTTGCGCTAACGAATGGAAGTAATTCAAGTGATGCTGAGTCTGGACATGCTGCTGAACCATCGTACTATGTAGCACTTGGTTCGGATAACTCTTGGTACCTTTTCACTGAGAAATGGATAAGAACCATCTATAAAACTGGATTTCCCAACGTTTCCTTGGCTCTAGATGATGCTTTACCTCATGAAATAATGACGAGTCTGCTTGATAAAGGAGATATGCAGTGGCAAAAGGTCGCAGACTCAGAATTTGGTGGTCTATGGTGCATGGAAGGATCTCTTGAGATGTGGTCGTGGAGTTTAAATGTGCCAGTCTTGAGTAGTCTCTCTGATGATGATGAGGTAATTAAATAATTAATTAATAAGATGCATACATTGTTGTTTATTAGTAACATCCAGCAATCCAAATAAACTTGTGATATTGAATGCGTTCTAAAAATTTTGGCAAAAATGGTTGCTTAAAAGCTATAGTCGTTGTTGATTTTGCAGCATCATAATGAATTTATTTTTGCCATGGTGTATCAGAATAGTATACAGTGGGTTAGGAAGCTTATGATGTTCGATAAAAACCCAATGAAATTAATATTACTGATCTTTTTTCATTATTTATTTACCGAAGTAAATATCAAATTATGATCTCTGCATGAACAATTCATATATACAAGAGATGAATTACGCATCTATATAAAGCAACAATGCCATTGCCCACCTAGTTTTTTTAGCAAGATAGTAATACTTTAGTGTCGGGGTTTGGTGCTTATCAATGTATACTTGCATAGTTGTTAAGACCATAAGGCCATCGTATGAGCGCAGAAAGCAAGATAGTTTACAGTGAGCTAATCTCAACACTGTATTTGAGAGTTATACAGTAATTTGCATGAGGCATAAGCGATGGCTTCTATTTTGATCTATCTTATAGTTTCAGTTCCTCAATAGTTCACAGTTGACAGCTGGTTTTCTCCGTTATGGCCTTAGGTTTTGAAGTTCTCTGAAGAATACAAAAATGCTGTCCAATGCTACAAGGACCAACGAAACAAAGTTTCGTGTCTGAAGAAAAAGATAGCACAAACAGAAGGCTTCAGAGAATATAAGAAGATTCTAGATACAGCCAAATTTAACGAAGAGAAGATACGGAGATTGAAGGCAAGATCACTTCGTTTATCTACTAGAATAGAGCAGATAGAACCATCTGGCTGGAAGGAATTTCTTCAGGTAATACAAAGTCACTAATGCACATGCCAGCCTCAAGATATTTTTCTTCCTGAATAATAATGCTGCAAAATAATTCTTTTAAGCTTGACTATGTGTTATGAGTAGAAAATCCTTTAAATCATTTATGTCTTCCAGATTAGCAATGTCATACATGAAGTCAGGGCATTGGATATCAACTCTCACTTTATATTTCCCCTGGGTGAAACTGCTGCTGCAATTCGTGGGGAGAATGAACTCTGGTTAGCAATGGTTCTTCGAAATAAAGTCCTTGTTGATTTGAAACCCGCACAGCTTGCTGCGGTTTGTGGAGGTTTAGTGTCTGAAGGAATCAAAGTTCGGCCATGGAAAAATAATAGGTATGTTTAGAGTTACATTTGCTCAAGGTACTACATGCTAAGGGTTGCAGTCCATTACTTATAACTGTATGCAACATTGAGAAAATGAAAGAAAAACTTCGCCAACCTTCATTTCCGGTTTGTGCAGCTATATTTATGAAGCCTCATCCACTGTTATGAATGTGATCGCCTTTTTGGATGAACTGAAGAGCTCTCTTTTGGATCTCCAGGAAAAGCATGGAGTGAAGGTAACTAGTCTTGTTTGAGTGAAGGCAATAATGTATACAGTAATGGTTGGTTGGTAATGCTGAAGTGAAATGGTGGGTTTGTAGATTCCTTGCTGCCTGGATAGCCAATTCGCAGGCATGGTTGAAGCCTGGGCTTCTGGTCTAACATGGAGAGAGATTATGATGGAGTGTGCCATGGACGAAGGAGATCTAGCACGCCTTTTACGACGAACCATTGATCTATTAGCACAGGTGGGGCTCTCTTTCCATTGGAGTTTCTTGCTAACTAGAGTAACAACAAATCTTGTCATTAACCTGTTGGTTGGTTGCAGGTGCCTAAATTGCCTGATGTTGATCCACGGCTCAAAAGCAACGCGGTGAAAGCTTCGAGCGTCATGGACCGTCCCCCCATTAGTGAATTGGTAGGATGATGACAGAGTTGCCCAGTTCTCTGCTATTAGTTTATCATCATTCTTTGCTTCCCAAACCCAAAGAATAAAAAGGAAAAAAAAGAGAAACTCATCATTCTTTATACTACTATATATCAAGCTGTAGAAACTTGTAATCTTATTATGATTCTTCTTCTTCCTATTGTTATCTTATTCTTTTCTTGGTGGGAAATGCAATTACTCTAAAAAAAATTAGCCTTATTCTTTTTCCTTCATGCTCAAACGAAAAAAATGCCAGGCACCACACCAGTGCATAATAAATGTAGTACTATAATTTTGACAGAAATAATGAAATCAACGCAAGACAAAATTAATGAAATCATCCGAAAATAATACTCCATTCATCCCATAAAAATAGGAACACTTTCTTTTTACTTTTCGTCCCATAAAAATAACTCTAATCCATTTATAAAAAGTTTTCTTCAATTCATTACTCATATTACAACTTATATAATACTACCAAATAGGATCCACCATTATACATTAGGGGTATTCGGTTTGCAAGATTGTATCCCGAGATTAAATATATAGTGTGTTTGGTTCATGAGATAACTCAATCCTAGATGGATAATAATGGATAATTAGTCATAGCTAATATGACTAAAATAATCTCATAACTCAATCATATACTATATCTTGGTATTATTTTATCTAGGAAACCAAACACTGCCTAATAATAATATGAATCTACTATCTAGTGACAATATTTTAACTACCATTATCCCTTTCTTTCTTACTAGACTAACTATATATTAATTCTCGTGCCGATCCAAATGCTTCGAGGGAGGGAGCAATTATTTGTACTTAGTGTGACATAAACGCGGGAGAGGAAAGAAGTTGGACATAGTTTAGCCCTTCAAAATTCAATTTTTACATTTGTTTCAGAAACAAAAATAATTTTCTATTTGTATTCTGCATATATATTCTTTCTAAAGAGTAATTTTTGTTTATGACTATTAGCTTTATTAGAAAAAAAGTTAAATCTCAAAATGAAATTCCTCCCATTAATTAACTATATTTTGCACGTTAATAAAAATTAATTAAGTTGGGAATTTTGGGAGGGAAACCGGAACCAACTCATTCTCCTCTGACAGCCAGTCAAATTCGACACGCGTCTTTAATCTCAGCCGTTCTCTACCAAACAGATCTTCAACCGTTGATTGCCTTGGTGAACCGCTATAAAAACTGCGGGCATCTCCTAATATTCTTTCATAAAAGTTCCCAAATTCCCAAATTTTAGAAACGTAAAGCTTGAATTCTCGCGAGAGATTTCTTGTATGTAATCCGTTTAATCGACAAACCTTCTCAGCATTTTAGTGTTGAATTTCTATTTTCACGAATACAGTCTTTTTTTTTCCGAAAAATCTCGAAGCTGTATTCCCGGATCCTGCTATTTCTGATTCCCAACCTCTGTTATTTTTCTAGTTTTATATTTCTTGGGGTTCCTCGACCTTGGAAAGAATCTGGAATTTTACATGTGTTAGTGACAAATATATCATATATTAACTCGATCGAAATTATAGTTTCTGGTCTATTACCCGATTTCTACGATCAATTTTTTGATAAAAAAAGTTGAATCGATCGATTGAAATGAATGACCAAGCAGGAATGATGAACCAGCAGCAGCTGATGAATATGAATCGGAATATGTTGAATATGCCGCAGGTAACCGAATTCAAGTTTAATAAACCCTACACATTCATTCCAGTCATTTGGAAACAAACTGATTCGTTTAATTTTCAGCCGCCAATTGTTCCGATGAATCGGAGCTACGGGATGTGGGGGCAGCCGCAGCAGTTTCCAAACCCCAATATGAGCTCCGACGTCATGAAACCTCCCCCTCCGGCCTTCAGCAAGTCGTTAGGTCATCGGCGCAATTGGAAGGGGAAACGGGTAAATAAACCGATTGATAAATGGAGGATGGAGCAGCAGTCGTTAGCAAGCTCCGGTGGAATTGGGAGTTCGAATTTTAGGAATTATAACCCTCCCACATTGAATGAGCTGCAACATCAGAATTGGCTTAAGACGCGGAAAACTTTCACAAAAAAGAAGTCGAACAAGAATATGGTTATGAACATGGCTGGTAATGGTGGCAGGTCCGCCCCATTTGCACCTAGAAACACCACTTCCTTTCTGATTAGAGCAAAGAAAAGCGGTGGGATAGCACCAGTGGTTTCTCCATTCCCGGCTACTCCGTCTGTTTTGCCGACCCCAATCTTGTCCCCTTCCACCGAAGTTTTGGGGAACATGGCGAAGGAGGAGTGGGGCGTGGATGGCTATGGCTCGATGAAGGGGTTGATAAGGCTGAGATCTCTCGGGAATGGAGAAGAGGAGGAAGATGGAGGCGGGTCGAGTGAGAGCGACATGGAAGAGCATGTTGAGGTAGAGAGGAGGCTAGACCATGACTTGAGTAGGTTTGAGATGCTCTATGATCCAAATAGTGGCAATGCTGTTGGTGGGATGGAGCATCACAATATTTTAGAAAATCGGGTCGATGATCAAGATAGTCACATTGCACAGCTGGAGGAGGAGAATTTGAATCTCAAGGAGAGGCTCTTCTTGATGGAGGGGGAGATGGGTGATCTGAGAAGGAGGCTGATGTTGCTAGAAAGGCAGGTGGGGCGAGGAGACGACGCTGGTGAGGAGGTTGTTGAGAATGTGTCTGAAAATGAGACAGAGTTCAATGGCGAGAACACACATTCAATAGGGGAGAATGATGAGAATCTGTGTGGGAGAAATGATGAGGAAGGTGTACTTGTTGATGGTGGATTGGAAGCTGAAGCAGTAGAAACTACAGAGGGATTTTGTGTAGAAGAAAGGATCAAGATGAGTGATAAAGATGATGATATTAATAGCAATGAATTTAGTGAAGCAGATAGATCTGATGGCGATGAAGCTTGCAAACTAGTGGTTGAAACTGTGAATTGTGTGTTAGAGAGTGAAGTAGCTAAACTTGGTAGTTAGGTTATGCTTTGCTTTTCATTGCCATGGTTTAAATCAATGTGTGATTAGGTTTTAATTTTCTCCACACTCTTGTTTAAAATGAAATTTTACTGCTCAAGTATTCAGTTCATGTGTCATTACACAATGGACGCAAGATAAACTCTTCTATTGTTTTTTATTGAGCATAATAACGCAAATTCTGAGTGCAGATTTTTGTTAGAGATTGAGATTTTGCAATGAAACTAATACTAATGGTTGGTTTACAAACAATACATACTATATTCGTTTCTTGAGAGTATTTTTTGTAGAATTTGCAATTGCAAGAAGCGTCTAGAAGTAACAGTTTATAGTACTATTTAATTCAACTAAAATTATTTGTAATTATTAAGTTAAAGATATGTAGTCGCCCTTACCCTTAATCAAACTCATTTATAATGAAATGTAAATTGCTAATTGAACCCTTAACGTATTTGTGATTTTTTGTTTAATTTAGTAAAGCAAGGCATGTCAAATTGGGTACCCGCAGATATTCGATCCGAAATTTTCGGGTACCCGATCCTGAAATTCCCGAAATCCAATATATAATACTACTAGAATAGATGAGTGATTTGGTAAAGATGGTGAACAATAACCCGAATTTTGATTCCAGCCATTTTGTGAACAATATCGATAATGTGTTACCATATCGTTTTGTTTAATATTCCGGCATTTCCATGTAGGATTTTAAAGGGGCCACATAGGTTAAATTACACGAGAAATTTCGGAATATGGGTTTAAATTCGCTGACCTTTCGAGATAAGGGATTCAATTAGCTTACTTTTCGAAATATGGGTCCGAGACATGCGAATTTTTCGGAATAAGGGTTTTACACCTTTTTATATTTATTCCCTTCATTTTTCTTATTATTTCCCTTCCAATAATTATAGATTTACTAAACTATCCTTTAACTTATCTCTCAAAAATTTCATTTTACCTCCCTCCAAACGATTTGCGCACTCCGCCTCTGCCTCCGCCTCCACCTCCACCTCCACCCTCCACTTCGCCGCCACCTCCACACCTTAGGGAGCTTGGCACGATCCGGAATGTGCCAAGCTCCCTAAGCACTGTTCCCCACAATATACTAGCGTCTTGTCCAATTTCAGAGTGAATTTTCATTAAACATTGTGGTTGGAGTTTCAACATCTTACTAGCGTCGTGTCCAATTTCATAGTGAATTTATTGCTGAGTGTTATACAAGGAGAGCATACATATCAGGTTTTACTGGTAGTGCAGCCACTGCTGTTGTCACAAAAGATAAAGCAGCTCTTTGGACAGATGGTCGCTACTTCCTCCAGGTCTGGCAAGCAGATGACTAATTATCTCTCTCGTTCACTTTTGAACAACTGTTGCTAGGATTTGTTTATGCATCAGTTACCCTCCGGTGGCGAAGTGGAGGGTGGAGGTGGAGGCGGAGGCGTAGTGCGCAAATCGTTTGGAGGGAGATAAAATGAAATTTTTTAGAGATGGGTTAAATGATAGTTTAGTAAATCTATAATTATTGGAAGGGAAATAATAAGAAAAATGAAGAGAATAAATATAAAAAGGTGTAAAACCCTTATCCCGAAAAATTCGCATGTCTCGGACCCATATTTCGAAAGGTAAGCGAATTGAATCCCTTATCTCGAAAGGTCAGCGAATTTAAACCCATATTCCGAAATTTCTCTACTTACACTGGTATACCCTAAATTCATAGTTTTAGCGACCATTTACTCTAATATATATTAGTACCAGGGGTCCTATTAGGTTGAGATTTTTTAGCTTACTTGAGAATTGAGATACATTTTCAGTCACTCATCCACAACATTTTCGAAATGTCAACTGCAAGTAGATTACGTCAACTCGGGGGTATTATCGTCAATAGCCTGCACATTAAATGTCAATAGCCTGCACATCAAATGTCAACAACTTATAGTTGACATTATATGTGTATAATTGACATGAATTGCATATGTAGTTGACATTATGTATGTAGTTGACATGAATTATATATGTAGTTGATATGGATTGTACACATAGTTGACATTATATGTGTGTAGTTAACATGAATTGTATATGTAGTTGACAAAAAAAAATATTTATTGAATAAAATGTACCATGAAATTACCATTCTACCCTTTCATAATTAATTAATCTAAAAATATTTTCTATATGGCAAATTCTGGATCACTCATTTATTAAAAATAAATGGCTGATAATGCATCTCAATTCTCAATTAGGCTAAAAAATCTCAATTGATCGTATTAATTCTTCAATTCTACTCGGAGAAACATAAAAGACAGTCGGCCTATGTTATTCAAATATCAAAATAATGGGTCACAAATGGAAAAATCTAACTCCAGTCACCATCTAAGCAAAGTAGCACTGATTGAAATATGTCGCTATAAAGCCGACGCTAAACATATTTAGAGCATTACTATTTTCCTCTCGAGCCTTTTCTTATGAGAGGATTCTGAAGCACAATAGTGAAATCCAATAGATTTGGAAGACTAAATATAACAATATTAAGCAACCATATTCACAAAAATAATAGGCGTAATACCTATATACAAATGTAGTGAAGTAAAAACAGTTTATTGACTTCATTAAAAGTAGTAAACACAGAAGCCTCAGAGAATGCAGATGACAATTGGAAAGAGTAGACAAAACCGAAAGGATAAATATTCTTTATTTTAAATAACTCGAGTTTTCATCAATTCACCTTTATTAATTGAAGAGCTCAGTCTCACTGCATTCTGCTACACTTACAGGGAAGTTTAGCCCACTTGTTGGTGAATGGTGACTGACTACTTCTAAGCATCAACTTGCATCATTTCGCCTTGCGTTGGAAACTGCTCATTTCCATACACTGCCTTCCTCCTCTTTCTTTGGCCGATACAAGAGATCTTCCATGTTGCCAACTCATGTCCGTCCATACAGAGTCTTCCTCCTCTTCTTCGGCCGATACAAGAAATCTTCTGTGTCTAAAACATACGAGACCTACAAACCAGCCAAATAAAGGAGTCAGTACAAGAGAGGAATAGGTATACTAATGTATGTGCAGCACAAGGAATGGAAAATCACCTTCAATGAGCTACAGTTCACCTTCATCTCTACACCATTATGAAATATAAGTCCTTCCATGGCTTTGCACGTATCACAATATTCGTCTCCGCTTGAGTATAGCTTTTTGTTCCTGCAAGTTTAGCCAGGATTAATATTTTTGGAAGGAATGGCTTAGAAAATCAACAACCACACCTCTTCAAGAATACCCCGGGATTTTTGTTACTTTCAGCAATGGCCAGGAGTTCATCGTTCAAGTAAGACACGGATTTGGGGTCTATAGAGTTGGCTGGTGGGTCAAGTTTATCGAGCTCATTTTTCATCAACTGTATAGTCAAACGCATTGAGCCAGGCAACTGTAGTAGTTCAAAAAGGGCTTCATCGTCAATATATATTTGAACAAGATGATTTTCACTAACTTTTCAGTGGTGAAACAAAGAGTGATTAGGAGGAGGAACTTACAAACTCCATTCGGTACAAGTTATCATCTGGAAAAAGAAATTGGGCATTTCTATAGTACACTGCATCGGAAAATGATTCGGGACTTCTTGATTTTTCATAGAAATAGAGATGGAGGAGTTTATTTTCTGTCTCCTCAGTTGCAATGAATTGTAGCTGCAGAAATTACAGGGACCGATATCTTGGTCAGAAGCTGCAAACTCAATTAAGAAATTTAGCGGAATGGGGAAAAATTTAATGGCACTAACCTGTTTGACAAGTTTATGTATCAGCTTGTCCAATGTAAAAAGGATGTAGGATTGAGAACCAACAAGAGCTCGACAGTCATCCTCAAACTTTGCGTTATCAGAGGAACCACTTAGCAAACTGTGTAGCGCATTCTTAAATCTGTTACAAAATATGTTGAGTTTACTATTAATGTTCATATGAGCTTCATCCAGAGAAAAGGAGTGCAACTAGAAGATCAAGGTAAACTACCTAGCAAACGAATCCTCCAAATTCGCATCATTTGAAACCCTCCATTTATCGTCAGGAGATGAAGAATGCAACTTGGCAGTCTGCATTCTTTCATACAATATCTGTGAAGGCATGGAGAGTGAGTTAAGAGGATGAAATTTGATGACTGCACTACAACCACATATACTCTTTACCTGATGAAGCCTGAAAAACAAATAGAGCGAATCATTTCCATAGAAGACATGAGAATTCTTCTCTTTGCATTTTAATGCACTAGGGATGTACACTCTGAGAGGCTTTGCCTGTAAAAGATTATCAGGCATGGGTATTGCTCCTCCAGCATCATTGACATCTGCCATGCAGTTTGCCTCCATGCCTTCACTCTCAGCCTTCTTATCATGGTCTGCATCATTATCAGGTTCTTCAGGAGAGGACTCTTCTCCATTTGCAGACTCACTTCTTGAATCATCGCCATTTTCAGAAGCATTTTCACTTTTTGATGAGACCCGAGTACTTTCCTCGCCTTCATTATCAGCATTAGCATCAGTTTCTTCTCCAGCTTCCTCGATACACATTTCTACCGCTCCTCCCATTTCCATAGCATTAGGATCACCTTTGCAGAGAGTCTGCTCCACTTTGGTGTTGGCAAACACGTTCTCCTCTAAAATTCCATTGGGAGATAATTCGCCCTCTTCTCGTTCACCTTTACTGCTACTTTCATTTTCTTCATGATGTTTCTGAACCTTGACCTCTTCCGCACCCATCGCAGTTGAACATGAAGTGAGTTTTGTGATGGCATCAATCTGCAGGAATCAGAAGATATATCAGAAAAATAATATTTATATCATATAATGATCCACGTAGAGACGTATATTCAAGAAAGTTAAACTACAGCATGTATAGGCCTCAAATGTTTTTTTGACATCTATAAGACAGCACTGAATGGAGTTGTTGAAGCAATATATTTTGATAGGAAAATATCACAAACTCCTCAATAGCCAACAATTAAATAGTACGAGGCATCAGCATGTACACATGCACTAGCTCATTAATTCACATTTACTAGCCACCTCACTCAAATGCGCATCTGTGAGCTCAGAAAACCAGAAACCTAACTTAAGCATATATGTTAAACTGTAAAGAAAATGTTCAATTGGATAGAAGATGTAAGACAGTAAAATTCAACAAGAAAATTATACACCAAAAGTTCAATTTACCTGGATTTCTCGACTAGGCGACACTGCCACCCCACGATCTGCATTTGCATGGCCGGCTTTTGATAAATGAGCAACACATCAAACAAATTAATAGATGTACATAATTCTGACTGTAGAATTGTAAGGGGGGCTATATATGGCATATTGTCAATATTATAAATGATAGAACTCACCCTTCAATGTTTCATTCATATCATTTTCTCGCAGAGCAACTGGAGATGCATTGCATAATATACCACTCTTACTGGCAACATTATATGCACCATGAAAATCATCACTAATATCCCCATTGGTATTGTGTGTGTCTAGCACCCCGCTGCAAAAGGAATTCTCTGGTTGAATTTCGTATCCACCTTTTGATATTTCTGCAGGTTCGCAGTAAGCAACCTCATCGGCATTACTTCTATTCTTGGGACCAATTTGGTTCAAGTTTTGCTTTGTATGATTGTTAGCCTTAACAACATATTTTTCGTCCTCTGCACTGGGAGGACGGGAAGGAACACAAAGCAATGGCTCAATGAAGGCTGTCCAGATCTTCATGACTTTGTCATATTGTTCAGGTGTACAAACTTCTTTGCAAGAATATTTCACAAGCTGACGTATATCATCTTGGATATCCAGATCAGGATAATCGAACTCCATATCAGGTTTAGTGGGCTGTGTATATGCAGCAGCAATAGAGAGGACCATTTCGTCTTCATTCTGATTCTTTTCGCTCATCTCTTTGATATCGGCTAACAATGCTGAATAGAAGAGAGAACAAAAAAATACATTGTCAGAAAGAAAAAACCTATTATCAATTGCCAAATTAGTGAGAGGATATATAAATATAACTATTTAGAACAATAAGTGGATAATTAATTATTCATGCTTGAAATAAGATGATTCAGAAGATAGCTCTAGAACTAATGTGGCGCTTCAATTGGCCGAGAGTTAACATGAGATAACATTGACCTTCCATATATATAGATATTTTACTTGATTATTAAATGATAAAAGAAACCATATAAGAAACCAATAATGTCACTTCATACCAAACAAACAATTATACCGTACATAAAAAAGCATCAAGGCGGACAAAATTACCCAAGTAAAAAGATAATATACAGCGTGCAGAGAATGACTGATTAGCTATGCCAGAGAGATTTAAACAAGTTTCTCAGTGTCCACATATCATATGATCCTTTTACCAACAAAATGAAAATGATGTTACTCAGGTGCAGCAATATGCAACCAAAAGTTAGAATTCTTCATTTAAACGGAGAAATATCTACAACTTTTTAAACATACTCTTTGAATCTGAATGTTGTATCAAGTATATTTATGACAATGGAACTAGATTTCATATCTAGTTAACTCCATGAATCTAAAATTAAATTCATAGAAAACTTTCTGACAGAAAAGAAGGTTAATAGGCATCATTTATGCAGCTGTCCTTTTCATTTCAATTTCAGTGGTTACATGTCAAGTCATGAAAAATTCTGATTAAAATGATTACTCCGCAAAATCTACCTAAACCGCACATGACATGGAAGCGATAGCTAGAAACTTGTAACGCCACAAACAAGTTACAGCCATATTACAGCATATATATCAATAACACAGAAAAAATGTGTTTCATCAAATATGAAGACAAGTGAAGAAACTGCAACTCTGGAGGAGCACAGCCAGTTTTCTTTGTTTGATTTCTCTTTCATAAATATTGCAACTCAGGAGCACAGTTGGACTGTGTATACTTCTGATAACTCAAAAAAGGAACTATATTTATGAAAATGGTAAAACATTACGTTTCTGTGAATTCAATTATTAAAATCATAGAAAGCCAATATGGAATGAAATTGGGAATAAGTAAATACCATAGATACCTGACTCTGAGAAATCAATGGCAAGTGCGTTCCGCATGGCCATATATATGGAGGAATGGATGAGAAGTGAACCCACGGGAAAATTCAGGCGAGAAAAAAAAGGGAAGTGCAAGCGCGATAGATAACGGGCGGTGGTGAAGAGGCGGAAAAGAAAGACGATGAAAACGAAGACCAAAGGTGGAACTTAATTTACAACCACTCTGAAGACGACAAATTTTATAGTGCGTAAATGCACTCGAAACCGGTGAAATAATAAATATCAAAGGTCAAAAGGGGGAAATAATGATAAATTTGTGCAGTTGGGACTGGCACTTTGCAATATATATCGTCATATAGGACCAGACAACATTAATATAAACCAAATCTTCTGCCAACAATGAACCATTAAACTCCAGTAAGAACATAGGGCAGCTAGAAAGTACACCTGGACAAAGTATCAAGTGACCAAGAAGAAACTCCAGCACTTACATATAAGACTCAAGCAGAAGAAGCCACAAACAATATGCACAAAGGATGCCAGAGCAGACATACTTCAAAATTTCCCAAACAAGAAGGACCAAAGAAGGCCATCCCTAAATTTTGTGTGGAAAGAGCTTGCATCTAGCAGACGTTGCATTTGTAAACTTGACACAATTTTCAGAAAGTTTCATGGATCCCTTGTCACACATTTAGCCAGGTTTGCAGAGAGCACATTTTTTATTTTTCAATTGTATATTTTTCTCCATTGAGCCAATCTACATCCCCTCACAAACTAGAGCCACCCACACTCCCACATGTCACGAATCACATTTATAAGGAGCAAATGTTCGTAGCAAGCCAGTCTAAAAATTTCTTGTGCACACACATTGCAAGAGAAAACAAAAACAGATGCTTTTTCTAGGCTACACATAGACAACAATCTTTATTATGTGTGATCTCTTGTACCTAAATTTGTTCCTTGTGATTATATGATTACCAATCCTTCAATAAAAATACTACAATGCAGAGAAACATGGCCTTATCATGATTTAAAAAGGTACCAAGTCAAATAACATTATCCTAGTACCTTTGGCGGTCAAGTTCTTTGTATCCTGCTGTTTGAAGTAGAAGCTCCTGTAATCAAGTGACTTATGGTAGTTCTTAGAACAAATTTCAGCCCAAACTTTGTTAAAATCAGCATGACACCTTGCCCATTCTTCTTGTTTCTGCTTCAACCGGGTTAAAATAACTGGCAGGGATAGAGGTGCATTTTTCTTTAATACATCCATCACATCTAGCCCATGGTCACCGTATAAACGTTCAATACATCGCAGGTGAATTGCTGGAAGGGAAAACGGAGGGTAAAACCATTAAATATTTCAACCAGTATATATACTATGACGAAATCACTAGAAACATACTATACCTGACAGGCGATTTTCAATACAAACTGAACTTTCCATTTTATTTGTATGAGCATTCATATTGTCTAAGAGCTCTTCAACACGCTTGGCTGTTGCATTTACCGAATCCAATAACATGTCGAGTTCAAACCTGGAAACACAATAAGATCACCAAGTGTCCAGACATCATAAATCATCAACTCAATCTCCTTCTTGAATAAAAAGGGAAAGGATAGAGAAGCTTCAAATAGCATTCAACTGTTCTCACTGCCTATAGACATTCCACATGGAAAATATAATTAGGGTGAATAAATTTGAGGCTCAACTGACCAACTAATACCGGAGAAGGTCGAACCATCAGACATAAGACAGATGGATGTACATTCAGCAAGCAACGAACCACTGACAGAGTTTCGAGGCATTTTACCTATCATCCTCACACCGGGATAAGATTTCTTCATACTGATTTTTCTGCATATGTTTGAATGAGTAATCTTCACTTCCTGAAGTGACGGATACCCAACGATCATTCAGTACTTCATCACCAATCTTTGTTCTCCAGCTTGCTGTTGGAACTGGAAACTGCCTTATTGAAGTGTCAATGGATTAGTAAAATACATAGGATACTCAAATATGAAGTAAATTCAGTAACCTACATTTTCTGGAAGAGGTTTATAACTAGGAGTGCAGCTCTCACAGTTAGAGAGATCGAGATCTTGAATGGGTTTGGACATAAACTTCTCTTTACTTGCATAAGAAGGTAGCTTATGTCCCATGACATCTTTAGTGTTTGAGGCAAGACCTCTATCGCATCTATCCCTTTCTCTAATTTCATAATCTTTTCTTTTCTCTAGGTCTTCCCAGTCATGATCATCTCCATCTCTTTCGTGCTTTAAAAATCTAAAAACTTGTTTAGAGTTCTGCAAGCTTCCTGAAGCTGAAATCAGACAAAGTTGTTAGTTTTCTACATATTATTCTCAAACACATTTACATTCCTTTCGGAATATTTTATCCCATATAACTTAATATAGTTTTTAAAAAAGCAAACTTACAAGTATGACAAACAATAAGATGTAGTACGGTTAACTTCACTACTTGACCACAACCAATAGCAAGAGAAAAGTGAAATTACTATAGGCAAGCAAGCATAATAAATGATTACCATTACTCTCAACGTAAGTTACAAAATTGTCACATGCCTCTGTAACATATGTATCTGTTCCAAGCAAGCTACTCACCTGACATAAAAATAGCCCATCCAAATTAGTCTGTGCAGGAGGTAAATAGATATGGAGTATAACATAAAAAAGTGAGTCCAATTCACTTTGCTCAGCAGTATTTAGCAACTAGAGATATGGGCAGTTGTTGTTGTGGAGTTAACTATGTTACTGACATCTACCAAGAGTACAAAACAGTATAGTGTTCTAAGACTGATGTTATTATTTAATCATCATAAGATACTGTTACATTGTCATAGTTCACAAGCAGCACCAGAGTATTAGAAAGTAGGGATATCAAGATGCTAAGGGAGCTAAAGAAAGGTGGCTAAGAGAAGAAAGATTACCAGTATCCGGAACTGAGCTGCAGTGGCAATCTTGCTTTTAAAGGAACGAATGCAGTCTAAAAATTTCTCGGCAATATCAGTATCACGTAATCGATCTTTCACTTTATCACGGAATTCTGACTCCATTTCCAGCATCCCTGCGAAAAATCCAAGCTAAAATTAGCCAAGTAGCTAATCATTTAAGCTAGCGTCTGTATATATCAGATTTTGCAGGAGATCCCAGAATAGAAAGTTCATTTTTGATATAAAACTTATTAGAAAATACTCCTAATAGGGTTCTAACAGGAAATTGGACAAAATATGATATTTTTACCATCAATGCAAGAAAAAAATAGAATATAGGAATTTGAAAACATTGATTAATGATGGTTATGATAAATGAATGTGGAAGTATGAATGAGTTCGTTATAACCATTTAATACTAGACTCATGACTATCTTCGTGACATAAATTATCACATACAGTTGTTTCTGAGTTTGCAGATAATGCTCACAGCATCTTTCCTACCTCGGTGAAACTGGTTAATGGCACAATCATCTCGGCGAGAAGATTTTCTTCTGTGACCTAAGCTCTCATCATGTTCCCACTCATTTTTTTGTCCGTCTTCTCCCTTTTCCTTGTCCTTTTCGAACTGTTCAAGGTCATAATGATTGACAAGCCCATCACAAACTGCAGGCTTCTGAAACAAGTAGCAGAAGCATAGCAAAATTACCATTAAGAATAATAACATCAAATGGACTCAAATCAAACTACCTTTTCAACACGTGCAGGCCTTGTTATGGTCATCAGAGAGCCTCTATCGTCTCCAAGTAGGTTGTGGTTCCTACCAGACTGTGCATTGTGAACAGAGGGCACACTTGAAGTATCAGGTAGGAAAAGAGTAAAATCGACAAGAAGGTCATCGTGGCCCTGAAAAAGATCTGAAACCTACAAAAAAAACATTACCCTAACACTAAAATTTGTTCGTTCGTAGTACTGAAACAAATACTCAAGAATGTGAAATAACATTAGCCTACCTCTTGATAAACCTCTGTCAAAGACTTATCTTCCTTTCTGCACATATTCAAAGTCCCAAGGAAAGCTTTGTACACATGATCTTTACCTCGGAATCTAGTCTGCAATTATTTTAAAGTCAGTCCAATGGTGGACATGGCATGCGATGAAGAATTGAGATCAGGGGGAAAGGGGATATTGTTCTTTAGTGGCCATACCTTGATTTTGGTAACAAAACTGATTGCTTCGTCAAAGTCTATAGGCTTGTTTTTAAGATATGGTTCATCCTCTGGTGGGAGGGTGATCTCATATCCCTTAGGCAAAAAGGTATTGAAACCCAAAATGAGGTCCCGGTTACCTTTGAATAACTCTTTCACTCTCAATATGACATCGGATGTATCAATTCTGCAAAATCCACGCGGAGAATGCGCAAACTTTTTAACAGGGAACTGCAAGTTTATTATTGTGATAAATAAAAAGAGTGAAAAATGGGCTACCACCTTTGAGATCTAAAGTCTTTCATGACATCAATAAATTCTCCATATTTATCCTTGTTGTCTTGAAAAACCTCCTTTATGTATTTGAGATATGAAAAGGCATCTGTTGTTGTCAGCCCCTGGGCGCTGCTTGCAGTTGACAATTGGACGTGCCCAGATCTTCATCCCCCCAACAACATGCAAATTTCAGATAAGTAATAGGACATGACTATCTTTAATCCCTAATGCTGAAAAAGACTAAAAAGGCAACCTCCATTGCCCCGTAATACAAATTTCTCATCACAAAAGGCACATAAATAAGTAAAATATTCATCTTTAAGTATACTTTAAAACATATGGATCTTCCAACATCTTTAATTCCTAATCAGCCAATTAGGGCAACAAAATCAAATTTCATTGAATCCTCATTTTCGCTATAGGCTAGGCGATCCGTCTATATGTTGATAGATTTTACTATAAACTTGTGATTCTAAATTGTGATAGACAAACGGTTGATCAGAATAATCAATTGTATTTTCAATTTTCTTTATGAACTACTATCATATCAACAGACGAAAGAATGAAGAAACACAATGACCTGGTTCTTATCTCTCCAGCTATAGATGACCTAAAACGAAAACATGAAAGCAACCAAAAGTAGTGAAATTTGGGAGAGAATGGCAGCAGAATACATGATGAGCAATTCTAAATAGCATAAAGATAAGTTCTTTGCAGCAATAATTACCAAAATAAAGATAAAGCATCAAATTCTGACAAACAAACAAAACAAAATTTCCAAAAAAATCGTACTGCTCGGTGCCAGGAGAAAAGGCGGGCTGCTTGATTTGAGAAGTCAAGAACACATCATCTCTAGACCTCTTCATCCCAATCCGCTAATTGTAAAAATTGGAAAGAATTTTGCGATCCAACAAACCCTGCGGATAAGTAATTATGAAACTACTAAACTTAATTAGATGAAGAAACGTCGATAATTGGATCCATTAAGCACCGCCATTCGACAATTAACGTAAATTGACCAGCCTCATTCCATACCTCTACGGTGATCACCGCCAAATTATCTTATCATCAAGTAATTCCTGCAAAGTAACCCAAAAAAATTCACAAAGCTTCAGACACGTTACTTGAATCATACGAAAGGCAACAATTCAGAAAATCAGCATTGCAAAAGTTGGAGAATTATTTTACATTGGGCGTATGAAGAAGCAGAAGACAGTTATTCCCAGCTTCGCGCGAAACAATGTATGCACAATTTGCACGTATGCAGACGTATATGTAATTTGATTAGAAATAGTATTTGAGAGTGTTTTCTTCGTCAAGAGAGAAAGAGACGAGTTTGAGAGAGAGGAGAGGGTATATGCAGTGCGGTTGGTGTATATATGGAGACGAAGCTGTTGATACAACATCATATCAATGGTAATTTCGTAATTTTACCATCGAAATTTATTTGCTTATCCTTTATTTAATCACCAATTTTAAGCTAAGTGTGTCATAATACTCAAAAAAACATTCAACTTTTGGACACTGAAATATTAGGCGATTAAATCATTTTAGTAATCCGCTACAATCTGTAATATGAATACTATAATCATTCTCTAAAAGTTGTAACAACAATAGCATTATTTTTCTTATTTAGCATGTAATTGATATTAGAAATACATGAACCATATTTTTCAAACTGAAATACTCCTTTCAGCTCATTATAAATGAAATATTTATTTTTTTAAAAATTTTATGTATTATTGTTTTGTGAGTTAATTAGGAGATAATAAAGGAATTGATATGATTTTATTTCCATTTTAAAAAATATTTCAATTTTAAGGGGACAACTCAAAAAGAAAAACGTTTCAATTTTAATATGATATGATTATGAGGAGTAGAATATTGCAATCTATCTCATTGTTGTTTAGGATAGTTTAGTTGTCTTGTAAAATTTTGTAGAATTCACGGTTAATTATGGACATGTAGGGGTGCACTATAATGATAACATAGTTAAAATGCCAACCTAGGCAATCAATCTGCAATACATATGCAAACAACTTGACATATAATCCCAAATAATCTGAGATACGAAATCAGAGCACTATGGTGACACAATAATTAAAATGACAAACTAAGCAAACAATATGCAATATTTAAGCAAACAAACTATGTCACATGTTAAGGTTGAATATGCTCATAAATCCAATAATCTTGTTGATGGTAGGTTGTGATTTTAATTAGTATAACCTGGGTGTGTGTATAAAATAGAGTTTTGGTGGTTTGGGTAAATTTGATAAGTTTTGATTCTTTTACTTCTATGAATTTGAATATTTCTACTATAAAATATTTTCACTTTTTAACATCAAAATAGTATATTCATTACTATTATTATTTATAAATGAGTACGGTTGTTAAGTTCTGAATTATCCCGTCTTCGTTTATAGAAGTAGGAGCACTTCTGTAGGTTTAAGTTGGGCCATGAAAACATAAGGCCCAATATTTTCTCGAGGTGGTGTTAATGAAGCCAGCTTCCTCGCGAATGAGTATCTAAAAAGAGAAAACTCAACCCTTTAGATTTTAATTTAATGGACTGAAGTCAAAGGCCGAAACAATGCATGGCCCAAACAGTGCATCTAATGGGTTGAGCCGAGTTGGGCTTCTCAATATATATAATATTGCCTATTACATTTTAAATAGATATATAGTCTCCTATTTAATATACTAATAAATAAGAAAAACAATTTCTAAGAATTTCGTCTTTTAACTTATTCAATAAGAAAACCAATTTCTAACACAAATTCCTAAACTCCCAACAAAAATCGATTCTTCTTCTCTAATAAGAAAATTCAGAACTCAAATAAAATGGAGACTACTAATATAATCATCCTTTTAATGAGATCCTTCACAGTCTTCTCGAGTTACTTTCTGCAATAGACATAATCTTGTTTTTTGTTATTTGGTGGGTTAGTAAGTAATTCTTGTTTTAATCAATAAATAAAAACATGAAGAAAAAACGTAACTAGCTTAATGGAGTACTAGACTTTGCTTCAGTTTGCTATTGGGCTTTTATTATTCAATAAAAAGGCCTACATATATTTCGGGCCACGTTAATTCTATTCATAGGTCTCATGCTGATCCATTAATAGGAGTCACTATATCCAATCAAACTAAGCATTATGAATAAGTTATGAGTAACTCTAAAATAAGCATGTGCCAAATATTCTAGTACTATATATTTGTTATTATTATTTTTTTTTTCATTTTCAATTTTTAGCTTTCATCCTGTAAATGATAGTTAATTACCCTAATTACTCAATCCTTAATTTACAGTCCCAAAAAAATGTGAGCATGGGGCGGAGAGAATACTACTTGCTTCGTCCAATAAGAATATGCACAATTTGTTGAGCATAGATTTTAATGCACAATTAATAAAGTACGAGAGATGTAGAGAGAAAAAGTAATTAAAGTATTATAGTGAATAATGAGTCTCACCTCATTAGAGAGAAAAGAATTTCTAAAATTAAAAATTGCATATTTTTGTGGGACGGACTAAAAAAAGAGTGCATATTAATGTGGGACGGAGGGGGTAGTAATCAAACAAAATATCAGTCATTTTCTTGTCCATACAAAATCCTAGCCCTACATACTCCATTTCATTAATGCAAACCTAAAATCGAGTACACGAACCAATGTGAAATCAAAATATGAGACTTTTAAAGCGATAGAGCATGAACCCTAAATAGAAAAAAAAAAAGAAGAGGACAAAGGTCCAAGAAATCGGCCAATGTAGGTATGTCATAAACAAAAGAGATAAGAATAAAAGGGACATAGCATATAAACTGATTGGAGGTAATGAGAGATGTCACGTGAAGATGTGGGAGAGACAATGTGATAGTAGGGATGTGTCGGATACATAAACCTTTTATATGTGTAGTCCTGTTTCTTCGTTTACTCATAAATCAATGTATATGCATGTGCTAGTGTCGAAATTCCATGAACTTGCATTCATAAATCATAATGATTCCATCTATTCTTATTGGATTATAGTCTAGCTACTGTTATTTAATTTTTTTGGTTTAGCGAGAGTCTCACTAACTAATCTTTCATTCATTTGTAGACATAACTGCCTATTATTTTAAATTTTAACAACACTGTTTATTTTGTTTTACATGTATATATAGATCTTGTAGACATATTGTCATTGGTTGGAAATCTAGATATTACGTTTTATTTTTGTATTTTAAGGTTTTTTTTTAAAAAAAAACAATCTTCAATGAAAATTCTTTCAGAGTATCTATAAAATTTATAATAAAGAATTGATATAAACAAAGAAATTATGAAATTATAATATTTCATTGTCTTGGCTGAATTGACATACTAAATACTTATTTGAAGCATTAATTAATTCTTTTTTGGACACGTCTCAAACTACATTTACTATTTCTATTTTAAATAAGAGTTAGAATATTTAATTTAGATATTAGAATTAATGAAGTGTTTCCTTATTATATTTAAGTAACTAATTTAATTATATTAATTACTGAACTTTAATAAACGATTCAAAAATAAAAGTGTAAATAAGATGAAACGGGAGGGAGTGAGGGTGTACATAATTAACATAGCAAATGTTTCCCCAGTGTATGACCGTATGAGATAGTGTATACTATACTATATATGACGAAAGCTCATCTCTCTCTCTCAAATTAAATAATTAATCATTGGAAACACTCTTGTCACATATCATTCATATATAGTAGTTGCAATGCAAACATTCCTCTGAAATCTGATTGAAATATGTAGATGTTCCTTAAATCCAGCTGTAACCTAATCACAGACTAGTAGTGACTGATTGATCATGTAATGTCTAAATCCAACATTATATTCATCTGTTGAAAGGCTTAAAACACAAGGGAATTAATTTCTTTCAAATTGCATTTAGTTAGGTCTCCAAAACTAAAAGATGGTGTTTAATGTTCTCGTTAATTATTAACATACAGAATAGCAAGTAGCAACCTCATCATAAAATTCCATAGATGATATTCCACCTAATATATTGACTATAATTTATTAATTACTATACATTATGCGACATGAAATGCAATTATAGTGGTGGCTGTTGAAGTCATTGCAAACATAATAATAGAGATTAAATGCTAATTGGTTCAATTGCAATAGTAATGTAATCACCACAGTCAAAATAAAACACTGTACGCGCGTCTTATCTTGTTTGCTTTCATCGATTATTTGATTTATCAGTAATTAATACGTAATTACGAAATCAGAAAAATAATTTGAAAGGAGTTTAAAAGAACACAAAATAAAAATAAAATTACAGGCACTTCTTTATAAAAAAATACTTGAAAGAGGGATCAGATGGAAAGGAAATACTCTAGTGGGATTTAGAGTGAGAAAAGACAATATATGTATATAGTGATCGATTTTTTTGCATATTACTATAGCCTACCAACTAGGCAACTATATAGAGCTTTAATAATTAAAAATATTAAAGGACATCGCAATATTCTAATATTTTAATATTATACTTATCTATTATTAATAGTATTACTACCAAGTGCTTTTTTTAATTTTTAAGGTTAGTCTAGCTAGTAATTTATATACGTGCGCTTTATAGATTTAATATAACTATGAAAATGATCTATATGAATGAATATTGTGATAATATTAGTAGGTAACTTATGTGTATATCGTATATTAATAATAATGTGCATATAGAATCATAGATACCATAACATCGTATTCCTCTCATACGTCGCATGTACCAATCACCATCTCAGTTTAAAATTAAAAGTCGTGAAAAAAGAATTGTTCTTTTTTAATTGGAGAAAGAAGGACAATATTCAATATACACTGAATGTGATAAATCTCGTGTATATATCTGGGAAGTTGTCACATATACATATAGGCGTCCTCCCACGAACAAAAGAGTAGCCCCGGATCCGTTTTAGATACGACGATGCCTCATTGCAGCAAGATCTGCCCCTCTATTGCCAACTGCGCTATGCTCCTGCGGTTGCTGGTGTAACATGGTTAAATTATTTCTACTTTTCCTTTTCTTAATAGTGGATGTCTGATATGACACATTTAAATTCTCAAAAACGATTACAAAATCCAAAACTATGATCAGTAGTTAGTCATATTTATTTACATTCGTGTGTGCTTTTGTTCCTTGTTATATGTGGTTTCAAATTCTTACGTATAATGATGGGACGTGTGTTTTCATTTTCTTATGTTTTTTATGTTCATTCATCGTTTTTCTTTGGTAGTGATTTTGTATAGAATGTTTATTCTTATCATTTTGTTGCTCGCCATTTTTGGCTCCAAGCATTATTTTTTGTTTAAAAAAAAATTAAAATTGGCCATTTTTGATAAATAAAAAATTGTAAAAATATAAAAGGCAACTGCAAGTTAGGTGAAAAATATACTCCCTCCGTTCCACAAAAATATGTGCACTTCCATTTTTGTCCGTCCCACAAAAATATGTGCATTCCATTTTTGGAAAGTTATATCAATTAAATAATGTAGGTCTCAGTATACACTAACACTACTTTAACTATCATTCTCATCACCTCTCTTACTTTACCATACATTTCCCCTCATCTCTCTTACTTTACTAATTTTATCTTAATTCCCATGTCATATCCAATGCCCATATTTTTATGGGACGAAGGGAGTATCACTCTACTTAAATTAGAGATGCAAAAGTTCCTTATTGGATGAATTTCTCTGGTACATTTCGGAAACTCTGAGAAAGAACATAATATTAGGATTTAGGAGTAATATAGATTCCCCAACTTGGAGGGCATTAAAGGGAAATGCAAAATTCCCCCGAGTTTGAAAGAGGATCGTGACACTTCATTTCAGAATCCATGTGACTCTTTTGTATTTATGTTCAAATTAGTTGTCATGGTTTCATATTTTTCTCTGTTTTTATAGGAGAATTATTTGTCATAATACATGAATTTGTTTAGAGTTGCTTGTATTTTAACTCCATTTTCCTTCAAGGGAACATGGGAGGGGAAGACTTATCAATTAAATTATAAATTATTCCACATGTTGTTTGTATTGTTTGGTAAACTATATCAAACAGAAACTTGATTTTTTAAAAAATTTGATTTGGTGTAATTCTTGTTTTTCTTTTTCATTTTTGAAATCTTGGTAAGTTTCCTTTTCATATAGTAGTATTTCCTGTATTAATGATGCTTTATCAAGCATCAGTTGGTAAAAGGTAAAGCAAAGTTAGAATAATTAAATTAAAATTGGTCAAGTCATAGCAACAAGGTATGCACTTTTGTTCCATTGCAATTTAGTCAATTTTTTCATTAATAAAGTCACTTTCTGATTTGTATCAATTTTAACCTCTATAAACTTTCCTAGTTCTAAGCTCATGATCAACAATGTAGTTTCAGGGATAATTTTTTCTGAAAAAATATGAGATGCTAAAATGTATATAATCAAATCATGGAAGCACAAATGAAATGTTTCAATGATAATCTAAAAATTAGTCAAAAGTGGCAATTTATTTGACATTCAATCCGACTAATTACCCTATGTGGGACCAAGTAGGTTAAATTAATTTACAAGCTGATTTCATATAATTTCCTAAAGTCTTGTGCAATCATATCATAATTGCTTTATAAAGCTTGGGAATCTTCATTACCACTATGCAAGCTAATATATATAATCCTCGCATATATAACAAGCTAATCATTATTTGTCTCCCATTAAATATAAACCATAGCTTGTTAGTTGATAACCAACAACAATTTTCTAACTTTTAGAGAACAGCTGCTACTTTGGCCAAATACATTTCTATCATTCTTCTATTTTACTTGCCAGAATGATACTATGTGTGTGTGTGTTTAATTAGGGAAAAATTGATCCAGTGAGAATGCTAAATATTGATCAGAAAATATAATTATTGCAACTCCTTAATCATAAAAATCTTCGGTGGATGCACTATTATTCGTTGATTAATTTTATGTTTTTCTCAATATTCTAATTTCTAACAAAAAAATAATTTTCACTTAATTCCTACCATACCATTTAGTTATAATGATTCTGCCTTTTTTAGAAGGAGACCTAAACCATTACAGCTTGGCAGCTTACCCGATGTATTATTATTGAGTGCTAAGCTCAATCCAAAACTATAATATTAAATTAATAGTATTAATTAAAGGGGAAAGTGAATAAATAAAATAACTGAGGATCAGCAGCTTCTGTTATTCCACATTTCTATTTGCTGCTTTGGCCTTATTCAACGAATAATTTATCTAACTTTTTAAAGTTTTTTAAAATAAGTCTTGCGAAGCAAAAAAGTACTGTAATTAAGGATTTATAGTCAAGAATAAATATTGGATTAGCTCCATTGAGGATTTAGGTGACACCTTACAGGCTTACACCCAGGGACGGAACCAGAACTTGAAATGAGCCGGTGCTGAAATTTAACGATGAGTACGGTAGGACGCGCGATGCTTCTAGAATCTTCGGTAGTGGCCTTTTCTAGTGGCATGCCTTTTCTAATGACCCGTAGTGCTGTATCTAGAATTTTCGATTTGCGAATTTTTAGAAAATATTAGTATACACAAGTATACTAATCTCTTCATATATTATAATGTATCTTGATATCCTATGAGTTCACAAATTAAGTTGTTAAAATATTAATTTGACCTAAATATGGTACTCCAACCATCCGCGATTACTTGTCCTACTTTGACTCATTTCAAATATTAAAAATGTAAATTTAAAATGATAGAAAAAAGTTAGTAGATAGTTAATCGTTTTATATGGATCATTAATATTATAATTAAATATGAGTGGATATAGATTTATTAGTAAATCAATACTTATTGGCATAAAGACCGAAAATAAATTTGAGAAGATTAATTACTTTCATTAGTAGTAATTGATTCTTAAAACAATTTTAGAGATAGAAAAATTAATAATATATTCTTAAACTAATAATCACACTAGATAAGAAATCAAATTATCTAAATGCTCCTAATCACATAAATCAAAAAGGGATATAACGGTTCCCTATGTAGAGTATCCTTCCCCCTTCCCTCTCTCTCCTCTGCATCTTCTTCGTCTCCTCTCTCCTCTATCCTTCCCCCTTCTCTCTCCTCTGCATCTTCTTCCTCGCAGCTGGTCTCTGTGAAAAAACCCAAATACAGTATAGGCGAATCTGGGAGGACAGCGACAGCCAAGCCCCCGCTGGAGCGGTGGCTTGGCCTAAGCTGTCTCCGTCCCTGCTTACACCTAATTACTACTCCATAAGGAGTACTATGATAATACTAGTACTAGTGCTATTTATCTGTAATAACTAATATGTATATGTACCATACTAAAACTTTATAGTCATAGATATAAACATAAATTTAATGACAGCGAGAAGAAAAGATTAATCCGGAGCAGATCACCTACTCCTACTCCACCTACTCACAATAAAATAAAATAATATTATAATCATGAGCAATTTTAATTAGTGATGGTGGATTTTTTATTTTGTTGTGAGTGTGGAGTAGGAGAAGTGGAGTAGGTGATCTGCTCCGAGATTAATCAAACATAAATTTTAATAGATTAAGCAAATATAAACATGATTTAAAATCCTCATAAGTTAATTGTTTTGATTTCTAGTGAATAAGTGACTGGCATGATATGTAAGTGATAGTGTGTGTAACAAAATATAAAAGAGGGAACATCATTTTTGGTCCACGAACTTTGCCAAAGTATCATTTTAGGTCCGTAAACTTTGAAAATATCATTTTAGGTCCGTGAACTTTGAGTTAGTATCATTTGAGGTACTTTTTACTATTTCCAGGTTTTTTTGGACGAAAATACTCTCAATACCTTAAAGTGTATATATTTTTAATAAATTTATCATATATTCATATTTTTTTATAAATATCTTTACAATATATTTTTGACAAATTTTCTAAATATAATTTGACCTTAAATATTATCACTTAATTTTGTGACATGCAAGTAAAATTGCTTCTTCAATTTTTTATATTAATTTTTTAAAAAAATTGAATAAAGAACTTTCTTTAATAATAAAAAATTGAATAAAGATCTTTTTATAAATATCTTTACAACATATTTTTGACAAATTTTCTAAATATAATTTAACCTTCAATATTATCATTTAATTTTGTGACATGCAAGAAAAGATCTTTATTCAATTTTTTATTATTAAAGAAAAGTTCTTTATTCAATTTTTTAAAAAATTAATATAAAAAATTGAAGAAGCAATTTTACTTGCATGTCACAAAATTAAGTGATAGTATTTAAGGTCAAATTATATTTAGAAAATTTGTCAAAAATATATTGTAAAGATATTTATAAAAAATTATGAGTATATGATAAATTTATTAAAAATATATACATTTTAAGGTATTGAGGGTATTTTCGTCCAAAAAAACTTGGAAATAGTAAAAAGTACCTCAAATGATACTAACTAAAAGTTCACGGACCTAAAATGATATTTTCAAAGTTCACGGACCTAAAATGATACTTTAACAAAGTTCGTGAACAAAAAATGATGTTCCCTCAATATAAAATCATACTACTATGTACTATTATTTTTTACTTGAGGTAGGAAACGACGACTTTTGAAGTCTACTTTTAATATTCCACGTTCGGACATGATTTAATGATTTTAGAAGAGGACAAGTTTGAAACGACGGCATGTGTTTCACCACTTCATGTTTGGACAGTCCAAAATTTGATTTAATGATCTTAGTTATCAAGTAAACTTTGGTATTACTGTTGTATTTAGTGGAACATCTCAATGTGCCTAATCAAAAGAACCGAAAATTTGCTTCATAACCTGACTTGGTGTTCTATTTGCCAACTTTGATAAGAAAGATGTGAATTTGCTTGTTCTACACTGCGACGTGGTCGGTTTAGGATGTTTAAAATAAGCTGATGTTCCATTTGCAAACTTGGATAAAAAGATGTGAATTTTCATGTTCTACATCGCGATGTGGTTGGTTTAGGATGTTCAAAACAAGTTGATGTTGCAAGGGGTATATGGTACAACTGGGAGATGGAAAAGAAGGAACTATTTTGGCGTCTTGACACTAGGGTTACAGGATGGTGCATGGATTTCTCTTTTCTCGTCGTAGAACAAGTTTGTTTACTTAATTAACAGTATTAGAATTTAATTAGACTAAGCTACATCCGCAAGTGTACGGTGCCAGTAAAGTCAAAAGTAAACAATATGACACAACCTTTATAGTAGTTGCATTGGTAAATCTATGCTCACTAACTTGGCTGAGTTTTGAAGAACGAAAGGTCAAGGTTGATGAATATCAGTGCTCATGCTCCTTTCTTTTAATTTTCAACTTGGAGTAAATTTCATAAAATGGAATAGCAAGTGTTTCTATGCAAGTCGGAAAAAAAGAACCAAGTACTCCACTTCTTATGTTATTTTATGCATTTACTGTGTATTGCATTCTTGCTGACCTCAATAACTAATTTTCTACTTTAGCCACCTTATAAATATAGTTTGACTATAATTTAATATTCACCTATTTTTGAATATGCCACTATTATACGTATCAAACGGCTATAACCTAATTAGATTGTTATTTTCTGAAAAAAGTCCAGGAGTTGTCACAATTTTTTAGTACAACATCTATGTCTCACAATCTAAATTTTAAATGATCAAACTTACTAGTACTAGTACTCAATTCTTTTGGTACCATTAACCTGCCGGCAAATTTTAGTACTAGTATAAGAGCATCTCCAATGCCGGCGTCAAAATCGCGACGCCGATTTTTCGCCGACGCCGGTTCTGACGCCGAACCATTGGAACCGGCGTCGGCGAAATCGGCGTCAAAATCGGCGTGGCCATGCCGATTCGCGCGATGACGCCGGTTCCGACGCCGATCCTCACGGCGCCATTGTGGGTTTCGGATCGGCGTCAAACCGGCGTCAGATTTTATTTTTTATTTTTTTTCTTTTAAAAACACTATATATACGCGCTTTGAACGTCATTTTCATTCGCACCACTTGTTTTAACGAGTACTCTCTCTCTACCTTACTTTCTGTACAAGAACAATTTAAGAAATGAGTAATGCCGGTGGTAGTGGTGGGGATGCGGATGAGTACGAGCGTATGCTGAACGAAGAGCTAGATGTCTATATGAGCTGTGAGGTTGATCGATGGATGCAGAGTTATATGCAGCCGGCGGCACCTCGCCCACGACCAGTTGTCCACCGTCGACAAGTGGTTGATCGTGATCATGAAGCTGCACATGAGCGCCTGTTCACAGATTACTTCGCAGAGGAGCCGCGTTTTAACGCCAACCATTTCAGGCGTCGTTTTAGGATGAGGCGGGACTTGTTTATGCGTATTGTTAACGCTTTGGAGCAACGATATCTGTATTTTCGCTTCAGGCACGATGCGACTGGCAGACCCGGCCACACCCCTATTCAAAAGTGCACTGCGGCAATCAGGCAGTTGGCCTACGGCACCGCGGCAGACATGTGGGTTGAATACCTTCACATCGGTGAGACGACTGCCATCGAATGTATGAAGTATTTCTGTCAGGGCGGGATAGAAGTATTCGGTGATCAGTATCTCCGAAAGCCTACCCCCGAAGATTGCCGGAATCTGCTGCGGATGCACGGGGATCAGCATGGGTTCCCGGGAATGTTAGGCAGCATAGATTGTATGCATTGGGAGTGGAAGAACTGTCCCGCTGCCTGGAAGGGGTTTTACACGACCGACTACAAGGGAAAAAATCCCACGATGATCCTCGAGGCCGTAGCTGATTACCGGTTGTGGATTTGGCATGCGTATTTTGGGATAGCCGGTTCGAACAACGACCCAAACGTCCTCAACTCGTCGTCCCTTTTCAACGAGCAGTGCCAGGGCGTCGGTCCGGCCATCAGTTTTGTCGCCAACGGCAACCAGCATGATATGGGCTACTACTTGGCGGATGGGATATACCCTAGGTGGCCGGTCTTTGTGAAGACGATCCGGTGCGCATCAGATGCGAAGAAGGCCTACTTTGCGACGCGGCAGGAGTCGGTGCGAAAGGACGTGGAACGCGCATTTGGTGTGCTTCAGGCTCGATGGGCTGCAGTTAAGGGACCAACGCGTTTGTGGAATGTCGACTGCATTGCTGATATACTGTACGCCTGTATTATCATGCACAACATGATTGTCGAAGATGAAGGTGTACAACTGACTGATTGGGCCAACGACGATAATGAGGCCGGTCCAAGCCACGGCGTCGCCACCGCCAACGTACGAGGTGGGGTACCTCACGATGAAGAAGCCCTCCTCCAAGCACATGCCGACATGCGTCAGACGGAGGCTCATATTCGACTCCAAAAGGATTTAGTTGAAGAGTTGTGGGCGCGGAGGATTGCAAGGCGTTAGTTTTTATGTAAATTTATGTAATTTTTTTAAATGTAATTTTTTTAAATTATTGTACTTTTTGAAATTTTAATAGTATTATTCAATTTAAATGTATTTGTCTCGTAAATTAAATTCCGTATGTTGATACGATTGTAAATTAAATTATATAATTGTTATTAGTGATGTGGATATGTAGTGTGAAGGCTATGTGAGGGCTATTTGATGTCCAGTTGATGTGGCAAGCTGATGTGGCAGGAGAATTGTAGTGCTGATAATGTGGTAGTGTGAAGGCTATGTGAGGGCTATTTGACGTCCAATCTTATTGGAGATGCTCTAAACTAGAAAAACATGCATCTCAATCAAAATCAGTGCATATTTAATTGAGTAAATCATCATGAAATAGACATGACATACAATCTCCAATATGGATATGAAAATTCCTACCCCTCCCCCCACCTAACTAGTAAAAGGTTATGAAAATTCCTACCCCTCCCTCCACCTAACTAGTAAAAGGTTATACTTTAATGTGTAAATACGTAACATCTTTTGAAAATAAATTAAAGTGAACAAATAAATGATATTTGTACTGCCCTATTTAGGAGACCAAAAAGAAAATTTGACATATTGTAGTACACCCTATTCTTTCACGTGGCAGCTCAATCTAACCTTTTAACTTGACCCTAGAATTAAATTACTCCCTCCATCCTCAATTAATTATAACTCTTTTTCATTTCGGTTCGATTCGTTCCTCAATAATTGTCACACTTCATTTTTTACCATAAGAGCATCCACAGTGGGACGCCCTAAAGTCCGCCCTATACACCGCCATGTTAGCATTTTATCCTCCTACCCTTCCACCTGCAATGAGGCGCCCTATAGATTTAACTATTGTTTTGTTAATTAATTTAAATGTTTTCAAATATATAACTGCAAACTAATTAAAAAACAAAACGATTAAATAGAAACGGCAAATAATACATTGATTAAACAAAGGTTACAATGGTTATAAATAATTTTTTTTGACTATTCTACAAAAGCCTCAACTTCCGGCGCAACTCATCGATCAACCCCTGGAGGTATTTGGCTCTGGTCAGATCCGTACACTTCATAAGGGCGTTATGCGTATCCAACAACGTCCGCGACATCGAGGCCATTGCCAAATCCGAGTAGGCAATTGTCGCCGGGTCGGGGTAGGGGTTGGGGTCGGGGTCGGGATCGGCGATGGAGGGGGGGTGGTGGCCGAGGAGGATGTCGCCTTCGCCTTCCCCTTATTCTTAGCAGCCTTGACGCCTATGGGACGCCGCCGGGAGGACATCGGTGTGCGGAACCCTCTTCCTCCGTGCACGTCCGGTTGAGGTCCACCGGACGAGTTCCGCTTTCGCTGGTCGTGTAACCACCAGTGTCGGTGATCTTCGTCCTCTTTGTCGCACAAGTTTGCAGAATCCTGCCTTGGAACTTCTGCTTGTCCCTCAAGAGCGCCCAGATGCTGAAATGCTTAAAGTCGTCGTACATGGACTGGTACGACAACATCGCTCTATCGCGCACGTCACTCAAGCTCTCGCCGCTTCCCTGATCCCTCGAGCAATTCTCGTACTCCGCTGCGAACATGTTGACTTGCGTCTTCACCTGATCCCAGTGCTTGCAGAGCTGCTCCCTTTGGCGCTTGTACGGGCTCGGCTGCTTCGCCTCATTGTAGCGCTCGGCAATGCGCTCCCAGTACGCGAGCTGCTTTTGGTTGTTCGCGAATATTGTGTCCTCCGATATATCCACCCAACACCTCGCCAAGACGAGGGTTTCATCCGGCTGGTGGTTCGTACGATCGGGGGCTTACTCTTCATTCGTTGCCGGAGGTGGCAACTTGTACGCGCGGTGCTTGGTCCGCTTCTTTCTGGCTGGGCAGCAGCGGCGGCCGAGGGCTCGTCGGCGGTGGGGGCGGCTGCGGCCGAGGCGGTGGCGGAGCGACGGGAAGGGGCGGCAGGGCGAGTTGGAGACGGCTCCATGTTAGAGAGACCGTACGAATCCGTACTGAAATCGGGGTCGTACTGCGTGTTGTCGTCGAACGACCGATATTCGCCAGGTTGTGTACCCGGCTACCGTGCGCCATCTCCAAATATCGGGCTACCAGGACTTGAGTATCCACCGAAATCCATTTTATAGCGTAATTTGAGAGTTGAAAAGTGAATTGAAAAGTTACAAATGAAATCTGAGGATGCGGTATTTATATAAGCAAAATTTTCGAATTAAAAAAAAAACTAAAACGCGTTGCATCGTCCGCGCCATCGTCCGCGTCGCCCACAATGGCGGACGATGGCGCAGACGATGCCCTATCGTCCGCGGACTAAGCTTAGGGCGCCGATGAGGCATCGTCCGTCGTCCGCGCACCCACAGTTTCCGACGATAGCGCTCCCGATGCATCGGTCGCGCTATCGTCCGCCCCATTGTGGATGCTCTAAATGGTAAATAGATATCACATTCCATTAACTCACTTCATTCACATTTTATTATAAAATCAATATAAAAAATGAGTCTCACATTTCACTAACTTTTTCAACCAATTTTTTTTTACGTTTCTTAAAACTCATGCCCAGTCAAAGAGTGACAATTAATCTGGGCGACGGAGGGAGTAATTCATAGTCATGATGATGGAATCCCCAACAATAGTTCAATGAATGGCCCTCTGCACTCTCACGTGATTTTCTGCAATTTCAGAGTTAAAATTCTTGATATCAAATGTCACTCCCATATCTAATTCACATGCCCTGCATTGAGTTTACTTCTCTTTTCTGTTACCATAATTAAATAATCGTTCATGTACCAAAGACTTATTCAAAGTTAACCTATACCGGTACGTATATAGTTCAGTGTGATTAATTAATTAAATTATTACTAACTGTTTTCTTAAATATAAATAAAGATATATTCAATCACGTACGAGGGGTGCAATCAATAAACCAAGTACAGTATTTATAAAAAACAAAGAAAAGAATATTGGAAAGTTGATTTAAAACTGAAATCAAAGTTTAGTTAGATGATTAAGATTAACTCCTCACACCAACTTGACACATTCTTCAAAACCATATAATTTCAATTTTAACAGAATCCAAAAGTCCCGGACAATGAATATCCAAATAATTTCAGAACTAATAAATATATTAAATGCGCGACAAAGAAGCGTAAAACAAATGCTCAAAATATGAGACATACATCGTACTATGTTTAATAAAAGTATATGTTTTCTAACACTAAGTAGAAGTGGACTTGTATTAAGAAGCCGCCAATTTCAAATAATTTGATACATTGAGTAAGAAAATATGGAGCAGTACATTTACTGAATTATGAAGAATTTTTCTTCAATAACATGCACAATTGTTGCCATATCCTCTGAAGTTATAAGTAAAATTGACCACCATGTGACGAAATTCTTTCATTTAAAATAAAATATGTTATCTATAGGGGCTCCAATCATGTTAAACAGGATGGCAATTTGATGGAATGTTGTCGTTTTTCTCTATTTCATGATTTAATTTGAGCATAAATTACTCAAAATAATTACTGATCAATAATAAGAGCAATCATAATATTCGAAATCAATGCCTATTATTATGAATATAATATTATTTTTTTCGCTTAAATATATCCATCGTCAATCAGGGACTTTCTCAAGATTTGCGAGAAATTTTATCATTTTTTGCAAAATATATTAAATATTTATAGTTTGTTAGCAATATGCTGTCAATTGTCAGAAATGAAGTGTAGAGACCAATGAAGTATTTAGACAGATTACCTAATTGATTTGGATTATTAAAAAATTAGAAAGTTCAATCCAAAGTGTTGCCTTTCAAGTTTCAATGGGCAATCTTTTTAAATCCTTTTTTTGGAATCTTAGCAAATGTGACGCACACAAATTTTGGTTTGATGCATAACTTCAACATGATATATAGTTGATCGCATATGGTGAGATAAATTTACGACAGTAAAAAACATAAACCAAATGTAATAAGTAAGGAGTATCTAAAAGCTTCAACAAAAAAACTCTAAAAATTCTCTATAAATTATATAGTCCTAAAGTTCGTATACATATTCCATTTGCAATAAAATACGGAGTAACAATTTTATAGCACAGTCAACAATGCGCATGACATGTACTCTAATAAATAAAATAAATGTCACTATTTTTAGTTGAACAGAATCAATACTTAAATTATTTACAATTACCAGTATATAACTTTATGCTCCGGCAAATTATTTTGAGGAGAAAATATATTTTTGAGGAAGTCTTGTTTATTTTTATGAGGAGAAAATGTCATTGTGCCTGGCAATTGCATCACCAGCAAATTATTTTGAGGAAGTCTTATTTATTTAATTTTTTTATTGTCTGCACCTAACTGATCTCATAAAATCAATCTTCCCATATTTATTTTTAGTCCCAATCATCACGCAAGCAATACTACTAGTGCACGAAAATTTTCAGCATTAAATTTGTTTTCATATTTAATTTTTTGGAAAAGGAATTTATGGTAGTCCAAGTTTCCATTTTCCAATGCAACTAGCTTGTTTCTCTCCATTCACAAGTCCCATCAGAACTCAGAAATCAGAATTCACAAGAGACAATCGATACAAGTTAGACCATCCACAACGGGACTCGCCGGCGTCTCGCGTCTCGTCTCGCGAGACGCGAGACGAGACCCCGGCGAGACGCGTTGCAGCCTCCATCTCGTCCCGTCTCGTCGCGCGTCTCGACTCGCCGAGCCAGGAGACGAGCTGTCTCGCCACGCGCCTAGGCGACGTGGCGCAGCCCGGCGTCGTGCGTGACGCCCACTCGCCGGCCCGCGAGTGGGCGTCGTCACGTGCTGACGCAATAAATATTTTTTTTTAAAAAAATTCGAATTTAAATAAATAAAAAAAAATTTGTAACGGTATTATTACCGTTTTTTTGTTTTTTTTTTTATATTTTTTTTGTTTTTTATTAAATTTTTTACTCTATAAATACTCCTAAACCCATCCTCATTTACACACAACTACACATCTATTCTTCATATCATCTAAATTTTCTCTCAAATTTTCGCTGAAATTTTCATAACCCAACTCAAGATGTCCGGCGACGGCGAGGGCAACTATGGCGGCTCCGGCTCCGGCGGGTGGGATCTCAACTCATTCGGCGATTGGGAGAACATGATCAACACATTGGGCGGTGGAGGTTCGTCAACGCCGGGGACCCAGGGTTCGGCGACGCCGGGGGGGTACCAACCACCCAATTTTGACCTTGATGCATATGTTCGTCCCAACGTCCCGCGATTTTCGCAGGGATTATCCCAGATCCGGGAGGATTTTCCAGTTGATCCCACGCCGGGAGTAGGCCGAGGCGGTGGAGGTGGGCGAGGCGGTGGAGGTGGCCGAGGCAGTGTACAACCCCAGACGGGCGAGGACGAGGAGGAAGAAGAGGAAGAGGAAGAGGATCTTGGCCGACATCCGTACAACAACCTCGAAACGATGGCGGTGTACAACGCCTGGATCACGGTCTCGTACGATCCCATCGTCGGGAATCAACAAACCCGGAAGTGTTTCTGGGAAAAGGTTGTTGAGGTCTACCACCAAATAAAGCCGAACCGCTCCCGCAAGCGCACAGTTAAAATGATCCGCTGTCACTTTGACCGAGTCGACCGACAGGTCAAAAAATTCTGCGGCATCTACTCGGCGGAAGAGGCGCGCTACCAAAGCGGCGCCACGGCCACCGACATTTTGACGTCCGCTTTGCGCGCCTACTACCAGGACGAGGGACATCAATTCAGATTTGTTGATGTTTGGCGCGCCGTCAAGGACGAGGAACGATAGGCCGGCGGTTTTCGCTCCAGCTCGGGCTCAAACTCGAAGCGCACGAAGCATACGGCGAGTGGCCAATACTCGTCTAGTGCTGGTGCGTCTGGTGGTGACACTGCTGAAGGCATCAGCCAACATGATGCTGAATCCCAGGAGTTTGCGGGTACGGTCGGCGATGCAGGAGGATCCGCGAGTAGGCGCCATCGGCCGCAAGGGACGAAGGCGGCGAAAGCGGCTAGAGCAAGGAAGGGCCGAGGCGAATCAAGCCAGCCGGCCTCAGGATCGGGCTCGCGAGGAGGCTCGGACACACTTATGGTGGCGTACATGACCGCCACAATGGCGGACACTTCCCGCTTCTCGCACTCCCAATACGCGGCCTGGTGGAACGGAATTGTGCATATGGCAGCACAACTTGGCCTTCCGACTCCCCCTCAACCTCGACCGCCTCCGGAGGATGATTAGCCCTTCCGATTAATTTTTTTTTATTTTGTGTGTTTTTTTATTTTGTGTGTTTTTTTTATTTTGTGTGTTTTTTTATTTTGTGTGTTTTTTTATTTTGTTTTAATTTTAATAAAGTGTGTTTGTTTAAATTGAATTGGGTTTTAAAAAAAAATTATAAATTAAATTGAATGAATAGTAATTAAGAGACGGTATAGAGACGGTTAAGAGACGGAGCGTTGCAGGTTCCGTCTCTTAGTTAAGAGATGGAGGCAAAAAGGACAGTGGGGCCCTCAAATAGTGCCCAAATAGTAGTTAAGAGACGGTTTAAGAGACGGTATAGAGACAGCGTTGTGGATGGCCTTATACAACTATATATGACCTATACATTCAATTATATATTATCCGTCATTACATTACTAAGTACAATATCCAAGTTTAGTTTACACTGATGAATAATTTTTTTTGAAATTGACACTGATAAAATTACTAAATACTACTGTTACTACGCATAATGAAAAGCAGATGTTATAACCGCTCTCGCCAAAAATTTTACACAGTGTTATGCTCTCAAAAGAAAGAAATTGATAAAATTATGATTTTAAATCTCATAGTAGTACTACATTGTTAAACATAAAATATAGCAAAATATATTTTAAAAAATTTTAATTAAAGTTAATGATACTCTTATAAAATGGAGTACTTATTAGAGTAGTAAAACAGAAGGTAAGTTAAGAGCATAACAGAATTTGCATGAGAGTAAGCAAAAAGTTTAGTTGAACAATAAAATAAATCCCGAAATTACGACGCACGTTTAGTTGTCAACATATATAAAAAGCCAAGAAACCATCCCACTTCCTCCACCACTCCATCCACCACCTCCTCCGCCGCCGTGGGCAATGGCGATCACAAAGCAATCCTCCGGTGACGTCAAATCACGCGTCAACACCTGCATCGACAAGCTCTCTGACCGAGACACCCTCGCCATGGCCTCCAACGAGCTCGAATCCATCGCCCGCACCCTCCCAAACAACGCCTTCGCCCCCTTCCTAAATTGCCTCTCCGCCACCGACTCCTCCGAGAAGTCCCCCGTCCGCCGCCAGTGCGTCCGCCTCATCAGCATCCTCTCCGCCGCCCACGGCGACGCCCTCTCCCCGCACGTCTCCAAGATGATCTCCGCCGTCCTCCGCCGCCTCCGCGACCCCGACTCATCCGTCCGCGCCGCCTGCGTCGACGCCGTCGCTTCCATCTCCGCGCACGTGCTGTTCGCCGCGATCCTGAAGCCTCTGGCTGAAGCTCTCTTCCACGAGCAGGACTCGAAGGCGCAGATCGGGGCCGCTCTCTGCCTCGCCGCGGCGGTGGAGGCGGCGCCGGATCCCGACGAGGCGGAGATGAGGAGGCTGCTGTCTAGGGTTTTGAAATTAGCCAGGAGCGATGGCTGCAAGGCGAAGCCGGCTCTGCTCGCATTGGTAGGTTGCATCGTTAGCACCGATTGCATTAAGAGTAAGAGTTTGTTCAATTCTACCGTTTCCACGGCGGTTGACTTCCTGAGCAGCGACGATTGGGCTGCGAGAAAGGAAGCAGCGGAGGTTTTGGAGAAGGCGGCAATGGCTGACGGCAATTTGTCGGTGCAATTTAAGACTTCCTGCTTAGCTGCTTTAGAGAACAGGAGATTCGACAAGGTAATTAGTCAATTTCTTTCTTCTTTTTCAATGATTAAGCGACAAAAATGTGTGTTGACTGTTTTTTTCACCTTTTAATTTACAGGTAAAGCTTGTTAGGGAAAAGATGAACAGAGCATTGGAGATATGGAAAGATCTTCCCGTGCAATCCGCCTCGCCAAATGGTATAATTAGCAAATTACTTTTATTGTTAATTGGCTGAAAAATTATCATAATCACCATCGCCGGCGAATTTAATCAACTTTTCTACGTATGATTTTCGTATGCCATTTGCCCTAATTAATGCGATGAACTCAATTTAGGAGATTCTAACCGTTATAATTGGGAGCGACTCATTAGATCACTCTAAATTGATAGTTAAAGATATCCAAAAAGGCGCATTGTTAATTAAACAAATTCAGTTGATAATTAGCCCTTGTTTGATTAAAGAGTGCTAAGACTGTAAAAATGATAAATGATGATGTTTTACTTTGTTTGTCAGTTCAATCAGATACTAGCAGTGCTGGTTACTACTCCCCTAGCTCAGAAACTCCTCAACAGAGAAAAATGTATCCACTGAGGTCGCCTGCATCTAGTTGCTCGTCGTCAACCAGCAGCAGCCGGAGGAGCACTCTGGGAAACGAGGAAGCCAACCCTCACATTCCCACTGCCAGTAACAAGTTCAATGTAAAGAAGAACACCCGTGCTCGGGTGGTTCCCTGCGACAGTTCAGACAAGATCAACGATGACTTTGAGAGCGAGAACGAGTTCGAGGACATGTCTCTGATCCGCAGGCAGCTGCAGCAGATAGAAAACCAGCAATCGAATTTGTTCAACCTCCTTCAGGTACTAGCTAGTCTCTCTCTACTACATTATATGCTGTGCTGTGCTGTGCTGTGTTGTATTGTACTGAGATTGATCTGTTGTTGCTTCAGAGGTATATTGGGAGCTCTCAGAAGGGCATGAGTTCGTTGGAGAGTCGAGTGGACGGGTTGGAGAAGGTGCTGGGCGTGATGTCGGAGGATTATGCTCTCCCAACACGAAGGATCTCAACGACAAGGGAGGAGTTGGGGAACACTTGCTGTATGATCCCAGGAAGGGAGTTTCTTAGTCCCAAGTTTTGGAGGAGAGGAGAGTCTGTTAATTTGAAGTTGGAATCCTCTTTCAGCAGCAGTCATGGAAATGGAATTATGCACAGGGATGCTAAGATTATTACGAGGCTTGATAGTCCAAGAAAGTAAAGTGATAGAAATTCTTTTGTTTTAGATCGAACTAGAATGGCAGCTGCTGTAAATATACAGATTTTTCTGTAGCAAAAAGAGATGAGGCCAAGGAAATGGTTCTATCTTCAGTTGCTCTGCTGTTTCTTGGTTTATTCATCTCTGTCTTGTTGAGAATTTGGTTGGTTTAAGCCTTATTTTGAAGGCCCTTTACAACTTTTGATGAATGGAATGCATAGAGAATCAAATGATAGAATGCACCACTGAAACAAAAATCAATCTTGAACTTGTTGACTGACTAATTATTGTAGTAATACAATTTGAGGCACAATAACAAGTGGAGTAGCATTCAAGTCCAATAGTCCTACTATTACTATTAAGCTAACCTACCGCATAACAATTTGACCAGAATTTAAATAAATTTAAGGATTTTGGCTACAAGTATCCCTTAAATTAATCAACTCATTCCATTTGGCAATACATGTTTATAAGCTTATTCTATGTTTTCCTTGGAATTTAAATGTAAGAACACATTAACGACGTTTCATTGATATTTCCATATTTATACTATTTTCAGAAATAATCTGAAACGACAAAATTAAGCAATAAAATAAGGAAGTTCTAATGGATAGTTTGTGTTGTCGTAAGTGGCTACTTTTAGGGTTCACAAGAGCAGCGACATCCACCACTAACAAATCAAGGTGTGTTTGAATTCTTTCTCTAATCCTTTTTTCTTCTTCTCAGTTTACTCAATTAGCTATAATTTCTGCAGTTGGAGAGAAATCGATCATACATGGGCGTGCTCGAGTTGCTCTGCAAGACTTCATCTCTTTGTGTAGACAGACCGATTCCCAGCCCCGATTGTGGTTCATTTCTCAAGCGGAGTAGAATTACATTTATGACCCCGCCGGCCTCCTCCTCCTCCTCCGCCGTTTCGGTAACTGAGGACAGCCCAAAGGAAGGAGGCGGCAAGCTGACTGGGGATTCATTTATACGGCCGCATCTCCGTAAATTGTCCCCATACCAACCTATTCTCCCCTTCGAGGCAATTTCTTCACCAATCGCCACCTTTACTGTTCTGTTACTCGCTATAGATGAACATGGATAAAACATTACTAAGAAAGACTGTTGTATGAGGATTGATGTTATAGTATTCTGCCTATGTTAGTCATCAATTTCTATTAACAAAATCAAATTGCAAATGCAATTTAATAACATTGATGCATATTAAGGTCTTCGTGTCAGAGTTCATTACACATTCACATTCTTCGAGTAAAATAGAATTTCTTTTTCCTCATTTCCTTTTGGTGTACTTACAAACGAACTTGATTTCAAAGGAGTTTTAAAGTTCATAGCTTTTCCCTGTACTATAGTTGGTGCATTTCAAGTATCTTAATGCCACTTAGTTTTGAAACCACCAAACTGCTGAAACCAAATAAGTCACTCGTTTTATTGATTATCACTATTTACTACGTAAGTTTTTTCTTCTAAAATTTAGTGTTTCATGTTCAGGTGTTGTCTACTCGTCTCGGTAGAAAACCTGAGGAAATTATCAAATTAGATGCGAATGAAAATCCATATGGTCCGCCTCCAGAGGTATTATTAACATTGCTTTAAGTCTTCCATTGTATGGGTATAGTATTTCACTTCTTGCTGTGCAGCGATTATTCCTGCGGCCATTATTCAATAACTTGCACGATTTACTGCAAAATTACTGTTTTCCTGTAGGTTTTTGAGGCTTTGGGCTCTTTGAGATTCCCTTATATTTATCCCGATCCTGAAAGCCGGAGATTACGAGCTGCTTTGGCGAAAGATTCTGGTCTTGAAGCTGACTATATTCTCGCTGGCTGTGGTGCAGACGAACTTATTGATTTGATAATGCGGTTTGTTGGCCAATCATTTCTGACATTGTCTTTCATACTTTTCAGGGTTCTTTTTTTTTAAGGTCTAACTAGAAATACTTTTTTTTTTCTATTGACCTTCAGATGTGTTTTAGAACCGGGTGACAAAATTTTGGACTGTCCACCAACTTTCACTATGTATGAGTTTGACGCAGCTGTTAATGGTGCACTTGTAGTCAAGGGTAACTTGCTTAGTCTCTTATGTCTGTTTTTCTCTTTCAGCTATTCTTGAATCAAAAAATTAGACACATTTAATTATAGAATAACATAAAGTGCTGTATGCATATAATTATTCTTTTATTTCCTTTCATCTGTCTTCACATCTTTGACACACCCAGTCCATCTTTTGTAATTCTGGCCTTGGCCCATTTCACAGTTCCTAGGAAGCCCGACTTCAGCCTGGATGTGCATAGAACATTTGAAGTTGTTGAGCAGGAGAAACCAAAGTGTATATTCCTCACCTCGCCTAACAATCCTGATGGAAGGTAAATTCACTCGAGTTCATACTTTTTTCTTGTTTGATAATTATAGTTTTTTTTTGTTACTCTCCGAATAGAATAAAGTAATCTACTGCATTGCGGTTTGCAATTTGTGATCGCTATAATAAACATTGGAAACAATACGTTTAAGATTATATTTGAAATGGTCAATGATTAGTACTTTTTTATTCTGATTGTTTGAACTTATTCTCTATTATGGACTGATCTCCCTCTTTTGGTCTGGCAGCATTATTGACGATGAAACTCTTGTGAAAATACTTAGTCTGCCAATATTAGTTGTGCTGGATGAGGCATATATTGAATTTGCGGGACTTAAATCTAAGATGACATGGGTTAAGAAGTATGAGAATCTAATTGTCCTCCGGACATTTAGCAAAAGAGCTGGTATTTTTCTTCCTTCTTTTCCATTTCTGAGCACAACATGAAATCTGTTGCTTGAGATGTCTTCATACAATCCAAAAAGCTTTTCAATTTAATTAGGGTAGGAGCTCAGTATAATGATTGTACTACAGTACTATGCACCTCTGATCAATGTCATGAGTTCATATGCTGATACGCACCCAAGTACCCAACTTAATCCAATACAACAACATCACTTGATATAGCTGTTGAACAGAAAAATGGTTAAAAGTTGTTTCCATTGATAAAAAATTCATGTGTATTTTGATATGAGTGTATCACTAGGTTGGTAAGCTTTGCGATGTGGCCATGTGTAGTAGTGGACATCTGAAAATTCTATTGAATTCCGATTACCTAAAAACTAAGTTGTCTTCTATAATCCATCTATGTGACCTTCATTTATCAACTTCGGACAAAATGTGTGGGGTATCTCCGTTCGCATAATCAGTTAAACTAACTCTCTGATGTTAAGGCATTCTGTAGGATTGCTCTCTGCACATATGGGAACATATTTTACAGGGATGTGGATTTAAGCCTTAACTGCTGCTCGAACTATGCAAAATTCTTGAGATGGTGGCAAAACTAAACCTACTTACAGCTTAATGAACTGTTTTGTGCGAGGTTCTTTTGTTTGGCTGATACATATCCTATAATATTGGAGTGCTGCGATGCATTATAAATAATAAATGATGGTTGTATTCATTTTTTTGTGATTCAGGTCTAGCCGGCCTTCGAATTGGATATGGAGCATTTCCATTGAGCATTATTGAATACCTTTGGAGGGCCAAGCAGCCATATAACGTGTCAGTAGCAGCTGAAATTGCAGCATGTGCTGCATTAGAGAATCCTACCTATCTAGAGGTACCAGGATCAACATCTCTGTCTCACTTTTCATGTGCCATGTAATTTTATTGACTGATAGAGCCATCCATTTATCAACATCTATATTTGATTTGTACCAGAATGTGAAAATAGCTTTGGTGGAAGAGCGTGAGAGGCTTTTCAAGCTTTTGAAAGAAGTGCCATTTCTAAATCCATATCCAAGCTACTCCAATTTCATTCTTTGTGAGGTGACAACTGGAAGAGATGCTAAGAAACTGAAGGTAAGGTGATTTTGGTTTTCAGTTCTGACCTATCGAAGAAAGTTGGGCTTGAGTAGTTTGATTGCAATCTAGATATATGATGACCCTAAAGTTTGTTATTCAAGCAGTTCATTGCAAATCTTTACATATGTAACTTCTCCTTACAGGAAGACCTCGCAAAAATGGGTATCATGATTCGTCACTACAGTAACAAAGAATTAGCCGGTTATGTCCGTGTATCCGTAGGCAAGCCAGAGCATACTGATGCTCTAATGGAGGGTATGAAGCGCCTTTATTAATCTTCTGCAAGCATACCTTTGTGAGTGAACTACGGCGGGCAGTCGTGTAGAAATTCAATCCAATTGTGTAAAAGCACTCAGGTGAGCCCTAGTGGCAGATTTTGTTAAATTAAATTCCAATTCCAATTCCAATTCCATTTCCCTTTCACAATAGTCATCTCTTAAAAGGAGGCGCAGGTTTGTTGAATCAAGCTATTTTCCTCTTTTTCACTAGTGCTTAATGCGCAGATATTCTCTGAACAGGGGAGAAACTGAAGAATAAAACTGGGAAAAAAGTTTATATAATTCGATGGTGGTTTTATTTAAAGTCGTTGAATGTGCTGTTGTAATTAAACTTGAAATATGGTAAGAAGACTTTTTATGATTCCTCTTTTCTTTATTTACCATTTCTTTGTATGCCTTTGAAAAAAAAGAATTTTTCTCTTAGATTTCCTCTTTTCTGGCCCTTCTTGGATGAAACGAATTTCTTGTAGTAACATGTTAAACCGTTAAATAATAATTGTACTTGACAACCTATGAAGAAAAAAAATACTACTATATTCTTGGCAATGTTGCAGGCCCAAATTGTTCATCTGCTACTACGTTATTTATATCTTGTAGGCTCTATTTTACTTTAAAATGAATGTTACTCCATAACATATTAAAATGTAGTTGGACCTCCCATTAATTAATTACAGCATAGGTTCTTTGAACTACTCCAGTAACGTACGCACTCTCCCCCGCTGCCCCGCCCCCTGCTAACATGCGCACCGCCCCTTCGCCATCACCGCCATGGCCCCTTCCTCCTCCCTCAAAAAACCCAAAACCCCCGCCCCTCACCACCACCCGAATTTCAATCACTGTAACCTTATAAAGAGACGGAAATAACAGTGACACAAATTCATGAAAGGGGTAAAAAAAGAATATTTTAATTCCAAAATTCACCAACTTTCACGATTTAGTAGATCCAATATGAACAATTCATTGTCATTGAATGGTGTGCAAAGCTAATATTTTTTCATTCACTTAATTTCTCATTTTTTTATAATTCGGTGTCGATGTTATTGAATTATTAACGGTGAATGTAAAGAGAATGAGTATGCTCTCGATTTTCCAGTTTATTTATTTCAATAAATAACCGAAAACGATCAAAACTGGCCCAAATACATCAATCTATCGTAGCATCTCCAATAGCAATAGCTCTGCCACATCCCAGCCACAAACTCCTCTTGCCATATCATCAGCACTAAAACTCCTCCTGACACATCATCAGGACAAGCAATTGGACAAGCAATAGCTCAACCATAGCCCAACCATAATAAACAAAATTATAAAAATAACAATCACACAAAATACGGAATTCAACTTACGACACAGATACGAGAAAATGCAATAATTTCATTTAAATTAAAAAAAATACATTAAAAAAATTACAAAATTACAAAATTACAAAAAAAACTAACGTCGTGCAGTCCTCCGCGCCCACAACTCTTCAATTAAATCCTTTTCGAGTCGAATATGAGCTTCCACTTGGCGCATGTCGGCATGTGCTTGGAGGCGGCCGACTTCATCGTGAGGTACCCCACTTCGTACGCCGTGGCTTGGACCGGCTTCATTATCACCGTTGGCCCAACTAGTCAGTTGTACACCTTCATCTTCGACAATCATGTTGTGCATGATAATATAGGTGTACATTATATCAGCAATGCAGTCGACATGCCACAAACGCGTTGGACCCCTAATTGCCGCCCATCGAGACTAGAGCACACCAAATGCGCGCTCCACGTCCTTGCGCGCCGACTCCTGCCGTTCCGCAAAGTAGGCCTTCCTCTCATCTGATGTGCATCTGATCGTCTTCACAAAGACGGCCCACCTAGGATATATCCCATCCGCCAAGTAGTAGCCCATATCATGCTGGTTCCCGTTGGCGATAAAACTGATGGTCGGATCGACGCCCTGGCACTGTTCGTTGAAAAGGGGCGACGAGTTGAGGACGTTGAGGTCGTTGTTCGACCCGGCTACCCCAAAATATGCATGCCAAATCCACAGCCGGTAATCAGCTACGGCCTCGAGGAACATCGTGGGATTCTTTTCCTTGTAGCCGGTCGTGTAGAACCCTTTCCAGGCAGCGGGGCAGTTCTTCCACTCCCAATGCAGACAATCTATGCTGCCTAACATACCCGGGAACCCATGCTTCGCCCCGTGCATCTGCATCAGCTCCTGGCAGTCTTCGGGGGTAGGGCTTCGAAGGTACTGATCACCGAATATTTCAACCACGCCATGACATAAATACTTCATACATTCAAGGGCAGTCGACTCGCCGATGTGGAGGTACTCGTCCCACATGTCTGCCACGCCTCCGTAGGCCAACTTCCTGATTGCCGCAGTGCACTTTTGAATAGGTGTGTGGCCGGGTCTGCCAGCCGCATCGTGCCTGAAGCGGAAACACAGATATCGACGCTCCAAAGTGTCAACAATACGCATAAACAAGGCCCTGCTCATCCTAAAACGCAGCCTGAAAATGTTGGCGTTAAACTGCGGCTCCGGTGCGAAGTAGTCGTCAAATAGCCGCTGATGTGTAGCTACGTGATCCTGATCAATCACTATTCGGCGGTGGACAACGGTCGAGGTCAAGGTACCGCCGGCTACAAGGCCCGTTGTATCAGCCGGTCGATCTCTCGGGACGTATAGGCCTCCAACTGTTCGTTCAAACGCCGTTCGAACTCCTCAGCATCCCCACCACTACCACAACTACTACCACCCGCGTTACTCATTTCGCGTTGTTGATCTTGTATAGAAATTAAGATAGAGAGAAAACTCGTTAAAACAAGTGGTGCAAATGAAAATGACGTGCAGATCGCGTATATATAGTGTTTCGAAAATTAAATAAATAAAAAAATCCCGCTCGCCGATCTGGAGCCTGCAATGGCGGCCAGGAGATTGCCGAGCGCTCGGGAATCGGCGTGCGCTCGCCGTTTTTCTAGCCGATTTAGCGCTCGCCGGCTGCAATGGTTCGGCGAGCGGACCGGCGAGCGCCAAGAATCGGCTAGCCGGTGCGCTCGCCGCTACTGGAGATGCTCTCATCATAAATTTCCGAAAGTAAAATCAAGCTACCCAACAATTATCTGCCACATGTGCAGAATCTAAACGTTCTTTAACGCGCGTGTAAACAACGTTCCATGTGGCCGTGACTGAGAAATTTATGGACTGTATAAATGACAAAAAAAGCATTTAATTTTATACAAATGTTCTACTACTACTTATTTTGATTAATAAATTGTTATTATAATTGCCTTTGCTAAAAATACGAAGCAATTAATTAAGAGTAGGTGAATTTCAACATGACATTAATAACACTAAATATTACTAACTTATTAAGGTAGCCAAGGAGTACTTTAATTACTGTGTTATGTAGTCATAATGAATATTTGAATTGTCAATTTGAATTTATGCTATGTAATGAAGACTGAGACTATTGTTAATTGATTTTTCTTCTATTTTGTATTGCGCATATATTAGCGAATAAAAGTATCTTAGAAGAAATCCAACTTCTGTTGTCTGTTATTGAAAAATCCAATTTTGCAGCCGACTCTCCTAAAGAATGGAGTATATTTTAACAATTTTTTCGGGGAAAATAAAAAATGTTAAAAACCTCAACGGAAGCATTGGCGATCCAATTTTTCGCTTACCCATTTCAATTTAAAAATCAAGATGCGCAACCCAAGAAATAAAAAAATAAAAAGAAAATTACTCAAGACTGTTAAATGGCAAAATTAAATACTAGTAGTAGTATATTTTTTTAGACTTAAAGACCACTACACAAGAATGGAAATTATAAACAGCACGCCTTAAATTGACTAGCAAGTCCCCCTAGTCATTAAACATGCACATCTACTAATAAATTACACAATTTATAACTCCTAAATATAGTCAGCCAAATATCCATAAACATAACTAAGAATCTAACCTGAATAGTTGAATTAGTACACACGTTTAAGGCAAACTCCACATAGGCAACATCTCCAACCGCCATAGGATAGCTGCTGCAGCTGTAAAAAAAGAAAAGATTATTCCCATAAAGCAGCAGCAGCAGCAGCAGCAGCAGAGAGAAAGAAATATAGTTATCTCTCCGACAATTACTAGATAACAGAAGCAACAAACGTTAAAGTAAAAAAGAAAAGAAGAAGCTGCACCCACCACTGTCGGCCCTCGCACAGATCTGCACAACGAATTTTCCCCATTTGCAAAATCCATTCCTTAAATCATCAGATCCGTAATCTCATTAATTATTCTTCTTCACCAAAAAACAGATGAGCTCTTCCGATCAACGCCGCAAGAGAAAACGGATTCTCCGACCATCTCTCTTTTCTGTAAGATCTCTCCTCCTCTGCTTCACCTTCCTCACCTTCCTCTACCTCTTATCCTACACACTCCCTTTCACTTCTTCCGTTTTTCGACCTGTTCTAGTCGTTTCTAGCTTATCCTTACTGTCTACTACAACTGCTAAATCAATACCAACTTTTGGGGGCGTTTTGTTACCGTTGGACATTGAGGATAGGGTTTTGTTCCCCGACCATGTACTCTTGTTGGTGACCGGCGGTAGGAAAGATGGGTTGATGAATGATGATAAATTGGAATGTGTTTATTTTATTGAAAAAGACAGGAATTACAGTGGTGGTTCTGCTGTGAAGAAGGTGCTGTCTGTAGATGAATACGATGAGTTTAGGATCATTGTGAGGTGCCCTCTTCCAGTTGGGAATTATTCGGCTGCTGTGAATTTGAGGTTTCGAGGCGAAGATAGGGTTTTCGAGCATACTTCATCATTGAAGCATTGGAACAGTGTTACTTATGCAGCTGCAATAGATGGGAGCTCTGTTGTTGTGTTTGTGAAAGGATTGAATCTACGGGCGGATAGGAAGTCGGACCCGAGCCAATTCAGTTGCCATTTCGCATTGGGGAAGCGTGAGAGGAAGGATAGGTACGTGATGAGGACCAAGGCATTGACTGCTGCTCAGGAGGTTGTCAGGTGCGCGTTGCCACGGAGGTTACAAGTCCATGGCAACGTGGATAGTTTTGATGGGATTCGCGTCACTATTGGCGTGCAACAGCAGCCTCGTGTTCGTAGGCGTCTGCTTGTTCCATCTGTGGCGAAGGTGTCTGATTTGGGGTATGATGGGAGGAAGAGGAGTGATGGTAAATATGAGCTGTGTGTGTGTACGATGGTGTGGAACCAGGGCTCAGCCATACGCGAGTGGATCATGTACCACGCGTGGCTCGGGGTGGAGAGGTGGTTCGTGTACGACAACAACAGCGATGATGGGATAGATGAGGTTGTCCGAAATCTTGATCGAGAGAACTACAATGTCAGCCGGCACATGTGGCCATGGATCAAGACTCAGGAAGCAGGTTTCTCTCACTGTGCAGTGAGAGCAAAGGATGAATGTAAATGGATCTCATTCATGGATGTGGATGAGTATTTCCACTTGCCATATACGACTCCCAAGTACCAGAGATTCAGAAAACTGGGGTATGCAGATCAGGGCTCACTGCGTACCTTAGTGGCGAATGTGTCGTCGTGGTCGAGCACCATAGCTGAGATCCGGACATCCTGCCACAGCTTTGGGCCGTCTGGGCTGAGTGCAGCGCCACCACAGGGGGTCACTGCGGGGTACAGCTGTCGGCTTCAGAGTCCCGAGAGGCACAAGTCGATCGTCAGGGCAGATGCACTCGACCCAACCCTGCTCAACGTGGTGCACCATTTCCACCTCAAAAAGGGATTCAAGTACCTGAATTTGCCTGCCACTGCAGCAGTCATCAATCATTACAAATACCAAGTGTGGGAGGTATTTAGAACAAAATTTTACAGAAGAGTTGCTACATACGTTGCGGATTGGCAACAGAACCAGAACGAGGGATCACGTGACAGAGCACCGGGGCTGGGGACGGAAGCCATTGAGCCACCTGATTGGCCACAGAGGTTCTGTGAAGTTTGGGATACAGGGCTCAGGGACTTTGTGTTGGCTAATCTGGCTGATTTTAACACTGGTTTGCTGCCGTGGGAGGCACCACCACCAGCTGCTCAATAAGTGTTCCAGCCACTTGTATAGGAGAAGATCACACTAGACATTCATTTATAGTTTTCCTATTTGTATACTTCTGCTTTTGGGAGAAGATTAGAAAGGCCATAGATTAGAAACAGAGCTATAGATAGTAAGGATGTGAGTTTTAGCTTTGTTATTGAATGATTGAACTCTTCAGCAGCGTTATTGAATGCATAGTTTACAAGTAAGGAAACTATTGCAAGACATTAGAAATGTGAAATCCAAAAGAATCTGTAGCATAGAAACAACAAAATGTATCTTCCCATTAAAAGATACTCTGCTTGGACATCCATAAAAATCTGGCATTCTCAATCTATTGTAGCAGTGGGGCTCAACTTGATGGTGCTTCCGGAAAATTGGACATCTGTGTTGCAGGAACAAAAGAATGGGATGCCAGAGCATTTAGCCAGAGATTAGCCTACAAATATCCCGAAGAAAAATCATCAAAATATACTATCCTGAAAATTTTAATGTTAATACCGTTTCAATAATAATAATAATAATAATAATAATCCTGAAGCACCAAAAGAAAGGACATTCACTTTTTTTTCCAGTCATCTTCTCATCGAGGAAAAAAAACATCTTACGAGTCACTCAACAAATAAATTGAGTAATTTGAAGTTACCATTGAATGTGATGCATTAGGCATCATTGGCTGATCAGGAATTCAAGTCACAGCTGGATTAATCAGCTATTCTCTTCCACTGTCAATTGAGTTTTATTTACAGGTTTTGCGAGTGTAGCATCTAACTTCTCTGCTATTAATGTGATCCATGCCTAAAATTGAGAAATAGAAATGTACAAAGTTAGAAACTAGTGCATATAAATATGAAGATGACAGAGAATATTTGTGTCACATTTTTCCAAATGAAGAATAAATCATGAGAATCCCATGTTAAACTTGGCAGTTGTTAAAATGTAGGACCCTATTCTGGATAAGCATCAAAAACAGAAAAAAAACAACGTAAATACCTGGTCTGAAGTAGTGAATCCCCTTATTGTGTCACCACCAACTATTGCAAATCCTTTCTCACCAAGTGGTTGCAAGATAACAGCCTAAACAGATCATGATTTTTCTAAAAATTACTTCACAAACTGATATACATACATTTATGAGACAAGGAGAAGTATACAACTAAGTCTATGATGTTTCTATAAAAATATCAATGGGATACTAAAAGAGGCCATATGTTTATTCGGAACCAGTGACTTTATTAATGATACAGAAGAAGACTTTGTAGGAACAAATGAGAGGCTAATAACAAAATTATCAAGTTACACAATGGTGAATTAAAGAGTGGTTCTCTGTCTCTTACACCCACAACATATGATATTTATACTACATAAGGCAATAAATTCTGGTTAAGAAGTAAATTTGTGTAAGCATAACTTATATGAAGGATTGGAGAATTCTTATATCTTCTCAAAGATAAGTAAATACCTGTGTATTTGAAGGTAAAAACGGAAGCTCAGTCTTCCCAGGATATAATGACAGATTGGCCAAATAACTTTCTGGAGATGAAAATCGTGTTCATTCAATATCCGTTCGCTATCAAATGGCTCAATAAAACTAAGATTTCCATGCAAAGTAAACATCTAAAATATGTTACGTGATCCAGATCTCATAAGTCCCTTATAGAGGGATCCTTGGATCAATTTGTCAGCATCTACACCAATGGGTTCATCTCCATTTGGTTGCAAGACATCAGCAAACCCTATTTGCAAAATGCAGGATTGGCAAAAAGAAACAGTTCTTTTTCCGCTTTTCATAAAGTAAACATTATTTCAGACTTCCAGTGTAGATAACCACTATCAACATTCTCAATTTACTGTAATATCTCACAAGAAACATTGTTAGTCTCCATTGGTTAATCACTCTTAGAGTTATTCAACAAATATTTCAGAATCCACGGTGAGCATATTACAGTTGCAACTAGATCCAACATTTTAATATGTCTACATAATTTTCTATGCTTTAGCCGATTTTTCTTTCCCTTTTCCGTCCTTTGAAAAAGTTAGTTTACATTGAGAAAAACAGGAACAATAAATATCTGAAAAAAATTAACAGCCTAAGAATCATTAAGTAATAATGAGTGGAAGTGTAGAAAGATGAACGAAAGAAGTAGATAAAATAGAATAAATATAAATACTCTGAAGTCACATATTCAGGAAGGCCATGATAAATTCTTCGACAATCCACCCCATTGGGATCTACCTGAAGTTTAAGCATGAAAATAAACCATTTTCTCCAATACCATACCTAAAACTATCAAATGCAAGATATTTTTCTCACCACAGAAATAGTTTTTGGGCGAATCGAGAGCCACACAAGACCATTCAAGATATTGGTAACAGCCAAACCAAGCGTCAACAGATCTGCTCTAGACTGGGAACTGCCAGATACAGTTAAAAAGCTCAATAATTCACTGATTTAACCATTAACAGAGAGTTCAAGCTACAGATTTTTCATAAAACTAATCAGTAAGGATAGCATACCTCTGAAATAAACTACTAAAGTAGCAAATTATGCGTAGTTGAACAAAGGATTGCACATTCTAGTTTTCCTAACTAAAAGTAGTAGTAAATGTGGCAAATACAAGCAATTCGTATTTAAACATGCATTTTCGAAGTTCCTACATTTATTTCTTCGATTTTGGATCTAGAGCGGGAAAATAATTCGATATCACAGCATAATTGAACTTGCCTGCTAGCGTCAGCAACCGGAGCAATGCCCGACACCGCTCGATTGAGGAGCACAGCCGCCAGAGATGCGCCACCGACGTATATCGGCAAGCTCCGGACGAAATCGTCGTTTTTAGACACCCATTCGGCAAGCAGGTCGGTCCCTCTTCGGCTTGGGACCTCCATAGCCTCCCTTCCATTTGAATCGAATTCCAGTCAATTTTCAGCAATCATTTGTGAATCAGAAGATGAGGAGATTGGTCGCGGTTCACCTGAGAATTGAGAGAAACCTGTTGAAAACTATCATGGAACAAGGAAGATGGCTACATGGATTAGATGTGTACATGCAGAATATGGTGACGTGCTTCACAAGAATAAGGAAGCTTCTAGATGAGAGCTAGTTAGTATTTTGTTGTGAGGAATAATTGTGTGCGTGCAAGTGTACATGCACAGATCTACACTCGAGCTAAGAGTATAAAAGTAACTTTTGTATCTCATTTATTTTTCATGAGGTAATATACAGATTTATATCTTTGATCTTCATCTCTTTTCTTCTCCATTATTATGGAGCTTTTTATCCTTTAGAGCATCCGCAGCGGTGGTGGTTGGCGCCACCGCCGTCCGTGCCAGCGGCAAGGCGAAGAACCGCCGCCGCTGCAACCGCGCCGCTGGCACGGCGCTGCTCGATGTATCGAGCACGTCCGTGCCAGCGGACGCACACGTGTCACTCTCCCATTCGCCAACGGCATAGCCGTTGGTTTCAAACAATTTTTTATTTTTTTTTTAAAAAATCGGTTTTTTATTAAAAAAACCGATAAAAAATAAAAAAAAAAATTTTCACTTCCCCAAAAAATTATATCCGTTTATAACCGTTTTTCCCCACTTTTTAATTTTTTTTTTATTTTTTTTACCCCAAAAATACACACTTTCATCTATAAATACCCCCAATTTCACTCCCAAAAATTCACACTTTCACTACACAATTCTCATCATCATTCTCTCATCTCCATTCTCATCTTCAATCTCTCATATCCATTTTCATCTTCCTCTCACACCCTACAACACCACTATGTCCGGTAACGACGACAACCCAAGCGGCTCTCACGGTTGGAACCCCGAATGGTTCGGTTCGCAACCGTTTCCTAGTCCGGAAACGGAATATTCGGCCCCTCCTCTCACCCAAGATTCGGGCGTTCCGAGTGGCTACCGGCCATACCCAATCGACGATCAAGGTGCCTCCGATGGGCGCTACGGGTGGACACCGGAGCCTAGGCCTCGCGCCCCTTCCCAAATGCCGAATCCTCCATCTCGCGCCGGTGTCCGCACACCGTACTCACCGGCGGAGATGGAAAGATTGTTCAAGGCGTACTTGGAAATCTCCGAAGATGCGGTGGTTGGAACGAACCAATCCGGCGATCACTTTTGGTGGCGCGTCTCTAGCCGGTACAATGCACACCGGCCGCCGGGAACGATCGAGCGCAACGAGAGTATGGTGCGCAACTGCATCGGCCGAGCCAACGAAGAAATTGGCAAGTTCAACGGCTATTTCATCCAGGAGTCCCGGAATGCCGGGAGCGGCCAAAGCGAGGTCGACATCATCACCGCCTCGCTGAGCACCTACCAATCCATGAACGGTAAGTCGTTCAAATATCTTAACGTTTGGCAGGAGACGCGGACGCACCCGAAGTATAAGGGAGGCATAACATCCTCCTCTAGCGGCTCCTCCAAACGCTCACGGTCGGTAGCACTATCCGACTCCGGCTCGGAAGAAGTGGCTAGCCAACTCGCCGGAGCTAACTTGGGTAGCCCCGATGCCGGACCAAGCGGTTCCCGACGCCGACCGCAAGGTAGGAAGAAGGCGGCGGCCGAACGACGTCGCGCCGCGACTCCATCTGCCCCTGCTCCCGAACCCGCACCCTATGTTCCACCTCCACCCCCGAACAACTCGTTGTGGGCCCTTTTGGCCCAACTCAATATGGCCGATAGGTCAACTATGACCCCCACGCAACTTCAAACGCACGAGTCCATGATATTGGGTCTCCAAAAACAATTGGGGTTGGTGCCGCCGGATGCGTAGTCTTCCTCGGGTTATATTAGCCAATAATTATGTAATTTTTAATTTTTAGGAGTTTAATTATGTAATTTTTAATTTTTAGTATTTTAATTATGTAATTTTTAATTTTTAGGATTTTAATTATGTCTTTTTATTTTATTTGTAATTTGTAATTTTTATTGTGGTTTTTTTAATGAATTTTAGTATTATGAAAATGTTGTTGTGTAATTGAATTTTATATTAATTGTGCTCGTCCTTGCGGAAGAGCACAGTTGTGGGTGTTGTGCTCTTGCCAGAGAGCAGGCATGAATAGTACCGCCCGGGCCCACAACCGTGCCGCTGGCAAGAGCATGGTTGTGGATGCTCTTATATTCTACATGGTATCAGTGACATTTCATGCTTCCGCGTCTGATTTTGGCCTCAATCCTCTGTTTTCTTCCTTCGATTATTCCCTTTTCTCCTCACAATGCCGCCGCGTCGCGAAATTGTCAACGCCAATCAATTTGATGATGTCTCCAGCCCGTATTACTTGCATCCCAGCGACAATCCTGGAGCTCAGCTGGTTCCTGAGATTCTCACCGGATCTAACTTCATTAACTGGAGTAGATCTGTTACTACTGCTCTTCTAGCTAAGAACAAGATGCCTTTCATCAATGGTACTCTTATTCGCCCGGATGAAGATCATTTGCTGTTTCCCGCCTGGATACACTGTAACAACATGGTTGTCTCCTGGCTGAGAAATTCTATTTCTCCTCAGATCCGTTCGAGTGTTATGTTTTTGGACGATGCCTTTGAAATCTAGAACGATCTTCGTGATCGATTTTCTCAATCTGATTCTGCCCATGCTTATCAGCTTAGGCAGCAGATCATGAACTTAACTCAAGGTTCTTCTGATGTTAACTCCTACCGCTCCTCTTACTGGCATCTCACCTAATGCTGCTATTGCCATGGTTGAACAGAGTCAGAAAATGATGAGTTTATCTGAGCCTATTTCTGCCGCACTCACTCATACTCCTTCTCCTACCTCTGCTCATTCATCCTCTCAGCAACCACACTTCACTGGTACAATCTCCTTTTCACCTTTTATTGCCTCTGTAAATTGCTCACCCTCTTGGATTATTGACGCTGGTGCAAAACATCATGTCTGTTGTAACTTGTCATTATTCCATACTTAATCTCCTGTTAGTGATGCTTCTGTGAACTTACCCAGTGGGGGACAGCTATAGTAACTCATATTGGAACAATTCACTTAACTCATACCATCACTCTTACTTCAGTTCTCTGTGTTCCCTCTTTTACCTTCAATCTAATCCCTGTCAGTTCTCTAACAAGTTCCCTAGCTTGCACAGTTAATTTTACTCATAATTCTCTCCTTATTCAGGAAGCTTCACAGGGGACTTTGATAGGGAAGGGTAGCCGCTTTGGAAATCTTTATATTCTGCATTTAGATTATGGTAATATCCCTGCTACTTCTACTATTGAGCAAATTTCCCATTCTGATAATGTAGTTAATGTTGTTTCTGTTGATGTTTGGCATATGAGGCTAGGCCTTCCCTCTTCCAATAAACTCAAATGCATCTCTGATGTACTGCAGTTGTCTAATAAAACTCCTCTTTGTGAAATTTGTCCTTTAGCTAAACAAAAACACCTATCATTTCCTCACTGTGATTCTGTGTCTGCAAACATCTTTGATCTCATACACTATGATGTATGGGACCTTTCTCTCCAACTACTTCCCATGGTTTTCACTATTTTCTGACAATAGTTGATGATAAGACCAGATTTGTGTGGACATTCTTAATGAAATTCAAGTATGATGTGAGAGACATTCTAGTGCAATTCTTTAATACTGTCCAAACTTAATTCTAAAAAAAAATCAAGATGATCAGGGCTGATAATGCACCTGAGTTCAACATTACTTCTCTTTATAGTGCTTTTGGCACTGTGGTATAGCACTCATGTGTAGAGACACCCCAGCAAAATGCAAGAGTTGAGAGGAAACACCAACACCTTCTAAATGTGGCCAGGAGCCTTCTGTTTCAATCTCATCTTCCTGAACAATACTGGAGTGATTGCATCCTTACTGCAGCATACTTGATTAACAGAACACCCTCTCCTCTGTCCTACCAGATCAAACCACTCCCTTCCATATTCTTTTCAATAAACCACCATCTTACTCCCATATGAAAGTTTTTGGTTGCTTATGCTCTGTCTCCACCTTATAAAGAGGCATAGATAAATTTTCTCCAAGGGCTTGCAAGTGTATTTTTCTTGGCTATCCCACTGGATATAAGGGATATAAGCTTCTTGACCTTGATAACATGCAGGAAATCATTACCAGAAATGTTGTCTTCCATGAATCTGTTTTTCCTTTCTCTCATCTCCCACCAGCACCTTTCCCATAACCTCTTCTTCAGCCGCACCACATATTGACCATGCCAACACTCCAATCTCAGACTCACATCCCTTACCTCCTGACACCACTACTATCCTATCCACATCCTCTCATCCTGACTCGGCTCCAGAAAACACCATGCCTACCACCACCAGATCAGGTAGAGTTGTTACACCTCTAACTCACTTAACAGAGTATATCTGTAATTCAGTCTCTTCCTCCTCCAAATACCCAATTTCCTCCTATTTCACTCTCTCCAGACTATCTCCAAGCTACCTCCGCTTCATAGTTCTTATGACAGCTGTGTTTGAACCAGCAACTTATTCCCAGGCTGCAAAATACTCAGTTTGGCAGAATGCGATTCAAGAGGAGCTTGCTGCTCTTATTAAAACAAACACTTGGTATATCACAGTTCTTCCTGATGGAAACCATCCTATTGATTGCAAGTGGGTGTTTAAGGTGAAGTTTCATACTGATGGGTCTGTGGAATGATATAAGGCAAGGCTTGTTGCCAAAGGCTATACTCAACAGGAGGGCATAGATTATTTGGATACTTTCTCTCCAGTGGCCAAACTCACCACTGTCAAGCTCATGCTAGCCCTTGCTGCTATTCATGGTTGGGAGCTTTGTCATCTAGATATCAACAATGCTTTTCTGTATGGAGACTTAGAAGAGAAAATCTACATGACTCTTCCCCCTGGGCTGACTGTTGAGGGGGCTGACCAACCAGGTTCAAGGCTTGTTTGCAGATTGAAGAAGTTATTATATGGTTTAAAGCAGGCCTCAAGACAATGGTACCTCAAGCTCTCTGAAGTTTTGAGTGGTTTTGGGCTTCAACAGTCAGCCTCAGATCACTCATACTTTTTCAAGAATGATGCTTCTGGATATTTTGGCATGGTGGTTTATGTAGATGATATCATGATAGCTACAAGTGATAAGAGAAAAATTGGTGAGTTTAAGTCCTTTCTCTCTGAGCATTTCAAGTTCAAAGATCTTGGTGTGCCAAAATATTTTCTTGGATTAGAAATTGCCAGAGGAGATGAGGGAATCCTAGTATCATAGAGAAAATATGCAATGGATCTGTTGAGAGATGCAGGGCTACTTGGATGCAAACCTTCTTCAACTCCCATGGATTCTACAAAACAGTTGGGACAAGAAGTAAGCAAATTGATGACAGATCCATCAAAATATAGAAGACTGATAGGAAGATTACTGTATCTTTGCATAACGAGACCTGATGTCACATTTGCTATGCCCAAACTCAGCCAGTATGTGTCTAAGCTTTGTAATGAACATTGGGCAGCTGCTGAGAGGGTACTCAAATACATCAAAGGAACACCTGGCCATGGCCTATGTTACTCAAGAAAAGTAGAACCAAGTCTAAGTATTTTCTCAGATGCAGACTGGGCTGCTTGTCCAGATACAAGAAGACCTGATGTCACATATACTAAACTATTGGGAGCAACTTCCTTTCATGAAATCTTGAGCAAGATAGACTTCAAGAGTTTGTATTGTCCATCTTGAGGGGGATGTTGAAAACTATCATGGAACAAGGAAGATGGCTACATGGATTTGATGTGTACATGCAGAATATGGTGACGTGCTTCATAAGAATAAGGAAGCTTCTAGATGAGAGTTAGTTAGTATTTTGTTGTGAGGAATAGTTGTGTGTGTGCAAGTGTACATGCACAGATCTACACTCGAGCTAAGAGTATAAAAGTAATTTTTGTATCTCATTTCTTTTTCATGAAGTAATATACAAATTTATATCTTTGATCTTCATCTCTTTTCTTCTCCATTATTATGGAGCTTTTTATCCTTTATATTCTACAGGAGGGAAACGTGACGTTGGCGTGGAAGGTTTAACGGAATAACGAAGCGCTGAAGAATTCCCGCGTCCATTGAGAATCGGCTAATCTAGTTTTCTGTTTTTTCTTGGATAATTCATCAACTCCAAACACGGCTTATGCCGTTGGTCCCTGGAAATATTATAGTATTGGTTTTCAGTCCTACAACTTTTGTCTACTCGACCAACAAAGCCCATAACATGCATCAATATAAAAGGAGAAATCTTGAATACAAATATTGTTCTTATAGTAGTATGTTTTTGACAAGGAAAAAATACTAAGTAGTACTACATAGCAAGATGAAAGTTGAGAGAAAAGAAATAGTTAATGTGACAAACAAATGAAAGGAAAGTAGGGTAGCTCCACATGAATGGAAAGTCTAATAATCAAGATGCTTTTGGAAGGAGTTTCATGAGGAGAATATAAGTCTCACTTTTATAATAGTGGGTTGTGTATGCTTATTAAAATATAGAATGAATGAATAGCCATTAAAACATAGCAAAACGGATCAATGGATTATAGACGGATTAAATAATCACATTTAAGAAATATTGACATAATATGAAGACAATCATAATATTAATATTGTTCACAAAATATTTTGATAAATTTGCACTAATAATACCATTTAAATTGAATCAATTTCAACCAAGCTACACCCAACTTAGGGATTGACACACTTCATGCAACATTTAAAATGCGTGACAAAACGTATAATGGGCTTAGAAACCCTACCATTTTGTCTTGCTCTAAATCTTTGGATCAAAATATACAGCCCAACTTAAGTGGGGTGGAAATCCTACAATTGTTGACATATATGTATGTCGTCCTGTCCCAGCTAAAAAAGTTAAATTGTCTTAATAAGTAGTGGTAGTATGTTTGTTTTGTGATCGATTTTTCAGTTCATTTCAAATATACAGAAGTGGGGTAAATGCCCGATATACAATTCGAATAAATTTACTGTTGGATGAAAATATGAAATGAAATCAACCCAAAAACAGAAAAAGAAAGAACAATCTCAAGACTTACTAACGAAGAAAAAGGATAAGGAAATTAACATCTTAATTCCAGTTTAGTTTCCGCCTTTGCATACCATGGTGCTTTTATGCAATACTATTAGACTAGTCATTATTTTAATATTAATAATTTAATAATATCATATTTCAGTTGACTCTAAAATACTAGGTCAAGCTACGTAGGGATCCTCTGTTGTGCTAAATAGCACAGCAGCCCCTGCTGTTAGACACACCAAATAAAATAATCAGGATCCCAGTCAAGCTACAACCCCAAATCCAACTATCTCTATTCTCTAACATAAAATCTCCACATCTTTGATATTTTGTAATCTGATGTGCAAATCTCGAAATAAAAAAACGTGTTCTTGAATTTTGAATGCACGATCATGAAAGCAACATAAATTAAGGAGACATAAGCTGGATTATTTAAAATTGTATGTATATATGAAAACGAAACAGATAAGCGTTTTGTGGCTGAAGTTTGGGAGTTTGTGATTGGTGCTCCCACTTTCACGATATCTCAAGAAGCTGATCCTAAGCCACCCAATATTTTTGGAGATATAATCACAACAAACGCCAAAAAAATATTCCAAAATTACATAATCATAGCTCATAACATACTTATAAGGTTTTAGAACCATAAATAATTATAAGTAAACATAATTATGTCTGTATAGACTATATACACACATGCTATGTATAACTGTTGATTATTAGTTGTGATGATAGTCTATGCGATAATACTTGTTTGCATATTTTTTGCACTATATATGTTAATAAATCGAAATTGTTATGCATGAGTAAACCGATTGAAATTTAATTTCGAGTAAGATACACTAGCATTTTCCTTTGAAATCTGTGGCTGAGAATGAAAGTGATATAATTATATTGGATGATTAATAGCAAAATTATTGAGTTAGAAAATGGACAAATATGTCGTTTTTCTCATTTTTTAGACAGAGTGAAACACGTGTTTCATAAGAGACGAGATTAACTTATCCAACACAAATACACAATCAAGGAGACTTTAATAAAAACATCACTTCTAGAAGCTTTGTTAGGTGAAATGACTGAGTAAGTTGAGATCTCACTAGCTCATCCCAGCTAAGAGACACGATTATTGAGCTCGTGATAATTATTAATTCACCGCCTTTGCCATTAAATATTCCATACTTATTTATTATCGGATGTTCATATTTAAATATCTCATTTGATTTTTACTGCTTTTGGAAAATTTATTCTTGGACTAATGAGTAATTATTAGCATATGTCTAGTTCAAAAAAGTACTTTTACTAGTTAATTGATTACAAGGAAAAGTTCATACATTTAACAAGAGTGTGATAACTATCTAACATTATTGTAGACATCCATTTAAAAGTATTGTACGTTGAATTCTTGAACCGCTTATGTGTTCACATATTGCTCATAGTAAAGGGTCACAAAAGAAATCAAAGGATATGAAATGATCAGATTTTACAAACTAAGAATAAATAAATGCACATTTGACTCAAACAATATGAATAGTTTGCACAATTTTGATATGTATGATACTCCATGATAGTATTATACTATTTGGTAATCCGAAATACTAATAGCTTTACATCTAATTATTTCATATATACACTTTTCTCTGTTCGTGACCATGTGATTTTAATTGACTTCTTCTTTGCGCCTCTTAAAATATGCTTGGTTTTGATAAAATAAACCCTACTACATTTAGACAAGTATGCTAATAAGTGGGTGGGGTCCTTATTTATATCTAAATAGTAATCTAAGCCTACCCATGCACTTTGTTTTAAGTTATACTCCTACCTAGAACCTTGCTTTTGGGGTAGCACAACAATTTGATTCTATCTTATGGAGTATAAGTAGAATTTTATGGACTCAATTAATATACAAACATATGATCTTTTTAGATCAAAAATTGAGACCCACTAAAAAACATATACTAACAAATTTGAAAATTCTATATCTGATATGGATGCTTTACAAAGCATCTATAAAGACCCTTTCTTACAAGAAGACATGTAGTAATAACTATTTGTGTGGTAGTAGTGCATATCTAGTGTTTGATTGTGTTCACACCATGACCAAAATACCCTCTTACAAAAAAAATAATTCGTCAGATAATGTTACACAAAATTTCCATCTTTGGAGTTAATTATTTACAAGGGCGTTTTTAAGAAGTCAGAAATATGGCTTTTTTCTAAAGAAAACACAAAGAATGTAGAGAATTTTTGTTACTACTCCTACTATAATTTTTTTGACAAAAATAGTTAGATATCAATATGAAAAGAAACTACACTAAGAAAAAAGGTAGATATAAAAAAGAATGGGATGGTGAATTGAAAGTAATTTGTGGGGTCAAATTTCCCTTTTCCTTAGAAATCCAACCCACCACCAATGGTGACCAAACAAAAGGCCGTACGCCAAATATTGTAGAATATGCCATTTTGACGGCCCAGAAACCCCCTTCTTCTCCACCATCCTTTTATTTTATTTGTATTTATGTTTTTATCAATTTCTTCTTTTTTTTTTCTCGTTGTTGAAAGCAAATAAGTACTTTTTAATAATGAAGACTTTTCATATGTCCAATTAGACCTATGTCACCAATAATTAGAGTCCATTTCTATCAATTACCTATTTATTTAATCCATAGAGGGATTATCCTCTGTTTCCATCACCATGCACTTTCCAATCAACTCTGTTCCACTTCCACCCAATTAAAACAATACTATCCATTTTGTCATTATTTTGTTGTTGTTGTTGTTTTACTAATTTATAGGATGCAATCCAACATAAAACTAAAATTAAGTGGAGTATATTTTAATTTCGTTTCAAATTATTTTGGGAGTGATATGCATGGTAGATGTATAAGATATCTATTAGAAATGAAATCTAAGTTTGGAGTTTGTATTGCTTTATTTGTTCATCCATACATATACACACTACTCCAATAATATATTTCTAACGAGTAGTATTTTTTATTTTTTTATTTTGGATTCCTTGGTTGATTTAAAGAGGATTGATGTGGAGGGCATTGATTCGACGACAGTCAAATGAGCGTGCACCGCAAAGCAGCGGAATATCTCTTCTCACATAAACACACCAGTGGCTTATAAACAAAAACAAAAAACAAAAACAAAACCAAAACCCTCATTGCTACGTAAACGATCGCACCTTTATATTCTCCATCGTCCATCTCCACTCAGAATTTCCTCTATCCTCTCTCTCTCTCTCTACATGGACTGAGCCTCCACGTCAGGCGATACATACTCCTTCACACCGATGGCGGCGATGCGCTCCGACACTTCGGCCGTGGAAGACGGCCAGTGCTCGCGCACAGGATCTGAAGTTAGCGGTGGCGGTATAGGATTCATGCTGTTCGGAGTGAGAGTTTTGACGGAAGGATCGTTCAGGAAGAGTGTGAGCATGAACAATTTGGCTCAGTACGACCAGCTGCCGCAGGATTCCAGCCACGATGTCGCCGCCGGCTATGCTTCCGACGACGTCGTTCACCCCTCCGGAAGGAGCCGCGAGAGGAAAAGAGGTAATATTTTCGGGAAAAATTGGCGACTTGATTTGATTGCTGAATTGAGATTTGATTGTGGAATTTGTTTCAAAATTAGGGGTTCCGTGGAGTGAAGAGGAGCACAGGCTATTTCTATTGGGGCTGCAGAAGGTTGGGAAAGGAGATTGGAGAGGGATTTCCAGAAATTATGTGAAAACCAGAACGCCTACTCAAGTCGCAAGCCATGCGCAGAAGTACTTCCTCCGCCGCAACAACCACAACAGGCGGCGCCGGAGATCCAGCCTCTTTGACATTACTACTGATGCGGTATTTCTCCCACCTTTAATTCTTAATTAACCTTCATTTATTTATAATTTTTTATTTTTTATTTCGAGTATTTGCTATGTCCATTCACTATTACTCGTTTTCACCTTGCATAACACAGAATTTAGGTGTTCTACTATTACTCCACATAATTCAATTTCCATAGGGAATTGGGTACAAATAGGAAGTCCTCTCCTGGGTTTAATTATCAGAGAAATTGTCGGTATTCAGTTGTCATGAAATTAGTAGTTAGTAATTAGTTGTCACTTGCAATAAATTGTCTTAATTATGTGATTTCTTTTGCTTTCAACAGGTTGTGGGCTCTGCCATTGATGATGACCAAATGTATCAAGAAAATTCACCTCAGCCTCCACCACCAACACAACAAACCAAGAATCTTGAGAAATTTCCCCTGCCAAATTTTGGCATGGCCATCTCGGTGCCAATCACAACTGAACCTCCAATGGACAATCTGTCACTTGGTCAAGTCAATCAGCTCACCAATTCACCAAAGCCCATTAGGCCAATTCCCATTTTACCAGTCCCCCCATCATCGAAAATGGCCGGCCTCAATCTAAACAAGACAACAACAGCAGCCGCGAATCAGCCTCCTCCGTCTCTGTCACTAAACCTGTCCATGTCATCACAGGCGCCTCCGGCCAGTCAAGAGCGACACGCGTCCGCCTTCCAAGCAATGCCAGCTGCTGGCTTTAATGGGAGTGGTGGAGATAGCATGATAAGTGTTGCTTGATGGGAACCTATCTATGCCTGTGGTGGTGATGTATGTGCTGTAAAGTGGGGGTGTAATCTGCTTTCTACCATCCAAGAAAAGACAAGATATGGAATAGTAGAATGTTAGATTATTTAATTTGATGGATATATATAATTATATCTTATTGTACAGGGTTAGGAAGATTAATTATGAATGTAGAGGTCGTTTATGTTATTGTGTTGTTGTCTGTAGTTAAAATACTTGTTGAATGTTGTGGGGGTTGGTTTATTTAAGGTTTTATCAGCCTGTTTCCTATGTGTTTTCGTCGTTTTCTCTGAAAACAAAATTATTAAGTTTCTATCAAAGTTAGGGGTGACTTGCTTTTGTCACTTTGGTTTGACACACTAGTTCATTTGTATTTATTCCATTCCAGTCAGTCATTCACCAAATTTTTGGCGTAGTAAAACTCAATAATTGATGTAATTGTCGCAGGGGTGGATGATTTATCTCCCTAAGCCTCACCGGTCTTTATGATTGTGGTGGATTTGAACTTGGTAAACAATCAAAGTAAAACTAATTAATAAAAACAAGAAATACATAATCTATCAAGTCAATTACTCGAATTTGTGGTTGGATTTGTTGGAGAGCCTCTAAAATATAAACGGCTTAAATAACGTTTTCCAATAAGATACGACGCTTGACTTTTGTAGGTTGGGTTTAAACCTTAAGATCCTCGAAACTTAGTTGCAATTCTCCTAAAAGAAGAAAATAAGAGGAAGTTGCACTTCTGAATTTAATAATATAAATAGAATTGTTTTCTTAGATCATGGGGAACATTTATTATACTTGGTGTGGTATCCCACTCATGTTACACCACTAACTTTTTTCTTCGATTTCATATTTTATATTTTAGATTAAATTTAAAATTATAGTACTAGTATTAATTAAGATTCATTATATCTATATACTCCATCCGTGGTGTCCCAATAACTAATCTCCCTGTTAATTTGTATATCTAATTAAATTTTCATAACGAAAGTTGATTAGAGTTATTATAATAATGGTTTTATAGAAAATCTAGTTAAATTTAGTTGTGGGGAATAAATTACTGAATTAGATACGAAACATTGTGCATATTACTGATGAATTTGGTAATGGTAAATTTATATGCACTTGGTTGATTATGTAAAGTTTACTTTTCTCGTCTTAATGTTATTTTCGTAAGGGAAAAGTTTAGATTTCTTTTATTTTGATCAGGCTTAGGGAAAAAATAGCTTCGTATAATGGGATTCGGAAAAAAAAAATCAAGTGTGTTAGTGTAGTGATAGAGTCATTACTCGAATTCAAATTTACAAAATGGTAAAGAAAAAATAGCTTTGTACAATGGGATTCGAAATAGAAATAAAAATAAAAATAAAAATATAAGCGTGTTAGTCTACTGATTTAAATTCAGGTTAACGTGATCTTTAAATATTCGTTTATTTAATAATAAAAAAAGTTAAGAAAACGATGTCCCATAGATTTCACAAATTAGTTTGAAGAGGCCCACGTATTGGCCCAGTATTTCAGCCCAATTAGGCATTGGTTGTGGGTTCGGGCCAATAAAATTATCTACGAAGAAGAAAATGTACATCTATAAATGGGCGGACCCATTTGGAAGTTGGGAGGGGGGCTATAAAGTCCTCAATAAAAATATTTTTAAATTGTTTTAGTATAATTTTTTTTAATTTATTCAAATTTAATGTAAATTATTATATAAAACTCATTACAAATAATCTAAAACACCCAAAAATATAACTTTAGAACAAAATTTAGAAATCACAGTCCTATCGATATTTTTTTCTGCATCTATAGATTATATATATGCAAGAAGCAGTGGCAGCGCTGCCTAAAAGCTTTTATTGAGAAGGAGGAGGCAACGGGAGCAGAGGCGGCGTGTAGTTACGAGAGTTCTTCTGGTGAAACTTGTTAAAGAAAGCGGCGGCTTTCCCATCTGCGATGGCTTCACTCTTGTTTCTTGTGTGGAAGCTCTTTATGTAATCGGAAAAATGATGATCATGGTCATCCTCTATCACTCTCACTGATGAATTAGATCTCTTGCTTTTGCTGATTTTGTGGCCTAAGTTGATGGTTGCAAGAGTAAAGGACGAGAGTTTGATAATGTTGAACACCAACTCCATTGATTTCATGCAAACAGACTCATTTTGCCCACTCTTCTTGTATGCATGCTTCATTCTCAATCAACGACAATTTTCATGTTCAATTCGTTTCCAAATTTCATAATGTTATACCACTATGTGAAAGGGTCTTTTGTTATGATTGGATGGAATGTGAATGTTCTATTTAAATTTTAAATTAAATAAGAACACGTGGAATGAGAATGTTGAAAAATGAGAGAGGAAGAATCGATCTTTTTTCAAAGAATTGTATCTTAGCCAGATGAAGAATAGTTCGAAAAAAAAGTGGATGTTGTTTTCATGCAGAATCATTAATTATCCCCTTTTCTGAAACGTTTATGGAGTGTACTATTATTTTTCAAGTTTCAATATACATATGTGGGGATAGAATATAGGCGGGTGATCAAATACTAACTTTTTACAGTAATAACTAATAACTAAGAGCATCCTCATCCGTGCTATTGTCAAAGAGTATGGATATGGGTCCGGATCCACTTTTATTACTCCCTCCGTCCCTGAAAATTTGTCCCAACTTACCATTTCGGTCCGTCCCTGAAAATTTGTCCCACTTCAAACTTACTAAAAATGGACATATCTATTAACTCCTCCACATTATTGTTATTTGCATTTTTGGCCCTTTCCCACTTCAATCGGGTGAATGCATTTTGCATTCAACCCTTTCGTCTCCCTCATTACTCCACCGCTTCCTTCACTCTACACAACCACCCACTGCCTCTTTAATCAATGCACAACCACCCCACCGCCTCCTTCATCAATGCTACGCAACCACCTCCATTGCCTCCCTAATTTAAATCATCGACATTCATTCTGTGTTATAGCCCCGATTGAAAACCCTAATTTTCTCTCAACTTCGCCTCCGTCCTAATGTCTCATGGAAACCCTAATTTTGGTGAGGAGGGTGGAGATCCCGACTCCTGGGATGGGTTGTCGGCCGACGATCTGGACGACATCGTCGTCCCAGACACGCCAGAGCATCTGTGGCCTTCATACCCCCCCATTGTCGCCCCCTATCACACCGGTACCTTTACCGACACCGTTGTCCCCGAAACGGAACCGGAGAACCTCCCCCCACCTGAGATGTTTGTGTCCTATGGCTCTGAAAGCCCATACTACGGTCCACCTCCGCCCCAGCCACCCCCTATTACGATCCACCCCCCAGCCACCCCCTACTACGGTCCACCACCACCACCATCCAACTCTGACATCTTACCTCAAGCTTCCCCCATCGTGTATTCGGCTGTTGAGAGAGAAATATTTGCGATCTTGCTGCCTAAGTTTTTGGATCTAATCTAAGTATGTTGTCCCTCAATTTCATATATTTCGGCTAATGATTTGTTTTGGAGGCTGAGATGGGGTTGGAGGCAGGGGGCTTTTTTAGGGTTTGGAGGCTGATGGATTTGGGGTTTGGAGGCTGGGGGTTCAGATGGGGTCGGAGGCTGGGGGTTTGAGTTGATTTAGGGTTTCTAAAAATGGCTTTGGAGGCTTGCTGTTGTGGGTATTGATGGTTTTGGAGGCTGGGGTTTTGGATTGAATTATGGTTTCTGGTTGTGCTGTACACTGGAGGCTGTGGGGTTGGATGCCATGGTTGATGCATGATGCTACTGTTGTTGGTTGTGATTAATGGTTATGCTGCTTGTGTTGCTCATACTGAGGCTTTTGCATGTTTGCTGTGGCTGATGTGTTCTGTGTTATGATGCTTTATGGTTTGCTGATGCTTGTGTGGTCCCTATGATGATTTTGTTTGTGTTGATTGTTGCTGAGTTGTTCTTATTAATAAGCCACCCCTGTTCTATGGTTAGGAGGCTTATCTGTCCATGATTCACACATGCTATCTGAGGGCTAAAGCTTAAAAACCATACACATTCATGATATAAACACTTGCACATTACAAGTCACCCCTGTTATATGGTTAGGAGGTTGTAATGTGTGACATTTTGCCTTAGGAGCCACCCCTATACAGGTTTGGAGGCTGCCCTATGATGAAACTTTTCTGAGGGATTAGGATTTTAAAAGCCACCCCTGTATTGGTTTGGAGGCTTTACAAAATGACAAAAACAGTTGAATAGCATAAGCCACACCTAATTCTGAGGCTTACTCAACCAACTGACAAAAAATATGCTTCCTACATGATTAACTAGAAGCCCACAGCTGCTGTGACACCTGAGATGTCATAATTTGTACTCACATCATGCTCTGGCAGTTGGAGGTATGCCACAGCAGCCTTAACAACTCCTTCTTCAACCTCTAAAGCTTGTGGCAGTGTCCCCATCCTTGTTAGCCTCTCTTTATTCATGTGTGGGGTCTTGTATCCATTGCACCCTTGCACCTTAAGAATCTCAGTTAGACAACCTTGTAGAGTAAGGAAAACATTATTGAGTGTGTATGGGCTAAGTTCATCAAAGGAGCTATGCACATTCCTCAACAACTCATCCACTCCCTTAGCCACCTTATCATCTTGTAGAGATTGGATTGCTCTAAAATATCCCAAATCCAACACATTGCAATCTGGGGATTGTGGAGGTTGGCACCTGATGTGAAACTTGAACCCATCTGTGGATGCTACTGCTAGAAAGTCAGCATCATTGTGGTGTATATGAGGCTTGGCATTGTCTTGTTGTATGAAAATCTCCTTGCTCACATTATGTGGCCATTTTGCCTTGATTGCTGGTATGATCTACACATATACAATCTGTTACTATGTGAATGTATACTTAAGGAAAACAGAAAGTGTACCTTCTCAATTAGGCATGCTCTCATTACTTCCTTGTTAACTGATTGAATTGGCTTTGTCTCCATAGTGCCTCTTGGTCTGTTCTTGGACTTCCTCTTTGCTGGCTCCATAGTTGTGAATGGAAATATGCCTATTTTTCCATCAAAAATGACTTCTCCATTTTCTGCAAAATGTGGCCTACACACAGCACACATAAACATTACCTTTGTGATGAACCTCTTTGACTTACATGCTCTGTATGGCTCTGTTTCACCTGGCAGCAGGTAGTACCTTTCTGAAGTCTTAGTCATGTAAAACCATTTTTCATCTATGTGCACCACATTGTGCATTGGGTGATATTTTAGCATACCATTGGCTATGAGTGGTTGAATATGGCTTAGACTCCATCTAATTCTGGCCACTTTGTTTGAAGAGGTAAGTATAGGCTTAATGGCATTTGTGTGTGGCCTTAGGTGTTGTTTTTTCACAAACCTACCAACTGTGCTCTTGCTTACATTAAGTTTATAAGCAAGCTTACGAATGTTAGATCTCTCAAGAACTGACAGCTCTCTTACCTTTGCAGCATCAAGCTGGAATTTGTCTTTGTGCTCATATCCCTTAACTCTGCCTCTTATGTTGACAGGTACTCCACTCTGAATTTGGAGTTTTGCTTCTGCCCAAATTCTCTGGGCTGTCTTCCTGCTAACACCAAACTGTGTTGCTGCCTTTTGAATAGCTCCATGTGGTACTACTCCTGCCTTGCTCCATTGCAGCAGTGTCTGAGCTAGCAGATTTTTTTTGCTGGTTGGTATTATACGAGAGTCTCTTCCAGCAGGCTCCTCCTCCATAGCCCAGTGATGAAAATTTTCTGAGGGCACTAGTTCAAAAATTGTGAAATTGTAGTTAGATGTACTCCTATTATAGCTATGTGTAGCTTGAAATTCCCTCCAATATTGTGTGTTGTAAATTGTGTTCCCTCCATTAGTTTCAATTGATTTTCCCTCTTTGGAGTAGGTAGTTGAGGTATGGCCTCTCAACATGTATGGAATAGGGTGCTAGCCCTATAATTTGGAAATACAGATACATGGTTGAATGTATGTGAGCCATATTTGTGTGTTTTTGAAGAATTTTCACTTCACTGGATGCTTACACATTTGCAGGGTGATATCCCCAAAAATTTCATTGTTAATCACATTACTTATTTAACCACAGTAATTTTCGTATTAAGCCTTTTAATCACATTAATTTTGTAATCACCACATTAATTTATCACAATACTTATGTAATTACAGTTTTAATCACAACATTAATTAATCACAACATTAAGTAATCACAATTTCATTTCGCATTACTTCTACGCAATCACAGATTTTTTAAGCACATTACTTTTGTAAGCACACAATTAATTAATCACATTAATTATTTAACCAAGTTAATTTCGCATTAATCATTTCATAACAATAATTAGTTAAACACAATAATTATTTAATCACCCCTCATGTAAATAACAATAAAAGAAATACATCCATGTGGGACCCAAACTCCACTACACTCCTTCATTTAATACAAAGTCAAATAACTCCTTAAAACCCGTGCCCGGTCAAACCGGGACGAATTTTGGGGGACGGAGGGAGTACTTTTTTACTCTCTGCTCTTAGGCAAGAGCACAACACCCATATTCATGCTCTTCCGCAAGGACATGCTCAAGGGTCCCACCATTCAATTATTCAATTTAAATAAAAACATTTTCACAATATTAAAATGCATTAAAAATACTCAAAATACTATTACTAAAAAATTTAAAATTACATAATTAAAATCCTAAAAATTAAAATTTCATAATTAAAGTCTTAAAAATTAAAATTTACATAATTTAAATCCTAAAAATTAAAAGTTACATAATTAAATTCATAAAATAAAAAAACTCACTACTCGTGGTCGAATTTCGCCCAAATGGATGATGAATGTGTGTATTTATAGATGATTTTGGGATTAAAACTTTTTTAAAAAATTTCAAAAAACGGTAATAAAACGGCTATATTTTTGGGAATTCGAAAATATAAAATTTTAATTTTTAGTATTATTTTTGTTTTTTTTAAAAGAAAAGAAATGCCAACGGTCAATAGAAACGCGACACGTCGCCCTGCTCAGCGGTACGGACGTGCTCGATGCATCGAGCAGCACCGTGCCAGCGGCAATAGCACAACAACGGACATGGGGTTGCCGCGCTAGCGGCACGGACGCCGTCCTTGCGGGAGAGCACCGCCGCGGATGCTCTAAATATCAATTTTGTATGTTAAAAATATCAACACAAAGACATAAATTTATCAATCTTTTTGTGTTGATAAACTTATGTCTTTGTGTTGATATTTAAATTTACATGTTGTATTGATATAATTATATCGTTTTGATAATTTTAATACACAGAATTGAAAGTTATTAGTTATTACTGTAAATTAGTTAGCATACTAACGCAACCCACAGAATATATCCTCAACTCCTAGTCAGTCCAATAATATTTGAAATTGTAATAATATACATTATTTGTCTATAAGCAATAGTCTCATTTATAAACAACAAGTTTTAATAAGAAATTAGCAAAGTAAAAGAGGAGAAGAAAAAAATGGACAAGATAAGAGATAGAATGAGAAAAGGTGGATAAAGTATGAGATGAAAATTTTCATTTTTAGAAATGAGATTATTTTTTGTGGACATCTCAAAATAGCAAAATGAGACTATTTTTCGTGGACGAGATAGTAGGATGTTTCAACCTTTTCAATTCTCTCATCTATGTACAAAAATATTTTCATTAAAATAAGAAATAGAAAATAAAAGAAAAATATCAAAATATTAAGAGGGAACATTTATTTTTGTTCGTGAACTTTATCAAGATATTAATTTTGGTCCGTAACATTTGACAATATCTTCTGAGGTCCATGAACTTCAATTTATTATCATTTGAGATACTTTTTCACTATTTCAAACTTTTTTGGGAGAAAATAATCTCAAGCCCATGAAGGTTATTTCAGTTTATTTACCCTTTCTTCTTCAATAAAATATTGAGAGAATGTTTTTTTTTGTCCACGAACTTTGCCAAAAATATCATTTTTGGTCGGAGCTTTAATTCCTTGAGAAAGTGGGATTTCTCCCGTGAAATTGTTCTCGAAGAGATCAAGGGAGTTTAACGAGATGATGTTTCGATGATCTGTGGGATTCCACCGCAAAATTTGTAGTTATTCAGGTTTAAAACAACGAGATTTAGAAGTTTTAAAATTGAATCTGGAATCGAGCCAAGATTGTTTTCTCAAGATTCATCCTATTTAACTCAAATCCAATTACTCGTTAAAGAACTGCGAATTTTTCTAGATAGAGAATTGTGATAAACAGTTAAGTATTTAAACTTTGTAGCAAAGCTCCATGAATTAGCAAGAGAGGAAGTGCAATTATTGTGTTGAAGAGTGAGAGAGGATGAGAGAAAGACTCATTGGGATCGAACCTGATAAGGAATTATAGCTCAGACCAAAAATGTTATTTTCACAAAGTTTGCGGACCAAAAAGATGTTCTTTTAATATTTTATGAAGAGAGAAAATACACAAAATTGCCTAAATTTTTGGCCTTGAAGGTATTTTCATTCAAAAAAGGTTTGAAATGATGAAAAAATAGCTTAAATGATATTAAATCGACATGATCCTAACAAGATATTTTTAGATATTATGCATCAAAATTAATACATTGACAAAGTTCGCGTACAAAAGATAATGTTCATTTTTCCATCCATATACAAAACAATATACTTTGGTAATATTAAAATAAAGTTATTTCTTTAAATAAAGAACAAAGAGAAGACGAAAAAAATATAATCCGTATAGTATATTTAATAGATAACGTCGTTTGAATATTACCAAAATACAATATGTTATGCATAAAAGATAAAAAAAAAAAAATTATATATTAATATTTTGATTTCAAACGAAATTGATCAAACTTTAATCAAAATTTATAATTTAAATATCATTAATTTTTTTATGAGGAAAATAAGAACTCCATAGTCCTTATTGGGTTATTGGCTTATTGCCATTGCAACCGCGATTAATTGATATAGCGAATAGGGGTCGAAGTAGAATAAGTTGAAATAATTGGGATGATTATAGTATTTTGATAAATTCGAAAGAGATCTAAGAAGGCCAAGATTTCTAGTTTCAACACAGGAGGAGGAGAAAACACAGAGGCGAAAATGCTCTACTCCGCCAAACCGCCATTGCTACTTCCTCTATTCTTCTTCCTAACTTCGTTTCTCTCAGGGAATCTTACGCTTGCTTATAATTTGTAAGTCTCCATCACTTTTTCCTTTTTATTCTCTTTGTTATCTGTATGTAAAATTTGGACTTTTTGAGGAGCTGCAATTCGAATTTTGTTTGCAAGATGTGATTTAATTGATAATTTTTGCTGAAATCGCAGAGAATCAATAGAAATGAAAGGGAGAACCCTGATGGGTATTAAGGAGACGCCAAATGGTGGAAATGTCACCTTTGATTGCTCTCCTTCGGGCCCTTGCATACCATGCCTTCGCTCTGAAAAGGTCTCTATCACTCTGAGAATCATAATAGGATTGGTTTTGCTCGTCTTGATTTGATGATTGTTTTTCTGGAAAATCAATGCATAAATTAGGGTATAAGTTCAAAACTGATCACATCATTTAGATTACCTTGCTATTCTGGAGTCGGAAGCTTAATATATGATGTCTATTAAGTTTGTTAAGATTGTAGATGGAACTTCATTGGATGGATGCTATTTGGAATTATATTAATTAAGATTAGTCCTAGCAAATTAGCCTTGCAGCTCTGGTGACCGTATGTTGTGTGCAATATTGCACCCTTGATCATGTCACATTTTACAGGACGACTCTTGTTGCAGTTCATCTTCTAAGAGCAGTGTTAGTTCTATTGCTGGTTTATTTCTTGACTGTCACAGGATTCAGTTTGTCATTCTGTATGAGCTAAATATATAGTATCCTCATTTTCTCTTAATGTCTTTGACGGAATGCATTTGGGTTGTTCGCCTCTAATTTAAAACCATAAGCTATTTGTGGAGTTTGATAAACTTTAGTGCAAGGCATAGAACCCACAGCAGGAGATCAAAATCCACAACCTTTTCCTCTTAGTAAATATAGCAATGACACCATTTCAACCTTACGGTTATGTATTTGTTACTATGTTTGAGAATGCTAGCTAGTTATGGAACACAACATATTTGGGACGATATGCTAAAACGTCACAATATATATTTAACCTGCTGTATTTTTCTTTTCTCCTCATAATATGTTTTTTTGAATTCTCAAGAGCCGACACCCTGATATATTTTTATTGTTTCTTAGAGTGATGAAAAATATCATTGTGGTGAAACTGGATATCGCATTCGTCTGAAATGTGTACCCTCTGGAATTGGGTCCAAAGACTCAAAAGGTACAAAACAACATAAGGAAAGATCTACTCTTGAGTTTATGGAGTTGGGTGTTAATCAGCATGATGGAGACATGAGTATTTCTTCAACGAGGCAAAGAAGATTACACAGTGATTCCTCCAACGCTGGACCACGCTCTTATGTCACTTACAGGAGCTGTATACCTGCTGTAAACGAAGAAAAATTGTCAGTACTAGGTTTTGAGGTAAACTACTCCCCTTTTTAAATGCTTTTTGTACATCTATTCTTGTCAAAGGATAGCTTTTGATATAGAAAGAACTTGAGATTGAAACGTTTGGTGTCATACATTGGCCTTCTTTTTCCCTAGAAGTTATTCTCCTCGCATGAATATAACCTGTATTGTCTATTTTGATTAATCAGCTTCTTGCTTATGTATATGCTTTGTAATGTAAATTCCACCCCGCAGGCCCTTATGTTGGCTTTGCTCGTAAGCAGTGGCTCATTCATTTACTTCAGGCGGAAACGTGCTGCTGCGCCTGGTGGCGTGCCAATGAGGCTTCCTACTAGTTCTAGGTTTTAAGTCCAATCTACGATTACATCATATAGAAACTTTTTTTGCTTTCCAATGAAGACTTTTGTAAGTTATGGCCAATATTCGCAGTGGTTTATTTTGCTGTATTGCCTATTTTGTCTTGTATCAAGAATTTCTGTAATTATTATTCTTTCTTCTATTGATTGATTGCCTCTTTTTTCTACCCGTACATTTTGTTGGAGTTGAAACTTCCAATATGGTCGAACTCTCACTCTTACAGGCCATTTTGTGCCTCAAATTTGACTCATTGCATAAAATTTGAAAATGGTATACTTATTCTTGGAAACATTTACCTAAAGGCTAAAATCGACATGTATCTGAACGTTTATCAAATCTTCATTCTGTCTGATCCAACATGATTTACTAATTTCTATCCAGTCAGAAATTATGTCTTAAGAAATGAGATACATACTATATACTAATAATAAATAGCTAATGTGAACTATAATCAAATATTTATATAAAAATGAGTAAGTAAGAAAAAAGCTCATATATGAGATAACCAAGGAGCATCAAGTGAAATGGCATCCCTCATCTAAGATAAGATAAAAAAAAATTGATAACACCAGTAAATGTGAGCATTGTTTATGAAAAACTGCTTCCTATGTGTAAATTACAGAAGATGATATTAGAGGCCACAAATTCTTTTTTTTTTCTTTTTCACTGGGGATAACCGGATAACATATACAAAGGAAAAAAAGAGAGAAGGTAATTTCATCTCCATCCCTGCAGGTACTAACTCTGCATCGAGTATCTTGAGCACATAACCAAAGTAGGGTGTAGAGCACACTCCAAACAAAAGAATGGTGTAGAAGAAAATAATTCTCAAATAACAATACTCTTTTCTTACGACACATCTACAGTAACATAGTTGCAGGCATGCACTAAGGGTAGTTGCTGAGTTCACAAAAAATAATCTGGAGTCTTGCGCGTTGTGTCGGGTTCAATCTGCCGGGGAGCCGGATCAAACTGAAGGAAGTTCTGCTCCATGTTCTCCCCAATTTCAAGAATTGCAGCCATATTCCCACAACGGTAACAATAGTTTGGGGCACTAAAAACGGTCACCACATTCTTGTCCTACAAATGCAGCAGTGTATAACTATGGCTTGTTCCGATTGCGCCAACGGTGAGTTAAAGTATTTGAGATTCCAGACAAACCTGACACCAATTAAAACCCTCCATCACAAGCTGATGTGCCCTTGAGATTAGAGTGAGGCCGTTGGTATGGTTGAACTGAGAAGCTATATCCTGTCCAAAGGTGTAGCCGGCCCCACGGGGTGATATGCCCCAACCGCAACGGTCGTCCGGATCAGACCACAAGAGATCACACATTGGTCCTTCGTGTGGGACCTAACAGTCCAGGAAACAGATCATGAAATGGAGTTGATACAAAATATAAAGTAGCATCACTAGAAATAGTTGCTAGGAAATCAAATTGAATTCATGGACAGGATTATTGTTTGTACCTCCTGTATGCGATCTAAAGCTCGGATATTGTCTAAGGTGTCGAGTGATGGAGAGAGACCCCCATGCAAACAGAAGATCTACAATAACATAGTGCTGGGTATCAGATGTTGAAAGTGTAATATATTCAAAGTGAAAAATAATTGTTTATCATGCAAACCTGACTCTCAATAAGAGCTGTCAAGGGCAAATAATCAAAAAGGTCAGTGAAAAACTTCCACACGTTGGCATTGCCATACTTCCTCAAGCATTCATCATAGAACCCGTACCTGGCATGAAAATGAGTCTTATCAACAATTTTGCATGCAAGGCATCTAGCACTGATGCATGAGTATGGCAAGCAACCTTCTCAATTTAGTGCTAACAAAATGAAGTGTTCACAAGCCCTCAAAAATTAAAACTGTTATGTCCTTACCTACAGACTTTTATTAACAAATATATACAAAACAATCGATATACAATATATTTCAACTATACTGTATATTCATGAAACTGAATTTCAAATACTGTATATTCATGAAACTGAATTTCAATGGAACATCAGACATGCACTTGTACAAACTTAATTCTCAACAAGTTCCCAAAGTCAAAGTAGATTCCTCAACTAAATAGTCATAATACAATCTTGCCTGTGATACGGAGTAGAAACAAATTTCAGTTGGAATTGGTGATCAAATTTCAATTTGTCATTAAGTTGAAGATAGAAATAGATCAAATTAACCATACCATAGCTACAAATGGTGTGCCATGATGCAGGTGGCAAGGGGCGATACCATTTCCTATACATGGCATAAACCCTTACAGATGTCAGCATCTAGGCATGCCTTTTGAACATTTTCTTGTTCTTTTCTTTAATAGAGTTCATACCACAGACAATAAAAGCGATACTGCATGTAGTGGATATAAGAGGGAATCTGAAGTATCAATCATATGCATCTGACGGTGCACCCTACTCATCCCATGATCCCACTAGGTTTGGTCATTTCAAGACCTAATTTCTTGCAAAGAAAGCTTTCATCATTTCCCCGTCAACATTTTCCTCAAATTGGCGTTGATTTCCCCTTTCATTAGTTTATTTACTTCCCTATTCCTTCTTTTATTTTCTTACAAATTGCTGTTGTGTTAGGAGTTTCCTATTTTACTTCCATTTTCATCTTTAGGGAGGGTGGGGTGGGTACTGCGTTTCGTAATCGTTGCTGATAACTACATTGATCCTGAAATATTCTCATAATTTACGAGTTACGGCTGAAATTTTTAAGAATTGTGCACTACTCCATTTTTTTAAACCAACACGACCAAGGCCCTTAACTTGTTTTTTGGGGGGGGGGGGGCATTGTCCTACCTTTGTAATATCTGTGGACAGCGAACATCATGGGATGAATTTAACAATGAAAGGACACAATTTTGCATCTCAGATATGTCAAGCTCCAGGTCATCTTTAGAGCTTGAGCATTTAACACAATGAAACCAAACAAGAGAAGGCAGAGACTTACACTTGAGTGATCTGTCGACTTTCATGATTGCCCCTCAGAATTGTGATTCTATCTCTGTAACGGACTTTCAGAGCCACTAGAAGTGTGACAGTTTCAACTGAGTAGTATCCGCGATCTGCATTCAATGAATACTTTCTTAGTGGAATTTGATGATACATCAAGTAACCCAATCTCAGTATGGCATAAAATTTACAATAAATAGAAGAAATTAATCTAATATGACAATCAACGGAAGATAATCCAAATGCAAATAGCAATTTACTAAATGAGAATATTGGAAAAGATAGAGACATTATGCCGAATCTTTTGCAATGAGTTGACGTCGCAGTGACACGCAACGAGTCCCAATTTTATTTTTGGCATCACAAAAGAACAGTGGAACATATATCACTAAGACACATAAATACTAGATAAAGCTAATAACTTCTTTTTTATTTGTTTTGCAATACTAACGACAAAAAAGTTGGATGAAAAGAAAAGTCGAGTGTGAATGCAACAGATTTCAAACCAAAATTTCCTCAATGATATAACATTCCCACTGACCACTAGCCTCGTTCCTTCAGCATTTCAACATTAGCGGTTAGCAGCTGCTGAAACAGTCAACCAATGCAATTGGCTCCAATAAATCACCCCATACTATTCTGTTGCACATCTAGAGTAGCTTGGGACCAATTAAAAAACAGATATTAACCACTAATTTTGTTTTGTCAAAGATATCAAGCTCACCAACAATGCAGGAAGCTTGACAATTAATCTTCAAACTCAGAGGAAGACAAAACAATTCGTAATTAATAAGAATACAAACTAAGCTCATTCGCCTTATCCGATGGACCGATTAGACATTCTGAAAATAAGGAACTTCCTTGGGCATCCTTCTTCTCTCATTTTCTAAACCAAGCAATGTACCCTTCTAAACTTAGGTGCCACCATGTTATTTCTAGAAACAGATAAAACAACTCCACATCAAATTTCTTCAGTTCACAAAATCACCCATTTATCCTCCATGGCCACTAAAAACAACCTTTGTCAGAAGCAAATCGACGAATCCAAGTCACAAACAAGGAGTACCTTTTAAAACACCAAACATTCAAATCATATACATACATTATACATACCAACACAGATCAGAAAATATCTTTCTAATTAATCTAGCGGAGAATCGAAGGAGAAAGGTAAAATACTCACCAACATAATCTCCCATGAAGAGGTAATTTGTATCTGGAGCATTGCCTCCAATCCGGAAAAGTTCGATCAGATCGTAGAACTGGCCGTGGATATCACCGCACACAGTAACGGGGCATTTCACCGGCTGCACATTCCATTCCTCAACCAAAATCGCCCGCGCCTGATCGCACAAAATCTTCACCTCCGCCTCCGACAGCGGCTTGCACTCCATCAATTGCTCTATCTGCCTATCCAAATCCCCATGCCCAGGCATCTTTCTCTATAGAAAAACAGAAATTCAGCTACTTGAATGCTCCGCACCTCTGATCTGGAATTTGAATCGGAGATTCAAATCCGAATTACAGAAAGTAAAACTCTGTGAGCCGCGGGATCACCTGAGATCTCGATTTTGAACAACTTTTCAGCAAGATACCAGAAATCGGAATTTTTTCATGATTTTTTATTTCTGATATTTATTTCCATTTTCCCGAGAACCTAAATTACAAAAATGATTGGGAAAGTATGTTTTTAAAACATTTATCGAAAACAAATTATTATAGATATAAATAATGTGTGTGTGTGTGTGTGTAATTTGTTTTATTGTTGTTGTTGGTGTGTGTGCATGTGTGGAGTTGGAACTTGGATACAAAGGCGGAAATGTGGAATGTAAAATGCAACTCAAATGAACTCCAAATGGTACTATTAAAATGCAGGTGACTTTATTAATTTAATTTTAAATCTGTTTTTGACCAATTTATTCAGTATTTTTTAAAACACTTAAAAAAGAAAGGTGTCTTTATTCAATTTAAGTGGTAGAAGATTCATAAAAAACGTTGTTAAAGTGATGAGAAGGAAAACAAAATATTAACAAAACTGTATAAATGCAGTGATGTGAGAAATGCCAAATAAAAGTACTAGAGCATGCACAACGGTGGACGCCGGCCCCGTGTCCGTCCGTGCCAACGGCAAGGACGAGGCTCGCCGCCGCTGCGCTCGTGCCAGTGAGCAGGCGATGTGGCGGCACTATGCCGTTGCCTTTGAATATATATATTTTTATTTAAAATTCGTTATTTAATTTTAAATAATGATAAAAAATAAAAAAAATATTTTCCAAATCCCAAAAATATGACCGTTTTTGCCCATTTTTCTGATTTATTTTTATTTTTTTTTATTTTTTCCCCAAAATCATCTATAAATACACACACTCATCATCCATTTATCACATCAAATCATCTCTCATTCATCTCTCATTCATAATTCTCATACAAACTATCAACACATTCATCCCTCACTCAAAACCTCAAACACATACGACGGTTGGCCAGAGGATCGAGACAAGGCACACAATGCGCGATACCCGAACCCACATTCAGCTACAAGAAGACCTAATCATACACATGTGGGCGAAATTCGGCAACGAGTAGTGGTTTTTTTTAATTTTTAGTATTTTAATTATGTAATTTTAAATTTTTAGGATTTTAATTATGTCGTTTTTATTTTATTTGTCATTTGTAATATTATTTAGGTTTTTTTTAATGAATTTTAGTATTATGGAAATGTTTTTGTTTAATTGAATTTTAAATTAATTGTGTGCGTCCTTGCGGAAGAGCAAAACTGTAGGTGTTGTGCTCTTGCCAGAGAGCAGACAGAAAAAGTGGGCCCAGACCCACAACCGTGCCGCTGGCAAGAGTACGGTTGTGGATGCTCTTATGCTTTTTTAGGTAGTGAATAATTCAATGTAATATGAGTTATAGTGACAAAATTTTATTTGAATGTGAGGTCAAATCAAAGGTGGTGTGCTTAATAAACATAGTTCCGATATTAAATTAGTTGTACTACTAGTTAGGCATATCATATGTATTTCATGGTGTGTTATTTTTTTAAATGAATTTTTTGCCACGGTCATAGCATATCAAATTATCCACCAATCAGTGATCCAAGGTCATCACAAAAAATTGATTTAGTTTAGCTCGAGGGACAATAGATTCTCATACTTTAATCGCATTCAATTTCAACAATTCTTATCAATCCTTCAAAATCAAGATAGATTTAAAATTTATGGAATTGGGGCAAAATAATCTGTAATTAATTTTGAATCTTATCACTCGCTCATTTCATTTGGGCCCACTTGGGTGGCCCATTAGTTGGAATTGGGGCAAAATAATCTGTCGTAGTTAATTTTGGATCTTTAGGGTTTAGGGTTCACTCGCTCATTTCATTTGGGCCGCTTGGCTGGCCCATTAGTACTATAAATGCGTGGGCTAATTGAATTTCATGTTTATATTGGTGCAAATAGGGTTGAGTCTTAGCCCAAGCTAATAATTCATTACGTTATTATGTAAAGGTATTTTTTTTTATCTTTTATTTTAATTTTTATAACTGGATAAGTTTGTAAGTATTATTCCATCCGTCTTACAAGAACAAGAATATGCACTATTTCCATTTTAGTCCGTCCAATAAAAATATGCATTTTCTAAATTTGAAAACTCTTTTTTCTCTAGAGATAAACCATTCTCCACTAATGATACTTTAATTACTTTTTTATTCTACTTCTCTCTTACTTTATCAACTGTGCACTAATACCCGTGTCCCACCAAAATGTATATTTTTGTGGGAAGAATGAAATACTATTCAATATTTTATCATTCATGAGTTCAAAAAATAATTGCCACGCCCACATATTTATGCCAATAATTCTAATAATATTTTTCCTTTTAATGGATATTCAGGTGATAGTGCGAGGTTCAAATGAGGAAAGGTTTACGGTGGATACTTAGGCACTAGAGATGAGGAAGGGAGTGAAATAGAACATGAATGTATAAGCTCCCAAGCAGTGGGAGCTTATACATTCAATTTGTAGAGAGTTAAATCTTGATTAACAACACTCAATTAATCATGTCAAGATTGAGTGTGTGGTTTGAGACGAGTTTGGAGAATCTGAAATTACTTTAGCAATTTCGAAAGGACTAAAGCCTGATGACAAATACAGCACAAAAGAATCTGAGGAAAAAGACTAACCCCAACAAATCAAGCTACTTTAATTGGTGGATTCGCTTTATGCATTATTATAAACACTTGCCGATTATTGTCATTAAATTAAATAATCAAAATTGATTAACGGAAAATTCTTATATCCGAGCTTTCCTTTTGATTAAATTCTGATTCCATACACTGTTTCAGAATAATGAGCCGTTGTATCTAGAGTGCTGGTTGCTGCTACATGTAATATTCTATCTTTCTTAATTTTAAGTGCACATTTTTGTAATGTTATACTATAAAGTAGATTAACAAGGATATTAGTACTTCATTAATTAGAATATAATTGGGATAAATTATTCTCGATTATAATATTTTGTAGGAAATTGCCTAGTGTCAAATGAATATTTAATAGAAATAATAAAAATCAAGTTCGGTAAAAAACTACCTTCTTACATGCATCCGTGAAAATTTGCATAATCATCATTAGAATCTACAATTACATCAAGACTGTAAAATTCAGGACAAATAAATGCTCTCAAACAAGCTTAGCCCACATATATAAACTTAATTCTGTAAATAAAAATAAAATATTTCCTTCCTAATTGAAACAAAAACTAAATTTAATTCAAACGAGCTCGATTTTTTAAAAGTTCCTGAGATTTATTTAACCTTCAGCCTTAAGCATGGCCTGGTGGTCGATGAGATTTGCCAGCTCCTCTGTCATTGCATAGAAAAGTCTAATTCAATTTGTTATGTCAGAACAAAAACATTTAAAAACAATTGACGAGGATAATAATGATAAAATTCACATGTAAATCTAATTAAGTTTTCTTGCATATGACTTGATGATATTACACGTGTACTCCATTTTAATTGATAATGAAGTTCAAAAGAAATTAAATAAAAATTACTCCATACTAATGCATTTGATGAGTATTTATATCGAATTCTAACACTATCGTACTATATTCTCTTATAAAGCCATAGTGTATTGCCTAACAATCAAGGAGGGAGTAAAAAAGAGAGCAAAAAAAAAGGCAACATTTAAAGTTTGAATTTACCCTCAAAAGTGAGGGAAATTAAAAACACAAATGTTTGTATAAGGTGATGATAATGTTAGTAAGCTTTTCTTTTTCGTATGCTTTATATTTTATATAACTAATTAGATGACAAAACAAAGTACACATTTTTTTTCTCTATCATAACCTCGAAAATTGCTATAGGGCAAGCAAGATCCACCTTTTCAGACACAGTACGTAGCCAAAATTGAGTTGCATTGCATATATACATATAGTATATACTATATATATAATAAATTAGATTAGTAACTAACTCTGGTAGTTAAGTTATCACAATTAATTAATTTTGGAAATATAACAATATTTGATGCAGAATTGATTATGAACAAACCTGTTATGGATGGGGTCAGGACCATTAGGAACTCTCCTTTTGCTCGTATAGTTAAGCTCCAGCTTTGAAAGATTCCTATGCTTCTTTTTCACCATATTCATAGCTTCAACAAACTCATTCTTCATATTTCCAGAAGCTTCTTTTTTCATAACTAGCATCCGGAAAGCCCTAATTCTTGGTTCTTGGTGGCGATGATGATGATGATGATGAGCCTCAGTGATCAAGAATTGAAGAAATCCGAGTAAAAGAACTAATCGAAGACAGGCTTTCAAGAATCCCTTATCTTCAGTTTCAAAATCTAGGAGAAGAAATTGCGTGAGAATTAGTGGAAAATGAGAAGGAATGATTGGAGATGTAAGAATGTGTGGGAGATGATGATAAGGAGAAGGTGTTTTAGTTTGGGTTTTGAAGTGCATGGCTAGGGTGGTTTGGTTTCTTTATAGGCTGGAGTGCTTCTGTTGGCTTTATTGATTCTAGAGAGAGAATGGGATTTTCGAAAATTTAATCTTATCTTTTGTAAATTTCACCCTTAATAATGCCTAATGGCATTGGTAGGTATGATATGGCGAAGTTATTAATAATTACAAATGTAGCCTTTTTGGCAAATGTTAAATGTAGCAAACAATTAATGTAGGATTCAATGAATTTTAATGTTTTGGTTGAAGAAGTGACAATTTTATTTTAATTTTTTAGTTGACTTTTAGTTATCTGGAAATTCATAGTCCAGCAATTTTAGTTTTAATATTCTATTTCGTCTCTCACAAAGAGTGAGAGAGAAGAGCATGCTTTATTTTGTGTACTGACGGCTTGTTTGAAGGCTGAAGCTCTCTTTTCTTTTTCCCTTTTTATAAAGATCTTGACTGAACATGCAAATATACCAACCTTCAAATAAAAAGAGCATAACCTCATTAATAAATAAATGCAGAAACAAACTCAAGGGATATGGAAACTTATTGATCCTTAATCAAATCTAAGATTTTTAAATGACTAGTATTATCTAGAGAATAATTGTAAAAGATATGATTAACAACTTTAGAGTTTCTTGTGGCCATGGACCCATGGTCCACCTCTCTATACAAGAACCACTCTTAGTTGGAAAATGATCGTTTGATCGATCATCTGAATTTAATGGACGACAGAATATATTGGAAAGTGACAAAAATTAATCTGGATTCTTTGCTGCAGACAAAAAGATGTTTTATCATGTATATATACACCAAGTTAACCAAAAATTAAACAAATCTTGGTGTCCGAGAATCAAATAGTAATAGTACTTTGTACTGTAATAATTTGGCATCTTAGTTATTCAGTATTAATTTAACTATATCTGATGTGTATATTCTTTCTTCGTATTAACGATACATGTCAAATCAAATCGATAAAAGGATAATCAATTTATACCAACTCGAAAGTAGGTACGTGTAAGCAAATCGATTATCAATCTAGAAAGAATGTGTGCAAGTAATTGGCCTAAAATTTGAGTAATTAACAAATGTGGTTGAAAGAATCAAAACGTAAAGTCTTGTCGTCTTTACATATTCGTACAAGTGTGATTACTGTCCAAATTTCCCATGATTCTGTTGTTACTAAAGAAAAGAATAATTCGGGCATACATTTGAAAGTGAAGAATCTGAGGCTGTTGATTTACTGTGCAACAAAATAGCATGAATTTTTTTTGAAGAGAATGCTTAACTATGTCGCACAAGCTTCTGTGTTTGCCAAAAGGATAAGTTCAAGTACACTTGTTGAAAGAATATAAGTCAACCATAAGGTATCTCTCTCTAAAAAAAATAGTTATGATGATGGATGACAGGAGTTTTTATGGTTTCTTCATGAAAATAGTTATGATGATGAATGACACGAGTTTTTATGGTTTCTACCATAAGAGTTTGTTCGGTTCGTAAGATTATGTCATAATATGATTAAATAGTATTGTATGTGTTATGTTTTGGTTATGATATTGAATCTCACAACTGAATCATATTCCTAGATGGATAATTATATGATAATGAGTCATAGTCGACACCCCTCCAATAAAAATAATCTTACAAATTAATTCTAGATAGATTATATATTATAATGTGTCATAACAAGTAGCTAAGGAACAATACCTAATAGAGTTATTTTGGCGTGGGAGAGAGAAAATGATACTAGAATCCTCAACCAAAGACAGAATTAGGTGTGTGAATATAAAGGGGAGAGAGAGAGAGTGGAAGGGAAGGGTGAAATGAGTGATCCTCCTATGAAGCATTCCTCCATCTTTGGGAATCAATCTTGGAGCCAAGAATATAGCAAAGGATATCATCATATCACTGTGTCCTAATTCTTGACTAGAACAATATATTTTTATCATATTAAACATGCACCTTGTTTCATTTTGGCAAAATACAAGCCTTTTTATTTGTATTCATGTCCCATCTCTCTGGTTGATCCATGGAGGAAAACACGTCCCCTCGACGTATCAGACGGCCGGACAGGTACGACCGGGTGAGCACGTTGGAGGTGGAGGATCAAGCTCATACAACAACCTCAACAGAATCCGAGCTTCGAACCTTGTTCCATGATCTCAACGTGCAGATGCAATCTGCATGCCACGTCATAGATTGGGATCGCATATTCATGACAGCCTTAGCCACAATCTCATTAGTTTTAGTTGTGTTTGCATTCTTCCCTTACCTGCAGACTCAGATTGCGACAGACCAGGAATTCCAGCATCTCTTTGTCCTGAAATCTTTAACAATCTCCGAGTTTCAGGCTGCCCCGGATAGGGTGACCGGGAAATGTGATGTTAGGTTCAACATCAGCAATCTTGGTGAGAGAAGCATCTACCACGAGACGTCTGTGATGTCGGTTTTCTTGGACCATGAGCTGCTGTGGGTGTCTAGGACGGGTGACTTCTTCATAAGCGTTGGTGATTACATGTTGTTCAATGTCACCATTAACACCACCGCCATCTCTGTCCCTGCCTCCTTCGTCCCAACGGCTCTCATGGAGAGCCGCTCACTTCATAAGCCTCTGCTGTTCAAGATCAAGTATGATGGGATGGTCCGGGAGGGCCTGGCTGCGTGGTACGAGGAGAATACTCATGTGTATGTGGTTTGTGGTTGGGTTGAGATGCGGTTCATCAATGAAACCACCATTAGGGGAGGGCCAGCAAATTGCACTTTAGAAAATAGTTAGGATTTTTTTTTGTGTTTTTGCTTCCTAGATTGCAGGAAGGATTAAAAGCAGAGAAACAGCTGGTGTGTGCATGTTTCTGGATATATATGTAACTTATTTTTATTCAACGAAACAATAGACTTTGTCACACCCCAGTTTTTAATGGCAATGACAGATGAATACAACAACAAGAATTTCAAAGTTGGGAACAGGGCATTTTACAATATCATTGATACTCTGATATATGAATCTTCTCTGCCTGACATAAATGGGCAGGAGCTCTTCTATAGGAGACCAACGTCGGGCATGGATTGTTAGGATACAATCTTCAGTAGCAACGCGCTCAAACACATCTACACCTGATTATACGAACTGAGATATATCAGATTTAAGAAAATATGTATACTGCTGCAGTCTCTGAGGAAGAAGCACAGTTTTTCAATGCTCTTATTCATGGAGAGTTCTCATGATGATCGTTCAAAACCGCCACCAATCTGCATGTGCAGCCATTCTGGTGAAGAACCCCTACCGTATTCCCTCGTATTTTGAGAAACATATGCCATGCCAGAACTATCAAACGATTGCTGAGAGAACTGTCCAATGAAAACAGGAAAAATTGTCATCTCACACCATCGACATTTCTGTATTCGGTGACAGTAGAACATGCAAAGATATTGCACTGACAATTAGGTATATTCTCTGTATCAGCCATTATTTCTGAAACATTTTCCAGGGAGGATCAATCATCTTTCAGAATAAATGTTCAAGAAATGAAGTTGAAATATTTTCAAGAAAGTAGGTGATTGTGTTTGAAGCACTTACATCTTTTGAAGGGTATCCATCAATGCCCACTCTTGCATTGACTGCTTCTAGCTTCATTGACAGAAACTGTGAGACATATAATGATTAATTAGATAATATTCCAAGTGGACCGGTCAGGGTATGCTGTACAGCAGTAAAAGATCACGCAGACCCCCACGGCCCCCTCCCACCACCACCACTCACTCATCACACTGGCCACACAAGAAGGAATTGAGAGAGAGAGACAGCAATCTACCTCAACCTGGCGTTGTAATGATTGGATATAGTTAATAATCTCATCGAGCACTAGTGCTTTGCCTATAACCTGAAACCATAAAATACTGTCATATGCTACAAATTTTTTATAAAAGAAAAAATAAGTATCAAATTCAGGATGATTTGCCCCTAAAACAGAAAAAAGAAGAAGAGAAAATACATATTGAATTCTGAACTATATGCACAACAGAACAATCAAAATGAGAGACTGAATAGATTAATCGATAAAAGAAAGAATACATAAGTCAGCACCAAACTCTTAAGACTAAGGCACGGAGATGGTTAATAGCTGAAGAAAACACTAATTTGTTGAAAAAAATTGTATAGATCATTGACCATTAAGTAGCGTAACAAACTTATTCGGCAAAAAAGATGAGCAATGAAAGAGTCCGATATATAAAGAGATGCATCTACAGGAATTATGCATAAATATTAGTATCCGTCATATTAAAAGCTTTCCAGAACAAGATTCAACAATGCTCAAAGCCCTCAGCGTCTTTTAACTAAGCCTAATTCCTCGAAAGCTGAGAAACCTCTTTGCTAACATATACTAGCATATATTTCAATGTAATTAACAAGAAAAAGAATAGGCTTGTGTTTCATAGCACAGTTCCATATAAGCTCAAGGGCAACTAATTTCTATGAGAGAATGGAGTCCAACAGTTACTGGTACTTACTTTATTACAGCCAGGAACTAAATCTTGAAGAATTCTCATCCTCTCACTAATCTTTTCTCTCCTAGCCTGCAAACAAGATGGTGAAAATAAGAAAGGTAACTTAGTTACCATTCATCATCTACTACTTATTCATCAAGGCTAACAAAACAACATGTAGACTTATTTTGTCCTTCCCCGAAACCTCAAAAAGATTCAAAGAAACAAATTTACCCTTTCAGCTAAACTGTGGCTGTCAGTAGCTTGACCTCTTCTTGCTCGTACATGGATGTAGTCTTGCTTTGATGGATCAGCTGGCTTTGCAAGTGCTTCTGACGCCTTAGTCGAGTTCCCTTCCCCTTCGGTTTTAGTTTCACGAGCACCATTAGATCCAAGGGCATTCATTCTCTTCTTATCTGCTTCACTCTGCTCCATTCCAACAACAATTTACCAACTTATAACTTCAACAAAATGAAATTAATATCTTCCTGTACACTTTTCACTCCATTAATCTCCAACAATCAAATCACGCATAAAATTGAACACCCCTCCACACCCACAGAAACACATATATATACGCAGACAGAAACTAACTCATAGTACAAAATTCGTTATGAAACAGATCATACAAGGTAGGTTAATCACATTACAATCAACTGTTCAAGCTGGCAAACAGCTTTATCGCACACATTGAATTTGCATAACAACGACACAATTATCAATAGGAAAAAACATAATGGTAAAGACGTGTACGCCCAAATGAATTTGCTACTAATCACCAAAATTAAGTGAATTTGTCACTTAAAAAAAGAGATTTACCATAACATGGGTGTTGTTATTATTGGTAGTGTTATTGCTGTTGCCATTGCTGTTGCTAGTGGAAGCTCCTCCCTTGACAGAGTCATCATCTTCACGGCGCTTCCTGGAATTGGGATTTGGCGGACTATGATTCGATCTTTGGTCCATCAGCATCGGATCCAAACCCAATCCATACGACGTCGCAGCGCCATTCATCTGAAAACCAGGCCAGATCTCGGCGAAGTTATAAGCCCCGCCTTCATTCATCATAGCCGCGCCTTGTGGATCCATTGAATCGAATTGCGCCGATCACGGCGAGCGGCGGAGGAGCATGAATGTATAGACACAGAAAGGTGTGTGTTGGTTACGATGTATAGGTGGGAATGGAAGGAGAAATAGAGTGGATCTTCTTTCCTTGAACGAGTGCAGCAGATTGTTGGGAGAGAACTGTACCCAGTGGCGTACAATGGCTACTACCACTACTACCAGTAGTGATTCTCAAATCTAGAGAGAGAGAGAGAGAGAGAGAGGAGACCTTGGGAGTTGAAAAGAAGTGACTTTGAGTGAGCTTTCCTCGGAGCCTCCAGCGCTTCATGTCTTTAAGGCTTACTTGCTTTTCTATTCTACAACCGGCTCACCTGCACCTGCACCTGCCGCTAACAATTTACTTAATTTTTATATTTATTACTACTATTAATTTTCGAAGGCAACACTTCTATTCTTTTTTTTCTAATTTCTTTTTTCATTACAATAAATACCTTTCAAATAATCATTGCAGAATGCCACTATAGTGAGATTATGCTACGTTGAGGGTTAGTTTTACCGAATTAAGTTGTGTAAGACATTTAGACATATCCTTGCTTGCAATATTATGCGTCACTAATTGATTAGGAATTTAGGATATCCTGTGATTTGAACTTCACTTATAAATTCTACAAATATTGGCTGGCTATAGATACAAGCAACAATAATTGAATAGTTTATGTGACAAGGATTTTTTTAATGATATGATAATATGGATGAAAAATACTAAATAAATATTAATAATTATTATTATGTATTTATGATGATATATTTTGAGTTAGTTCAGGATTATTGTTTCGTTTATTTTTGAAGTTATATATGCCTAAATGAAAATGTAGAAGAACTGTTAAACCTGGTTTATTTATATTCATAGTAGTCTAATTTCTTTCCAAAACATTATCGATCATGTCACCAAATTCAAGACGTTCGTTTTCGTTGATTAAGGTGAATAATAAATAAAGAATTCTAAAGTAGATCTGCAATAAATGCGTTTAAACTTATATATATAATTTGGATTTTGGATTATGATTAAGGGTCTATTTGTAGAAAGGTTAGTGATAATGATGGTTTTGGCTTTGGAAATCAGCCTTTTAAGGATAATCCTGAAAGTCTGGATGATAATGACTATCCCATAATTTATTGGCCCACATGTTTTAGATTGTTTGTTTGATTTTGTACCAAACAAACCACCATAATTATTATTTGCCTTGATTTTTTTAAATATTAAAACTATTAACATTTTAAAAATAAATTAGAAATGCTCTCTCTTAGCATCACATGTATACACATAGGACCACATCCAAATAAGGACATTAAAGAGTAATTGAAAATCAATAAGTTTTAATTAGAATTAATAGAGTATAAAAGCCACAATAATAACAATGTTTGGAATAAAAGTGTAATTTAATTTATGATAAGATTGCAGTTTCCTATGTTTTCATCAGTCACTTGATACCTTTGATTTTTTATGAGGATTGCAAATGCCAAGACATGGCCAGATTCAGTTCTCCTCCATCATTTTAGAAAATACATTAAATGCACCTTAAGAATTAGAAAAATTATTAAATGAGTAATTAATAATCAAGCAACGATTCAACTTGCAAGGAAGCAGCAACAAAAGTCTAGAGCATTTGACCTTGCAGCAAGGAGCTTAGACATTATTGCATGAGGTGCCGAGTTTGAGTCATCTTGACATCAGTTGTAATTTCCTCCCTTATATGAGAGTTAATTTAAAAAAAAAAAGAAAAATATCATTTGTAATTTCCTCCCTTATATGGGAGTTAATTTTAAAAAAAAAGAAAAGAAAGCAGCAGCAGAAAATAAGTTTTCTTTAGTCCCCAACTATTCATTCATTCTCTATTTCGAATGCTTTATCGAAAAAGAAAAAAAAAACTAATGATTTCAATATTTTGCATGTCATTATATTAGTTTGCAATGAAATGATTACAATATTTTGCATGTCATTATATTAGTTTGCAATGAAACGTGTCTTATTTTGCAATTTCCAGATAATTTGACTATTTTAATTCAATTGATAATCCTTACTAGAATAAAGCATTAATCAACTTTCGATACTTTAACATAATGTTTGATCATAAGTGCTTATTTCCCCTTTATTTCACTTTCTTCGTTTGTCACAATTTGATTGCAACAAGTTAGATGTGTGTAGTAATCAATCCTTATAGTATTTCAATTGGATAAACTGCAATTCTGCTGATAAACTTTTCCTAGGACTCGGGAAATCCTCGATATTTATAGTAACAAAATTATTATTATAAATGAATTCGACCTTTTCATTTTATCAAAATAAAAAATGAATATTATATCAGCATTGTTGGTGAAATAACTGTAATTAATTTCAATTTCATTTTCCTTTCTTAATTTCTTCTTTTTTTCCCGGCCAAGTGGTATTTATAATTAAAGTCCGGTACTATATATACGCCATAAAGCATGCCTTAATTCAAGAAATGATCAGTAAATTATTTATTAACTTGATGCCATCTTTTACCAGTCCGGCCATTTCTGTATCATTGGTACTTCCAATTATAACCACTATAACAAAAAAAGGCGTTAATTTTTTAAATACAATTAAGGATGCTATTTATGTTCCTAAATATACCATCAACACTTAAAAAAAGTCATTATTGTTGGTGTCTCAACTAAAATTAGAGAATGCAAATGAAAACGTCCTAAAAAGTAAAAGATTAAGTTAAATTGTCTTTAATTAGTGATTTTTTTTGTGTCCTAAATTGTTGTTATTTTTTAAAACTTTCCACCGCAAGTGATTGTGTCTCAATAGTCGTGTCTCTAAAAGATATGTTTTTTTTTTACAGTGAACTAAATCATTTTCTAGCTACATTTCTTGATAAGAAATACTCAACCAAAAATTTTGATGAGCAGTTAGGTAGCATTATAGAAACAGTTTATAATTTAAAAAAAATTAATGTATAGACAAAAATAAACATTTTATTTAAATCATTATTAAAAAATCAATAAATAAACGAATGAAAATAGAAACAAATATGCAACATACATCCTAGCTATATCGGTCATCCTCGCCTTTGCGCGTTCTCATACCCCACAATATGAAAGTTGCACCGTTTCGTGTAGAGAGTGGTTTGCATGTGTGTAAAACTGAGATAATTCATTTCCTAATTATATGAGACGCTTAAATTCTATGAAGAGATTTAAATAATGACTTATAGTCTTCATAATAGAAAATGACGATATAATAATAATAATAATAATAATAATAATAATAATAATAATAATAATAATAATAATAATAATAATAATCCCAAAAGTCAAAATATTAATTGAGATTAGACAAAATCAAGCAATATATGTTTAGATGTATGCATTCATAACATCATATACCAACTCATATAGGAAGCATGTTTGTAACGCATGAGAACAATTGAACTATCTAGCTATAAACTAATTAACAAGTTTCCAAGTCAATAATGTAGTATATATGTTAACCCCTTTTTTTGAGAAATATTTTAATTTTTGCTAGTTATATTTGATTCCAATTAAACAGAATAATAAAAAAGAAATACTATCGATATATTTGATTCCAATTAAACAGAATAATAAAAAAGAAATACTATCGATATATTAAACCTATAATTGAGAGCGTAGGTAGTGATATTAAATAAAGTTGAAAATCGGTGCCAAAATTAACAATTTGGATTTGGTAATTCCAATATAGCTGCCCTATGCCAAACTTGGCCTACACATTGTCCAATTTAGTTAGACACCAATCATCGATATAAAGCTCACTGCCTACTTTCTTGGATTTTTTTAAAATCAGATTTACACCACACTCTCTTCAAATTTTAAATTAATCGGTCACTAATTCGAATTCCAAATAAAATTATAAAGTGACACAATCCTACAATACAGGGATTTTTTATGGCATCAGTTATAACCTGTTTTACTTTTATTTTATAGTAGTATTTTATAACTGAATCTCTACCTATATATGTAGTTGTTTGATACGATCATATCTATCATATCTCTTAGGATCTTCCAATTATTTAGTTTTCCTTTATTTACCATATCTTTCTCATATTTGTTTAGATATTTGTTTCTTGTTCATTAACTTAGGGTAGTAGTATTAGAGTATTATAAATAGGAGAGATTGTTATCATTTAATCAAGCAATGAATAAAATATTTTCCCTAAACTTGTCTTGAGTAACAAGAATATCATATTTCGTTTCCAAATTGTTGTTCACCGGAGAACGTCCGAAAATCAGCAATTCGTGAGCTTTCCTTCGAGCACGTCGAAGGTTCGATCACCTTATCTCTCCGAGAAGTTAGCCATCCGGCCTCGTTACGGAGAACGTCCGTAACAACTGGTGCTTTCATTGAGAGCTCATCATCCGTCTTCGTCATCCATATCCCTCAAGCAAATCACCAATATCAAAAAAAAAGTCAGCCGCATCACCACCTCTCTACCACACCCAACGCTTCAGTCCGTCGGCATGTCATACGACTACGCCGGCTACCGCCGTCGTCAATACAACTTCACTCAGGCCACACAGCCATTCCGTCCCTACCAGCCGGTCCAACCTCGCCGTGTAACCTGTTGGGACCCTCCGAGCAGCCGGGTGGAGGTACTCCGTCCGCCGTCGTGGCCTGATCCAGAATCACCCTACGTCTCACACCACTTGGATCCACCCGATCCGTCGCGTCGCTTGTCGGCGATGACCCGCCACGGGAATGGTAAATCGGGGCCGGATGGCTAACTTCTCGAAGAGATAAGGTGATCGAACCTTCGACGTGCTCGAAGGAAAGCTCACGAATTGCTGATTTTTGGACGTTCTCCGGTGAACAACAATTTGGAAACGAAATATGATATTCTTGTTACTCAAGACAAGTTTGTGGAAAATAATATATTCACTGAATGAATAAAATGATAACAAGCTCTCCTATTTATAATACTAGAATACTACTACCCTAACTTAATGAACAAGAAACAAATATCTAAACAAATATGAGAAAGATATGGTGAATAAAGGAAAACTAAATAATTGGAAGATCCTAAGAGATATGATAGATATGATCGTATCAACTCCCCCACGGTTGAAATCCACCTTGTCCTCAAGGTGGGAACCACGAACCATTGACGAGAGTTGAAAGCAAAAGTTTTAGCAAGGCGTCTCCTCCTGGATCAAACACGTATCGAACAACTGAATGTCTCCCTTTATCACCTTTGTCAAAAATCAACAAAGGCGACCCAATGTTGGCAAAATTCCATGCCAAAACGAAAAGATTGTTCACGCCTCTCAGAATGCTCAAACATGGCGTGTCATTGCGCGGAGGGATTAACCTCGCATCGGTGTCGAGCGATGTTGATCGAGGATTCAGACGTGTAGCATCCCTAACATGCTAATCCCCATAGATACAGGCAATCTCCTTCCCATGTATTGGAAAGGACGGTGCAACTTTATTTCCAACTAATGCACATAGATAAGCACCACCATTTTCACTAAAACAATTCTCAACAACATCGGGAGATGTCATTAGAGCAGCATCGAGAGATGCGACGACGTTCTTCACTTCCTCAATGGAATCAACCTCATCGTCGCCATCTAACAATGTTTCTTCCTCTCCAGGGCTGCACGACAGAGACATCATAGCTGGTGGAGGCAGTTCATCTATCAATCCGCTCTCCTCTCCGCTGTCGTCGTCGGGGCTGCAAGACGGGACTATTGGGGGCAGATTCAAAGATGGGACAACAGCTATAGTGGGCAGTGACGCTGCTGAACGGCAGTGGCTTGTCATGCTCAAGCAAGATGACGAGCGTTGTGGTGGTGTTGGCGGGACAACAATGACAGTTAGTTGTGAGTTGCTAGATGGGTCGCGGTGGACATCAGCGTCCTCATCATATCCATCAGAGTCACCATCATAATCAGGGTAATATATGGATGCGATCTCTTCATAATCCAGGTTACCTATCGGCACCCGAGCGCTCGGCGGGTCCCAACAGGGTGGGCGGCGAGAAGGTTGGTTCTGCAGCTGTAGAAATTGATGAAGCGGGAACCCCCTGTACGTGGGTGGCGGTCCATAGTCGAAGGGTTGATAGTGTTCGGACACTTGATAACGAGTTTGGTGGAGGTGGTACGGCCGGCGTCTAGCCTGCTGATACGGAGGCGGCGGTGGGTACCTATCCGACTGGTGGTGTTGTGGCCGCCGGTACGTAGGCTGGGTGTAACGTCGATGCTGCTTGTCCCAATCAGCGCCGCCACGATCAGGAACACCGTAAGGTGGTTCCGGATCAGGCCGTTGTGGAGGTTGAAGCTTCCCCAGTCGTCGGTTGTTCGCGTTCATACGCGACTCCAATTTGTCCACCCGTCGATCCATACTGTCGAGGCGTGCATTTAATTTATCAAACCCTAATGTGATTGGGTCGACCGAAGCCTTCCCAGATTGGTCGGGGCGACGCGGCGGGCCTATATGCAGCGCCGGCGTCGCTTCCCTCGTCGGCCGTTCCGACGTAGATGGGCCATGGTATGTTGACATCATGAGTACGGGATGAAAGCACCAGTTGTTACGGACGTTCTCCGTAACGAGGCCGGATGACTAACTTCTCAGAGAGATAAGGTGATCGAACCTTCGACGTGCTCAAAGGAAAGCTCACGAATTGCTGATTTTCGGACGTTCTCCGATGAACAACAATTTGGAAACGAAATATGATATTCTTGTTACTCAAGACAAGTTTGTGGAAAATAATATATTCACTGAATGAATAAAATGATAACAAGCTCTCCTATTTATAATACTAGAATACTACTACCCTAACTTAATGAACAAGAAACAAATATCTAAACAAATATGGGAAAGATATGGTGAATAAAGGAAAACTAAATAATTGGAAGATCCTAAGAGATATGATAGATATGATCGTATCATTGTTCTAGAAAACTGCAATCAAGGGAAGAGTCATAATTGAGAGAAGTTTCTAATTTGAAGTAGTATAAAGTTTCAACATATTTCATCACGTTGAAACATATATATAGGATCTAGGCATATTTCTATTGTGGTGGAAAAAAATGCACAAGAAAGGTATGTAAATCGTGGCTTTTTAACTATACTTTTGTTGTTACGACGGAACAGCAAGCCACGTGATGGATTGATTAAAATGGTAATGTTTTTGAGGTAACAATTTAGTATCTTTTACAGTTTGCTAACTCTATCCACAACCTTAACGGAAAACACCAAAACTACTATCAATATTTTTCACTAAAATAATGGTTTAGCAGTAATTCTTGGTTGTTAAATGATCAAGTGAAATCTAAGATTAAGAGTTGCTTGTTTAAAATTTAAGATATTATTAAACTATTCTTGGTAAAAAAAAAACAGAAACAAGAACAATACATCACGACGTTATCTGTCAACCTCATATGCCATAAAGATCTACTAATAACTAGAAATATAGTAGCAATAAACAAAAAATACATATATAAAAGTCAACAACAACTAAATTATAGTCCTAAAATGCGTCAATGGATGCATTTTAAATCATAGCCTCACTCGGTAATTTAATTACCCAATTTAACAAAATATTTCATAAAATCGAGACATAGTTATAGCTAAGACAAATAATCTTAATCTTGGCTCGTATAAAACGAGACAACGCATATAAAAGGAGAATATAAACTGTTACAAGAAATTAGTTAACAAAACTAGTAACGTTTACTTTATATGTACAAAATAAAATAAATAATTTTAGAGTCATTTGTTTTGACCATACAAACACTATTGAAGTGTAAAATAAACTAATAAACGCTGTGTGTTTTATATTGAATGACCTATTGAAATTCGAAGTCAATACATGGTAAGTAATTAAAGAATGAATCATTTCGTGACCACGTACAGTTAGTTAATAAAAAACAAGTATTTGTAGCGAGTAGTAATACTTATATATTATTTACAGTTGGTAAGTGTAACGCACTACTTGCATATAAATATATGATTCTGACTTAGATCGCAGTGTACGCTGAAATACATAGTTTATTTCATTTCATACAGACATGAGCATAGTTTAAATGTTATGTACTGTATAATTGTTGCTATTAATTAAAAGAAGGCTAGCTGCACAACACCATTAATAAATGCACCCTCATTAACAACCTTCACTCGATAGAACCAATTTTTATATGAAAGGCAGCAATAACTATTTGTAATTTGCAATTAATTAATTAATTAATCAATGTAGATTAAATTCTCGTTTCTACCCTTGAGGGTGACTTGGTGATAGTTTTACATTACAAGGTTTGTTTCTAAATGATACAACCACCAACTTCCTAATTAGAGTAGAAATATACTACTCCCTCCGTCCCGCACTACTCGCACTTTTCCTTTTGGGCACGGAGATTAAGGAATGAGTGATAGACAAAGTCAACAATTACGGCTGTATGTATAAATTGTTACTAAAAATAGAAAGAGTGCAAATAACTTGGGACGCCCAGAAAGGAAATAAGTGCAAGTAGTGCGGGACGGAGGGAGTATTATTCATATATAGGAGTATGTTTTATGGTCATATAAAGTTGCAATAAAATAGAGATCATAAAGTTCGCTCTCTTGAAACACACGACATCGACAATACATATACAAAAACACACAGCTCATTTTTTGGAAATATATATAACATCACATCGATATCAATATTATTGCTTTGAAAATGAGCTTAAAGTAAAATCAAGCGTGACTTATAAAGATTGTACGTACCTCCAATTGTCCCATCCCTAAAGTTATTAATTATGAAATGTGATATACTATGATTAATTAATTTAGAAGATCGATTTGTGAAGGGTCATGTCATGTGGTAATTTTGTAGTGAAAAAGGTTGATTAGAGATGGGTTGCCAACTCCAATAGGGATAGATTTTGAGATGAAATGAAATTGAAGGACCCCAAAACACAGGCATCTACAGCTAAGTGCCCCACAGCTGCACTATCAAAATTACTAATATTAATTGCTCCCTTTTCCACCCCTAATTATTGAAAAGATTGATCAATACATTTTTGCCATGCAAAATTAATTTAAATAGTATAACACTGCAACATGATTCAATAGGAACAATTTTGTTATAATCCCCAAAGATACACTTGGACCCCTACCCTAGCTGTGGGGAAACTAATAATCATAACCTTTTCATTTTTTGGAATTTAAAAAATCCATGTTCCCACTTATATTTATGTATGTAAGTGGGCATTAATTGGTAATAATAATAACGACGTGATGATATTGAGAGATTGAGCCGGTGTTCCTATTTTTCATTATTGTGATTTGATAAAATTTGGTGTGCTTTATTTTGATCATGAGGGGGTGAACTTTTTAACTATCGGTGAAATATTAAATTGGATATTGATGTTTATAGTATTTGACAAGATATGTCCGAGTAAATGTAATGAGTGGACCATAAACTTTCACACTAATAGCTTAAAAGCTCTTTAAGCATGAGAAAAGGTGAGCAATATTCTAAAAAAGCTCAGAAATCTCACACTGAAAAATAAGATATCAAACTCAAATAAAGACTAAATTAAACACCACTAATTAGTCAACAAATGAATAACAAAGAACATGTTCTTAGCTTCCGGTCCAATTCTCATATAATTCAAATCTCCTCCATCATGATTCCCATCTTCATGTTCCATTCTTCCTCTCTCCAATCTCCTCAAAACACTTATCCATCTGAATAGGTAGAGTTTTGGTAATACTCCATCCGTATTCAAAAAATAGAAATATTTGAAACGATACAGATTTTAATGCACAATTGATAAAGTAAGTGAGAAAAGTGGTAAAATAAGAGAGAAGAACAGAAAAATGAGTAAAGTAAGAGAGGAAGAGAAAAAATAGTGAAAGTAGAGATAGCGGATTGTTGGGTCTATGTCCTAAAATAGAAAGATTATAAAGTTTCTATTTTTAAGGAACGGCTAAAAATAGAAATAGTTGTCATTTTTAAAAAATGGATGGAGTAGAATTTTGAGGCTCTTCTCCCAAGTTTCAAACATCATGCCCGAATCTTGTTTGGGACTCATTTCTCACTCTTATACGACCACCTCTCGAATTTCCAAACTGAAGCACTCAAACTTTACTATTTAACCCTATAAATTTAATTATAGTTTTGTAGACATATAATTTGTTTTCTGAAATTTCAGAAAATTATACTACAAGTAGAGAAAAAACTACATTAATCCCAAATATTCCAAGAGAATGTAAAATTATTAATCCAATCTGAAATCCTACTTTGGAAGGATCCATACGTATTAAGCCCATATTAAAGTTAAGGCCCACAATATGTGGCCCAACCCTTGCTTATCACAACTATTCCGAGTATTTTATACTCCATTTTCACAACCCAACCTTTTTCTTCTTTAAATTATTTTGTCTATAATAATAGCACTTCCTCTTTTTCTCATTACATAAAAGGTCTCACTTTGTTCCATTTATAGCAATCTAATAGCACAATTTGATCTAAAATGGCCTCTATCATTTAATTAGTGGGACAATAGGCACTGGTGAGTTTTGTTAGGACTCTACTGCAATCACAATAGTATGTCATTTCATCGATGGTTACTTTGGAAAATATAAGATCACATTATATGCACTTAGATAATTATTTGTTTGCTAGTTGTTAGATTAATTTTTTTTAGTTTTCACGTTAACTCGCATTTATATCGATAAAATTTACCGCGAACAACTAAAATGTTGATCTCGAATAATTTAATTACAATAAAACGCATATAATAAAATAAAAAGATCATCAATGACACTAATGTGTATTTTAAATTGATAAAAAGAATAATTATAGTGGTATGTGGGGTTTAGATCATTGAATTTGGTATTGTAACTCAAATTTTTGGAATTTTGATATTGTATTTTCAGACTTTTATATAGTAGTAGTATTAGATTTTAAAGATTAGATCGGATTGCAGAGTTGGGATGATTTTCATATTCGAACAATTCGGTTGGGATTAATTTTAAAAAAAAATTCAAATCTAATTGAGCAAAAATGTGAATGCTCCCCTCTAATTTTGGATTTAAAAAACATTAGCTAACAATAGTGAGCTGTACAAAGTGTGAGATTTTGTTCGGGTTAATTCTTTTATTGTTCTAGCCTACAATTAACATTACATAAGTGTACTGGACTTTTTTTTTGTTCCGGCTTCGGGAGAGACGCATGAGGGTCATGCGTCTCTCGTTAATGAAACGCATCACGGTCATACGTCTTACACAAAGACGCATGAGAGACATGCGTCTTTCAATTTTTTATTTTTTTTAAAGACGCATCAGCGTCATGCGTCATAGGGAGAGACGCATCTCCATCATGCGTCGCCTTTTTTTAAATTTTACTAGACGACGCATAAGCGTCATGCGTCTTAGGGAGAGACGCATGAGGCTCATGCGTCTCTAATTTGTATAAATCAGACGGAGGCAGAAAGGGCAGACGACGCGAGACAGATAGCAGATGCGAGAGAGAGAGAGAGAGATATCAGACGCGAGAGAGGCGATTTCTTGGCGATTTCCCGTCATATTCCGATAAGTTTCCTTCAATCTTTCAACATTCCTCCCTTATTTGTTGTTTATTTGCATAATTTGTGTAAGTTTCTCTCAATTTTGTAAATGAGGGTTTATAACAAATTGTTCAAATTTGACGGATGTTTTGTTGTTTTGTTAGTTGTAATGGATTTTATTGGTGAAATTCATTATATTGTATAGTTTTTGATATGTTTGAGATGCTTGGTGTTGCGATTTTGGTTGTTATTGGAGAAGAGAGTAGGGGTTGAAATGTATCTTGTAACTTAACCTTCTAATTTAGTAGTTATATGTAAATTAGGCCTTATAAAGCATGAATTGTGATGAATTGGAGTTTGTAATATATAGTATTCAATGGATTAGGAGTGAATCATTTGGTTTATAATGTTTTGTTGTTTTGATGATGAATTTGAATGTATATGTTATTTGTATTTTAAATGTGAGTTTGTAATTGTTGTTTTGTGAATATGTTATTAGATTAGATGTAAACTTCACGTTCAAGCGGACAATTATTATATGGACCCGAAGACCCGCCAGTGCTTTATCTGCAGAAAAAACATATTTCAAATAAACTACTGAAAGATGGCACAACACAAGTTTTCAATGTTCACCGGACGGAAAGTAAGATATGGGATATTGACATTCATGAGAATGTGAGGTATTGGCTTGACGCATTTGGTTTCAAAGGCGTGATAGATTGTGAGAAGTCGATGAAGGTCGACAATGAGCTGATCACGACTTTGATTGAGCGTTGGAGGCCGGAGACGCACACTTTCCATCTACCAATCGAAGAGGCGACGGTGACCTTGGAAGATGTGCAAGCCATTTGGGGCTTGAGAGAGACGATCGTGTTTTCACAGGGCGTGATCATCATGTCGGATATCCTGATTGGCCTAGCAAGTGCCGAGATTTGTTGGGATGGATACCGGATACATCCACAGAGACAAAGCAATACGGTTTGATGATGACCACATTGACTGGACATATCATTGCAACTAATTCAGAGAATGGAACACACGAATTCAATACGATGGAGGCTCTCGCACGAGGAGGATCATAACAAATACCCACTTGAGGAAGTTGAACTATTCTACCACCCCAATATAAATTCACAAATACTTGCATGATTTCTGCAAAAATATATATACAAACCAATTTAGAGACAATTTTTAAGATATATTTATTATAACCCTAATAATATGCAAATAACCAACAAATAAGGGAGGAATGTTGAAAGATTGAAGAAAACTTACCGAAATATGACGGGAAATCGCCGGAATCGCCAAGAAATCGCCTGAGTTCGCGTTTGCCTCTTTCTCTCGCGCAGAATGTGAGTTACTGACTCGCCTTGCGTCTGTTTTGTTTAACATAAAGACGCATGAGCCTCATGCGTCTCTTCCTAAGACGCATGACGTTCATGCGTCGTCTATAAAATTAAAAAAAACAAGCGACGCATGATGGAGATGCGTCTCCCTCTAAGACGCATAAGCGTCTGTAAAAAAAACAAAAAAAATTGAAAGACGCATATTTGTCATGCGTTTCATTTAAAGGAGACGCTCCCAAAGTCGGAAAAAAAAAGTTCAGTACACTTATGAAATGTTAATTATACTCTAGAACAACAAAAGAATTGTCCCGATTTTATTGTGACAAACCGACCTGAAAGACAGCAACGTTGAGAACTGTATTCGCAATAGACATGGAAGTGATTAATGGCGAAGAATAATTACTTAAATTTATTGAATGCGACACATAGTTGGAACTGCGCTAGGGAGAGGAGGCTGCTTTCTCTCTCTAGGATATACCGGTTTTGATCTTGCACTGAGATTGAGAGGAAGATGATGTAACCATATCTGACTTTTCTCTCTCTTAGTCTCAGTCTTCTTCTGTGATTATTTTAGTTTGTTTTTTATTTTAGAGAGAGATGGGGGCATGTGTGTCTCGGCCAGAAAATTGCGTGGGAGGTAAATTAGGAGGTTCAAGGAAGAAAAAGAGTAGAAAGAGAAGAAAAGCTTCAAAGAGAAGGCAGCCTTCTCATCCTTCTAATCGATCATCTTCACCTACTGCCATCAATCCCACTTCTCCTCTCTTTGTTTTGTTTTGATTTACTCTTTGATGGAGATGGTTTGAATCTGAAATTGCTTAGGTGTTGGTGAGATTTAATAGATGAATATTCCCAAACATTGGGATGGTGCATTATAGCCTTCTTGATTTAGTATTCGAACCATGTCTAGTACTTTTTGGTTTCTTTGGGCGTCTTAGAATACAGGGACTTTGTTTATATGCTTAGATGAATTGAGCAGAGCAATGTGCTTTGCACCCTTCGTGCGAAGATGATGAATGAGTTATTTTGTTTTGCCATGACTCGATAACGATATATTTTGGTACTAACAGTAGGCGTGGATGAAGCATGGTATGATTCTGCTGCAGTGCTAGAATCTGAGTGTAGTGATGATGATTATCAAAGCCTTTCTGATGGTGTGTCGACAACTTGTAGTATTTGTTTTTTTGAAGCTGCATTTGACTCATCAATTTGATTCTCAGAACAGATAGTGATTTGTATTTGTGTTGATGTGAGCGCCCTTAGTGGCTTTGATGGTGCTTCTAGAACTGGCATTGTTTCTCAGAGAGATCATATCTCTTCCCTTCAAGAACCCCAAGAATCAGGCGATGGTGTGTGTGATTTTTCCGGTGAAGCAGCTAGAAGCTCAGTTTCCACTAGTGCTTCTGATATCAGTGTGATGATAAATGATACGAGTGATGTGCAGCCTGTGTACCTTGATGAGATATCTGGAGCCTCTAGGGAAAACGCTAATAAGGAGGATAATTTATTGGATAACTGTGGAATCCTTCCAAACAACTGCTTGCCGTGTCTGGCTTCGACTGTTTCTCCTGTTGAAAGGAGAAGATCCCTTAGTTTTAGCCCTCCGAATGCTAGGAAGAAGACAGCCTTGAAGCTCCCACTCAAATGGAAGGAAGAGCATACTGCGGCCTCTAAATGTGAGTTTGCATAATTTTGGTTCTATTTGGTAGAAATATATGAAATTAAAAATAAGGAGATTTTACACTCATCTCGTCTTGTGTATGTTGCAGTTTCTTCAAAAGCGGTCCTGCAACGACCTATAGCTGGTTCACAGGTTCCCTTCTGCCCCCTCGGGAAGAAAATACCAGACAGTTGGTCGGATATTGGACCCGAGACATTCAAGATTAGGGGAGCGAATTACCTGAGGTAACAAACTTGCACTTGAGGCCTATAACTTTTGTCTCTGGTTATGTTTTGTTTTCCTTTGGTCTTCATATTGCACATTTACTGTGCAGGGATAAAAGAAAAGAGTTTGCTCGCACTTGTGCTGCATACAATCCTTTTGGTCTTGATGTATTTTTATCTCAGAGGAAAATCAATCATGTTGCTCGATTTGTGGAGCTTCCTGCTATTCATTCTTCTGGAAAACTTCCACCTATTCTAGTTGTAAATGTCCAGGTACTCCTACCAGATCAGACATCGAAGATTACTTTACTACAGCCTTACATAAAAGAAAGTCGGCATGTCTAGTCTTGCCAGATTTTCACCTTCTACTGATATAAAATCAAATAATTTGATAGTACCAGTTAAAGAGATTCATAGAAGATACAGATACTAAATCCTTATATAAAGCATACATAACAATGTGGTAGCGGGTGTGTCCATGGTTAGATCAACGTGATTGTGTAGCAACCTTGTTCTTATTCTTATCAAGTCTTTGTGTGCTCTTGTTTTTCTTATTTGTCTTCTTGATAGCACGTAATAATGGCTCGTCTTTATGGTTTTACAGATACCATTATATCCTGCAACAATTTTTCAAGGTGAAACAGATGGTGAAGGGATAAGCTATGTTTTGTATTTCCAGCTTTCTGAAACCTTCGCCAATGATGATTCAGCTCATTTTCAAGAAAATATTAGGGTGAGTATGTTGATGAATCTTATAATCTCATTATGAGCAATGGTGATTCTTTGCCATGCTTCTGAATGAACTCAAGAAAACAGTTGTTTATCTTGGCAATTATCAGTAGGTCAGTTGCGATTATATGTGCGTGTGTGCTCCTTAGCAGATACAACAGCTGCCCATTGATCATTTCTTTTTATGCATTCATTTGCCATGCACCTAACACCCAGTTTAAATTTCAGAGACTAATTGATGATGAAGTAGAAAAAGTCAAAGGTTTCGCTGTAGACTCCTTGTCGCCTTTCAGGGAAAGACTAAAGATATTGGGCCGCATAGCAAACATGGAGGACCTGCCTCTAAGTGCTGCAGAGAGGAAACTCATGCATGCATACAACGAGAAGCCTGTTCTTTCTCGTCCTCAACATGACTTTTACTCTGTAAGTTTGAGCTTAATTTTTTAATGCAGTTGTCGAATGTGGTCTATCGATTCTTATTTGACTTAATTTTGCTTCGTTCGCGCATGTCAAGCGCTGGTATCTTTTGATTTTTGTTTTAATTTTTCTAGTATCTTTTCTTACTGCAGGGTGAAAATTATTTTGAGATAGACTTGGACATGCATAGATTCGGCTACATTTCTAGAAAGGGGTTCGAGACATTCTTCGATAGACTAAAGCTGTGTGTGATGGATTTTGGATTAACAATCCAGGCAAGTATCAAGTCCTTAAGTTAGGGTAATAAAGCTGAAGAGTTGCCAGAACACATCTTGTGTTGTATACGTTTAAACGAAGTTGATTATCTAAACTATCATCAACTTGGGTTCTTCGGAAAACCCACTGAATAGGATAAAAATAAGTGTAAAGCATCATAGATTATAGCAAAAAAATAAATACGGAGTACAATTTTTTAAGAAGCTTTGATCTTCCATTGTTTTGTGCAAGTTCTACATCAACAAACTCAGTGGAGGATACTCTACAAATGCTGATATAACCAGGTTCAGATGTCCTAATAATTTAAACTCATTGACAGGTGAAGAATACCAAAATACCTGACCAATCGAAACTCGTCCTAAATCGTGAGTTGATGCTATTGACTTCCATGAGAATGGACAGATGATGCTGTCGGACTAGTGATATTGCAGTCTGGGTTATCGAAATTGGCTTGTCCTAGCATCATTTTTATCGCGATTTGAGCAACCTCAGCAAACCATTCGTCTCCGGGCAGGAAACTGCAAAATCAAACAAAAGTTTAGGAACATACTAATAAATTTGATGTTAGATAGATAAGAAGCTTTTTCTGAGGAAACTGACCTATATGGATCAATGTTGTTTGCCTGAACTACTTCAATAGCTCTGGCAATAACGTTCTTCATCACTTGATGCAGATTCCGGGATAAGTAGCGCCCTTGAGATGCAAAAAGTATCACAAATTCCATATCCAAATAGAACTGCACAAAAATGCAGATTATTTTATGCTGAAATTTCTGTGTAATTGTAGATTTGAATTTCATCGACTGGAAATGAAAGTAAGATTAGACCTGTTGAAGACCCAGAGGGCCAAGCGGCCTCTGCGCTCCTTCGATTTCTTCCCAAAAGTTTTGATCCTCAGAAAACCATAAGATCACAGTCTCTGTGAGTCTCATCAACAGAATAGTTGCAAATCTTTCTCTCCCCACAAATGCATCAGATGCAATACTACCTAGTCTTGTCAGCTTAGCAAACAGTTCCTGAACAAGTGTTTCAAACCAAAATGTAAAAATATACTCCGAAATTGTTAGTACTGAATCATCACCTGATATACAAGAGATGGGAACCATTCAGGCTCCTCCTTGCTTTCGTCCATGCTTGTATACATCTCGGCACTCAAACGAACGCCTCCGTCCTCCGTGACTATGAGCTCCAGAGCATGCTGGCGGCAGAAACTATCTCTCAGTTGTTCAACTGAACGTTGGAGCCTTTTCTTCACCTCTCTTTGCTCGGGAGGGCGGTTTTTCCTGTCAGACCCCCCCTGTTGTGGGTCATCACCTGTCATGCTGGAGCATAACTTGATGGTTGCGCGAGGGAGAAGCTCGTCCGCCAGCAACACTGCATTTGCCAGCAAAGCTACCTGTTGAGTTTCAGTTTCTGCTACTCCAACTATTCTTCTTCCACTGCCCTCCAAGTTCTCAGTGTCCATGGAACTAGGCAATGCATTTACGAGCAAGCTCACATACGCATTAAATGACTGCAGGACGCCTTCCAGAGCTTGCTCAGATAAATGCAAGATCTCAAGAGAGCCAATATCTTCACAAAGCTCCTGAACCAAGATTCAGTTCTACAAACTATTATCTCAGATATCAAGAGAGAAAGAGAGAGGAATTTGTGTTATAATCACCTGAATCATTGTATGGAACCTGTGCGCAGTGTTCGAAAGCTTCTGGTGCGATGCGACCATGCTAACCGAAGCACTGCCCCAAGAACGGCCAGCAATCGGAGAATGACAAAGCGACCAATCTTCAGAAGCAGCAAGGGCAGCTATACACAGATCAATCTTTTTTAAGGTCGTAGTGAGGGCCTGCTCCAAGAAGGGCCTGAAGAAGTTCCAAACAGTCGGCCAAAGAGCCAATCCGCGATCCTCTAGCAGCAACGAGTGCCCCAAGCATATATGAATGCACTCAGCAACAATCCTTAGGCACCCTGATGCTGCTGGAGTCGCCACAACGTTCCTCTTGATGAGCTGTGCAAAAGCCAGTGTCTGATTAACTGCCCAGGTCACAAGCTCAGAAGTAAAAGCTGGCTCATCATCAAATATAGTCAAGGAATCATTTGATGCCTGAGCAATGGTGGAGAAAACTAGGTGTGCAAGTGCAGTAGTGTATGCTGGCCCATATGTAGTGCTCGATGGCTGTAGGGACTGCATATTTCTATGCAGCTTCTGCTGGTGAGACTTAAGCAGCAACGTATGCGCCCGAGGGCCATCTCCGATCTTTTTCATTGCTTGAACTGCTGAACGAAGCTCGAAGCTGTTGGTAGAAGCCTGGCAAGTTGCATCAGCTAGTTGATCTGCTAATTTTTGCCTGTTTACCATGATAGAGTGTTCTAGCGACAGTATTGCTTTGGTAGTCATTGATTTAGTCCCCCTAGACTCCTCGGCTAGAACCTCGCCTTCGTCTAGCATTGCCAAAGCTTCATCGATTCTTCTCTCGGCCAGTAAGACCTCAATCTTCTCCATAAACTGTGACAACCACTTGTCATATTTTGGAGGCTCTGTGTCTTCGAATTCTAAATCTGCAGCCTCTCTGGCATGATCAGTTCCGTCTGGCAAGGACTCGATCCGAACTCCATCAGCTATCCCGCGGATGATTTTTGCTCGTGATGATAAGAGGTTTTTCAAAGAAACAAGCTCCCCTTCAAGATCAGAAATCTCTCTTGATGTCCTGTAAAATATAGTAGTACAACTTAATTGGCAAACTGTCTTAAGTTGCTAAAAAGGATTCCAAGAGATAATCAAAATCATCACACACTCAAAATAGGAGGAAGGAATAGACACTTTAAATGTTTAACACGATCACTGGCCTTATAAAAGATGCATAATTGGCATAGACACTTTTCCGCATTTCTTCTGCAGAAGCCTTCTTCAATCTGTCAAGGTGCATGCAGAGTTGCCTAATATCCTGCTCCAAATGTGTGAATTCAGTCCAAATTCACCCCCATAGACAGATTCATTTCTAACGAAAACATATAAAATTAATCTAGGTTTGCCGGGAATAATGCGAAAACGATGGACCTTTTCGGCCATGGTGCCGCTGTTGCTGTGGAAGTAAGATTGAGGATCGAAATTATTGGATTTGAAGACTTTGAGCTTGTCGCTCAGTGTCATCTCGGCGTCGAAATCTATGGATCCTTGCATCGACGAGAACGCCATCTCTCTCTGTATTTCTGTATGGTGGTATTAAAATCACCTCTATCTGCGATTAAATTCACTTATCAGATTCAAAATATAAGAGAAAGACGACGATCATACGAACATATCGATCGATATGTAAGGTTAATTTTTCGAGTGCGAGTTGCGGTTGATCGTAAACGCAGACAATCCGATCCGATTTTGGATGCCAATGCCATGCCCATGCGATGTGGATCAATGGATATTGCTGAAAATTTGCTAGCAATTACAATTATTTTAAAAAAAAATAAAATTTTGGCAAATTTGTGGAGTTCTTTTTTTTTTCTTCTTCTGTAAAATAGTACAGTACCTTCTGTCAAATTTGTGAAATACAAGTACTACTATTTTTTTATTGCAACTAAACTATTCTATTGATGTACCTATTAATTATCTGCCAAACCCTTATGGTTATGGAAATTATAGAAATACATGGACGCAGTATGAATTTTCTATTTCAGATTTCGATGTTAAAAAATAACTATAAATCCTAATTGTAAATATTGTAAAATGTAGTAGAATGCAAAAAACTACTCCAATGCTATTAAAATACAAAAACTAACATTAAGCTCGAATTGGACATTTATAATGTTGTACATTGAACATGAAAGTCTATTAAATCGTATTCTTATACTATTTCATTATAATTTATAAACTTAACACTGTATATAAATTTAAGTCTCATATCCATTAAAATTCATATCAAGTTCAACATAACAATATATCACAAAGACACAGACGAATGGAGAATTATTAGTGACACAAATCTCGCCCAAAAACAGAAGTACCTCAACAATTGAAACATACCATAAATTGTCACCAAAACCACAAACCACCGCCACTATCACAAAACTCAACTAAATGGTTCTCCTAATTAACAATCCAAGATTAATTGGCGTAGTTTAACTAAACCGTCTACCACATTTATTTCAGTTTGGTTTTATATTTCAGTCTTCAAAAATGTACATAAATCTTTAGATTTATTCATCACAACGGTCATGTATATACAACCTGGAGCTTAAACATATCTGCGTACAAATATGAAGCTGCCCATCAAAAATCAAGACAAAAATACATCTTCATTTTTATGCCTAAATAAATATCCTTACAAATTTATTTGAGAACCATGTAGCATATAGTAATATGTTCTGTATATATAAAAGACATTAAAAAAGTTGCTTGTATTTTAGGCTATGTCTATTAATAAAAGATGTCAAAAATGACTCAGCACCCCATGACTTGTTTGGGCCTCTCCGGCACGGTGCCGTCGTTTCCGGTGAGCGCCGTGTACTTGTCCTTCCTCGTAAACGCCGTGCACTCGTACGACAGCGTGGCGGCAATCACCCGCTGTATGTAATTGGCCACGTCATGGCTGGACTTGCCCGCGCCGCGCGCGAGCTCGCGCGGCACCTTGTTTAGGAAAGTGACCTCGTAGGCCGGGCTCGGGTTCATGAAGAAGTAAAAAGGGTCCATCCCCTTCCACCCCCGCGCCGTGGTGCCATGGAACATGCTCATCCGGTTCACCATCGCCACGGGCACCAGCTCGTCGGTCAGCTCCGCGAAGAGGGATGAGAACCGGAGGAGGAATGGCTCCCGGCAGGTGGTGCCCTCGGGGCAGATGGCGAGGTCCCCCTCCTGGAGAAGCTTCCTGATCATGGCGGCGTCGGTGGCGCGGTCGCGGCTCAGGCGGACGGTTTTTATGGGTGATATTATCTCCGAGAGGCGGGACACGGAGTAGGTCACGGCTGGGATGGGCCGGCCGAGGGCGGTCGAGAGGAAAATTGGGTCGAGGAGGGTGCGGTGGGAGCAGATGAAGAGGACGCCGGATTTTCCCGAGGACTTGGTCACCGGCGGCGGTGGGGTCCCCTTGACGGTGACGCGGACGCCGAGGGCCCAGAAGGCGTAGTAGACGAGCGGCATAGGGAGGAGAGCGCCGGCCGCGATGCGGAGGCAGGCTAGGAGGAACCCTACCGGGATCCATAGTATGATGAGGAGAGCCAGGAAGGGCGTCGGCTTTTGCACGAGGCGGCCGTCGTGGAATATCACCGCTTTCGGGAGCTTATCGACGCTCACCGCCTTCACTTTGGGTAGTTTCGGCACTATGTAACTCTCCTATATAATTCCAATTTTAACAAAACTATAAAATAAATAGTACTCCCTCCCTCCCATATAATTTGACCCAGTTTTCCATTTTGGGTCGTCTCACATAATTTGAACCATTTCACTTTTTACATATTTGGTAGTGGACCCCACCTTCCACTAACTCATTCCTACTCACATTTCATTATAAAACAAATATATAAAAGTGGGACTCACATTCCACTAACTTTTTCAACTCACTTTTCATTATATTTCTTAAAACCCGTGACCGGTCAAAGTGTCCCAAATTATGTGGGACGGAGGGAGTAACTCTTATATAAATGATTAAAACTGAGAAGTAGGAGAAAAATGCCTTGTTTGTGAAGTACAGTGGTTAATTCACTATGATATGATCTTTGAATTTTTATTCATTTCTCTAATAAAAAATACTATGCTATATAACAAAGAAAATACCTTGCATAAACTCATGAAGGGAAAATCAGTATGCCTATCGCCGAGGCCAATCTCCGGCGGCGTATCGCCGAACGCGGCCCTAAGCGCGGCGGCCTTATTCTCATCGACCAAAACCCCCGGCGCCTTGACGAAGCCCGTGGCTCGCCCCTTAAACGTCGAAACCTCGGTCCCCATCACCAAATCCGCTCCCAAAAAGTCCTTGAGAAACGCCTCCACCATGATCCGGGGATTCGCCGTCAGCACGCAGCGCTTTCCGCAGGGGGAGAACACGCGCCACGACTCAGGGTGGAGGTCCCCCGAGTAGAACTTGGGCAGCACCGCCCGCGCCACCGACTCTATGTCGGAGACGCGGAGTCCGGCGAAGGCCGTGAAGATGAGCACGCGGATTCCGGCCGACTCCGAGATGAAATAGTAGAGAAATCCGGCGAGAGGAGAGAGAAGCAGCAGGAAGAGGAGGCGCAGGGCGCCGCCGGCTTCGAATGCGACTAGTGCGAAGTAAGGGAAGGAGCTCCTCCCCCTCAGCAGCGTCCCGTCCATGTCCGCCACAACGGCGTCGTTCTCTCTCCCCGTCGACGCGCAGTCGTGGATGCTGCGGAAACACGCCGCGGTCGTCATTTGCGGAAATGTATGTGTTGTTCTTTTGATGGAAAAAAAGGTATACGTATCTAGTGATGTGTGTTTGTTGAATTTAGTGTGTATGTATCTAGTGATGTGTGTTTGTTGAATTTAGTGTGTATATATAGAGAGAGGAGAGGTTGCTATTGAACAAATGGACAAAACAAAAGGGCATGGTTTTTGTGGGAGAACGATGATGAAATTTATGCTTGCTTTCTGGTTTTACTAGTGAAAATCATCGTTTTTTAAGAACATCTACTGTGTGTTTTTCATTGTTTATTTTACTTTATTTACATTTTAGGACTACTTTGTTACATACATAATATAGAATCTATGCATCGACAACGATCGAATTCTTAGTTATTGTAAAGCTATGATTTTATATTAAGCTTTCAAGAGGCATATTCTTGTCCAAGACAAGAAATCATGTGATCAACCAGATTTTATTTTTTAATTTTCAAACAAAAGAATTTTTGCTCCCAGACATTAACCATTCTATCACCAGATCAACACAAGTACATTACAACAAGATTTTTGTTTCGAAAGGTTATTTCTATCTCACATTCTAATTTGATACGATGGCTATATTTACTTAGGGAGCCTTTTTTTCTTTTTCCTAACCTAGGTGCACCATAGATTAAATTTTCAAACAAATCAAGTGTAGAGACATGTCAAATATTGCGAGTGTAGAGACAAATATAGATATGGGTTTGACTTATGACAAGTTTTAAGGTAATTAATTGCTGCATTTCGTCATATCGAATTGCACTTTTCCAGAAAATTAATTGTACGCAACTCACTTGGAAGTTGGATCTTTGCTATATTAATGTGCGGCGTTGCTTGTAAACAACATAAGTCTTTTATTTAGAAGTTATTAGCGTAATTCTTATTATTGTGATGAAATGAGTGTGATGCTTGTCGCTTGACAAGTCTTTTAGGAAATCAATCGCTAAAAAAAAAATGCTTACCGAGCACCAATAACGAGAACAATTAATTGTGCTCGGAACTATTACTTAAAAATATTATTATTTTATGTTTAAACTAAATGTTAATTTATATCGAAGGGGTCAACCAAATATATTATGGTTAATGTGTCATCTCTTAAAAACAACTATCGAAGAGGTTTTGTCAAAATGAAAGACATAAGCTCGAATAACTTCAACAACAAAATTTTAGTGACAAAAGCACACTAGTAAAGGATTATTGTCATTAGAGACAATAAATCACAAAGGACAGAAGGTTCAACCAAAAGTATCCCAAGTTTCAAGGGTCAGAATCAGGTTTCACGTAAAACTACAAGTGGCTCCAAACTCGGTATAGAAAATAATGACATAGTGCAGTGGTGGTAGACAATCAATGTTTAGGTGACCTAAAAGGATACGATTATCAAGAATTAATCAAAGAAGATAATTTCTCCAAGGTAACAGTACTAGCAGGGAAAATCTCTTTCTTCAAGGCAAGCACGTTGGAGGGTCCGAAACAACAAATGTGAAATAATAGTAATAATTCAAGAATGTATTAACTCAATAATCGCATGTTCAAAACAAAAAAGGAGTTATCACCACACTCTCAATGAGCTAATGAAGTGAGAAATGAAATTTAAAATCATGGACATCTCATCGATCTGGTTATCAATATGGTAGTCCATGAATCCCACAAGCAGTGTTGTAAAAATCGCGCCCCGAGAGCGCTTGGGTCGCGGGTCGCAAGGGTCGAGACCGACGTCGCCCCATTGTGGGTGGGTGGGTCGAGATTCAGGGGTCGCCGTCGGGGCGGCTGAGGCGGCTGGGGCGAGCGACTGGAAGAAGAAGATCCTCGGCCATGGCTGCTCAGAAATGGGTCTGTGACTCTGTGAGAATGAAGAGAGAAGAAGGGATGGGAATGAAGAGAGAAGAAGGGGGGTTTACCTAGACAAGAAATTTTAAAAGTAAAGTAGGCAGAAGCTATAGCTAGGGCTTCTAGGACCTAGACATGCCCACCGGTTCCGGAACCGGAACCGGAACCGGCGCAATATTCCCGAACCGGAACCGTCGCAATTCGGTTCGCGGTCCGGTTCAGGTTCAAGATATTTCGAACCGGAACCGTCACCGAACCGGCGGTTCGGGACGGTTCGGAACCGGCGGTTAACCGTGGAACCGCCGGTTCCGGCGCTTAAATCGAGGCAGGGGGATGGGGGCCGGTGGTGATCTTCAAAACCGGTCGAAACCGCCGGTTTTTTCGGCGGTTAACCGGAAAAACCGGCGGTTAACCGCCGGTTTAGTGGCTTTCGAGGCGGCGCGGAGCACGAGGCGACAATGGAGCAGCTTTTGCAGACGGTTCGTTGACCGAACCGGCGGTTTTATTTCGGAAACCGGCGGTTCCGCCGGTTCCGGCGGTTTTCCGCCAAAACCGCCGGTTTTGTGAAAATTCAAATTTTTTTTTTTTAAATTTCAAATTCGAATTCTTCCATTTTCCCCCTCATTTTTTTCTATAAATACCCCCCTCTATCCTCATTTACATTCACCCCACTCTTGTGTTAATAAGAGTTTCTCTCTTCAATCTCTCAATTCTCTCTCTTTGTCTCCAATTTCTCATTTGTGCTATTGTGCTTCCATTTAATTACGCAATTGCTACTCTTATTACGCATTGTTATACACTTATACAGTTATACTTGTTCCCGTAGTTCTATAAGTTGTCTTTCTTTCTCAATTACTAAAACAAAAAAAATATATTATTCCATATTTCTACATTTCTACATACCATTCCAATATGTCTTCATCCCGAGAAGGTCGTGTTGATAAGGGAAAGGGAAAGGCCAAGAGGCCATCTCGGAGATCCGTTATTGATGAAATTTCTCAAATGAACATGGATGAGTGGCAGGTTAATATTTATTATCTACTAATTTCATTAATTTTGAATTACATTTCATTATTGTTCATAATTTTATTTTGTATTTACAATACAAATATTATTTTGTAGGCTCGAGAAGAGCAAGATGTGGCACATGCTATTGCTCTCTCTCGCTCTCAATACCAAGGCGATGCTTATGTTGGTACCGGTAGTGGTGCTCCCGGTCGCGGTGCCTATTCCCAACAAAGTCCAACCCCCGTGAATGTTGATGAAGACGATGATGATGATGACGACGAGGAGGAGGGGGAGGAGGTAGAAGAGGTTCAAGAAATGCCACCCCCACCACCACCAAGGAGTCGGCGTGGTCGTGGTCGTGGACGTGGACAACCTCCTCAACCTCCTAGACCAGCTGAAAGGTCTTTAACCTCAAACATCTTCGTGAAACATTTCAAGAGGGTACAAGATAGTAACGATCCAAACACTTATAATGTGTATTGCAAGAGGGTACTTAGATAGTGCACTTCGTTCTCTCTACGCGGAATATGAAATGCGGTATAACACCGCTCACCAGGTACGTGCTCCTCCTAGTCCTTCTACATTTGATTTTGGTGGAGGGGATTTTTCCAATGTCATGATCGATCCCGACGTAGTATCACAATTGCAAGATCTATACGGTACTACAACCAATAGGACTAGAGCGACTAGTGAATTAGATATATATTTGGAATCGCGCTCTATTTTTCAAGATGCAGGTCCTCCTACTCAACAAATTGACGTCCTTAATTGGTGGGGAACACATGACAAAGAGTTTCCGATACTCTCCATCATGGCTAAGGAGATATTCGCCGTTCCCGCTTCCACCGTCGCCGTTGAACAAGCTTTTAGTGTCGGCGGTTGTGTCCTAGACGACAAAAGGAGCAATCTCTCCGCCAAGAACATGGAAGCCACTATGTTACTTGACGATTGGGCAAAGGCGGACATGAGAGCACAAGAGCCGGATTTCGACTTCCGTGTAGAGAGTGATGGTGAAGAATTTTCTTCCGATGGCGAGGTCAGAAGCGATAGCACTCAACATTAGCAATGAGTCGACGGGGGCGGTGAACGGCGAGCACTGCCGACCAAAAAGGTAAGCAAGGTAAGAGAACTACGTGGGCTTTGATTCCTCAATAAAATTGTGGATACGTAGGCACCTCAACTTAAATTTGAAAAGTTTAACTTCGAAAGTTTAAGTTGAGCTCAAGCCCTTTTCAATTTTTTTTTTCCCCCCTATTTCATAGATCATTCAGGATGCGGCTATGTTGTACTTGAAGATCATTAAAATATATTCCCCATTTGATAAATATCAAATGCGGAATATATTTTAATGATCTTCAAGTACAACTTAGCCGCATCCTGAATGATCTATGAAATCTTACCTTGGAATCAACCTTTTTTTCTTGCAAAATGTTGCCCATTTTCTAAGCAAACACATATCAGCACGCTATATACACATTGCTGCATTTCTAATAGGGGCAATTTGATCTTCCAAAGCAATCATTGCATCTCGAACACACATAGTCAGAACATTATTCAAGCATCTAGCATGGAAAAAATCAGAACAAACTATCTATTAGTACTAATTTTTTCCATGCTAGATGCTTGAATAATATTCTGACTATGTGTGTTCGAGATGCATTGATTGCTTTGGAAGATCAAATTGCCCCTATTAGAAATGCAGCAATGTGTATATAGCGTGTTGATATGTGTTTGCTTAGAAAATGGGCAACATTTTGCAAGAAAAAAGGGTTGATCCCAAGGTAAGAGAACTACGTGGGCTTTGATTCCTCAATAAAATTGTGGATACGTAGGCAACTCAACTTAAATTTGAAAAGTTTAACTTTGAAAGTTTAAGTTGATCTCAAGCCCTTTTCAATTTTTCCTTTTTCCCCCCCATTTCATTTTTTTTTAAATTTACCTTCCGAGTCCGACGAGGCGACGAGCCGACGCCCGACGACACTTGTAAATTATATTACATTGTTGTATGTTGTTGTATTGTATACTTATGTATTGTAAATTGTAATGTATCGTTGTCCGTTACAACTCAAAATCAATAAAATTTATTTCATTTTCTCCTTATTCGTCTTATTTGTGCTTGAATTATGCATTGTCTTGTTCCGATTTGTTGTATAAAGCCAAATTTCAAATTTAAAAAAAAAAAAAAAAAAAAATTAATTGAACCGGCGAAACCGCCGGTTCAAAAACCGGAACCGCCAAAACCGCCGGAAAACCGGCGGTTCCGAACCGGAACCGAAACCGCCCGGTTTTCGAACCGGAACCGGAACCGTGAAATAGCCTCACGGTCCGGTTCCGGTTCCGCTTCCGCCAAAACCGGAACCTTCGGAACCGCCGGTTTTCGAACCGTGGGCATCTCTACTAGGACCTATAAAAGTTAATAATCATTTTCTTCCACCTTCATTTTTTAATATTAGTATTAATATTGGTTGTCAAGATTCTCTATTCTTTAAATATGATTAGTTCCTATTTAAATAAAAAAATACCTTTAATTACCAATCAAAATTACATTCAAATCTAATTAAATATATTGTGATGTTCTAATTAAATTAAATATATGTTCATTTTTATTTAACTATATAACTAATTTCTAATTAAATATATTGTGATGTTCTAATTAAATTAAATATATGTTCATTTTTATTTAACTATATAACTAATTTCTTAGAGAATTGCAGCTGCGCTTTATCTATTTGTTTAATTTAAAATTGCATTTTATAAATTACTATATTAATTTGAGAATTATAATTAAATTTATTAATTTTGCATCTAAATAGTTATAAATTTAGGTTTTAATTTGTAATTTATGATTTTTTGAATATGAGTGGAGATTTATTGATTTTCATTATTTATTATTATTATTATTATTATTATTATTATTATTATTATTATTGTTATCTAAAGTCTCTAAAAGATATTAATTTAAGACAATTGTTTCAATTATTTATTGTGTTATGACTTATGAATTGTTTTGATATTTTGATCATTTCTATTTTCCATTTTATCTATATTCACATGAATTGCATCTACATTTATATTATTTGATATATTATAAACATTAGAGCAATATATTTATTTTATTTAATATTAAAAGGCAAAAAAATTAACCTAGCTTTGTGAGTCTCTCGACCCCGTCGACTCGTCGACCCGCGACCCGAATTTTCACCTCATCGACCCGATGCGCCCCGCGACCCTAACAACACTGCCCACAAGTCAAACCATATGAAACAAATGTTCGTCATAGAATAATATTGGATCAAACAGTTTTATGAATTGTGGAATGGTCAAAATCTGACAATATAATAAGATGACAAGCGGAAAATTAACCCAGAGAATATACAGACTGTCCAAAAAATTTCAGATGAGGGTGAAAGGTTATTTAGCCAACACAATGTCAACAAGAGGAGGACCAACAACAATTCTCAAAGGAAGAAATCACGAATGATAACTCTCATTTGGCATATTCATATCACTACACCGTATCAGCTAAAGGAGCTTTAAAGCACAGTTTTCATGGATGATCAGATCAGTGGGCAACCAAAGTGGACTTTTTTGTGGTGGTGTTGAGAAAATTCTACTAAAAAAGCGAGAGCAAGCCAAACTTGAGGAAGACAGAAAGCAAGAACACGACGACGACTGGCATCATATATAATATAAGTTGAAGAGCCAATTTAAAGGGCAGCAGATGCAAGCTTTTTCTTTCAATAGCCAGCCAAATGACTACAAGATCATTGGTCTATTCAACCTCAGTTCACTATTTCGAACCTTATACAGAAGGGTTTTCCGTATCACTCAGAAACTAAAAGCTATCAAGTCTTGAAGCCAGGCAAACATGTACACATCAGGAAAACATGTACACATCAAGTCACTAGCAATTACTCAAATCAAAATCCCATGTGGCATGTTTCAAAGACACATCTAAACACGTCTCAAGCCTAGGACCGCCTAAACCTAGGCTCTAATACCAAAACATGTAACACTCCTTACCCGATTAATTTAATCATCGAATAAGTGATGTCAACTTTCAGTACCAATCCTAACTTAACGGAAAATCCTTGATACTTTTTTTATAGAGAGATATTATTTTCCTTTACTTGGCAAACAGCTATATATCGTCTGAAATTAGACCATAAACTTGTTTCCAAAGTCTATATATATATATATTTATATAACCTGGATGGCGAAGTAAATGAAACGTCCGAACTACATTACACTTTCTATACATACCACATCTAGTATATCGGAAAGAATTTTCTGAACACAAAAAGGTTGGCTAGTGACCCGACTTGAGCAGTTGTACATCGAAAGAGCTAATCTGCAGGGGGAAAAGAAATGGGTGAGCTTCAACAAGCCCAGTAGTATACTCAACATTAGAGCCTAATTTCCGGAGTTAAGTAAACATTATACAACCTATGTGTTTACAATATTAACCCTTGAATATTCTCCAGAACCAACATTCTCATACTCATATACATATCAAAATAACCAACAATAAAAGTCTGACCTTTATATCGTCCTCCCTTGATTTCCCGGGACTTACTTAAGGCATAATCATATAATCTCATAGTATACCAATAAACATGATCAATTATCAGTAGCTAGTGTCGAGCTACATCATAACTTCATACAACATCAAATCATGTCAAACAATATCAGATTCACCCTTTTTGCATCAGAGGATTATAGCATCAGAATATATCATTTAGCATCACATAATATGGTTTTTCACATAAGCATATAGTTTTCACATATCATCGCCTTGATCATATAACGTCATATCTTGGTATTCACTATCGTGTAGCACTTTATATCATATAATCACACCAACGCATATACAGATCACCACAGTTTCACATATCCAAACACATATGACAAAACATGCTCTCATGTACCAGATACATCAGAGTTATCAGAGTTATAATAGAGGTTTCACACAATCATATATCATAAAACACATAGCGATCACCATTGTTCTCACATATCAGAACACATATAGCCCCATTAAGTGCTTAGTGATAAACTAGGGTACGCGGACCAGATCAGAAACAGAATCAGATACAGACGCGGTCATGGTCCTCGAGAGGACGCCGCACAGATCACCCATTAGGGTGAAGACAGATAATTAGATCACCCATCAGGGTGCATATCAGACAGATCAGTTAGGGGCCCATCAGATAACAGACGATCCTTGCTTCGGTTATCCAGAAGACGAGAGATCACAGATAATGCAACGCTGCTGTCCTATGGCATGCCAATTGTACCCGCAGGACACACTCAAGCACGGGGCGTAAACACAATCAAATATACTCATTTTTATATCAATACTTATTTTCAATAATTACTAACATAACACATAAGTATCTTCTTTTCATACCATATCAGATAAACAGATTAATTTCCAACTCTTACAATAACATCCCATATTCAAAATTCACATATTCCATGTCATAAATAACATACACAAATCACATAAAAGCACATAAGATTCTATATGCAATAGCGTAGACTTAATTCAGGAATTAAGACCTAATGTAGAATATACTACCTCGAAATCCAAAATGTCGTACTAGGTCACTTTACTTCTTCGCCTTCTCCTTGCCCATGCTATCCCTCGGGCCAGGATTACCCTTCAATAAATAATTCTTATCAACACAACACCAAAAATAACTTAAGCAATAAACAAGTTCTCTTTAGTTACTTCTTTTGCACGGAGTATAAGAGATCAAGCCCTATACCAAAAGAATCCTCTTGGTGTCTAGTTTAATTTTAAAACAAAGTTCTTTCAAAAATTCCAGTAGGTCGGGAGATATGGCCATTTTCCCACTGTTCATCACGACCTGACATGTTCTGGCAGCTGTGTTTGGAGATTTTCTAAAAATAGTAAATGACATCCAAATAAGTTGAAATTTTACAAAGAGCTCCCCAACACATCAAGGTTCATGCAGAAAATTTGAAAATACAATTTGCAACAACTTAAGGGTGTCGAAAACTTCAAAACCAGCAGCTGAAAACAGCACAATATACCCAAACCTAGCTGAACAGCGCAGTCCCCTTTCAAAATTCATTATAAATTCATTTCAATTCGGATGAAGCTGAATTTTGGCCACATAGCAAAAGACACACAGAAGTATGTTCAGTTAAAATTTGGTAAGAAAATGAGGTCGTTTACTTGGTTAAACGGGACTTGTAACATGCTACCAGAACAGGGCACAGTAGTTGTCTCCTTTGTTTCTTTCACCACAACACTTTCTTATCTCCATATTTGAAAATCCTCCAACAATTAAAGTATAGAGTCGGAAGAGAAAGAGAGTGTAAGAACTTGTTTTAAATCCCTACAAATCACAAGAGTCAAGGAGCTGCCAAATCCCTCATTCAACACTCTTCCCAAACGTCCCTACCACCAAGTTCAGTTTCCAACAACGTATACCCCTTTGTAGTCGATCAATTACTTTCATATACTTTCATAAGCATAGCATATCGGTACATAACATATGCTGCCAAATTCAACTCCTTCACGTAACTCAATCAACAATCGAAACTTGGAACGCTATGAACAATAACACCAATCGAACATCACAAATTGAACACCCGCTGTAACCGATCAAAAATGCGAAAGAACATAATTTGATAAAAGAGAACTTATCTTGCGGGACGTTTCGGGGCTGTTCGGATTGGTTTCGGGACAAATCGGGGGCTGTGGTGATGTTTCGGGGCTGCACGACCACCGAAGGAGCAGCGGCGAACAGCAGCCGACGGCTCGGTGCAGACGGCGACGGCGGCGAACAGCAGCCCGGCTCTGTGCAGCGGCGACAGCAGCGAACAGCAGCCCGGCTCTGTGCAGCGGCGACAGCAGCGAACAGCAGCCCGACTCTGTGCAGCGGCGACAGCAACAGCTCTTCCGGCGGATTGGGGGCGGTGGCTGGACGCTGAAGACGACCGTCGATTCTGTGGTGAATCGGGTGACGGCGACGGAAAATTTGGGGGTTTCTTTCCTTGTGGAAGGAAAGGGAGAACGAGAGCCGTGACTCTCATCGCCGGAATCGCAGCGGTGACGGAACAGCGGGGGGTGGAAGGCGACGAGATTGAGAGCTCCCCTTTTTTTTGTCGACGAGAGAGAGAGGAAGAGATGGAGGGGGGAATGATAATTCACATAGGTTCTGGAGGGGATATATTTTCTCCATTTTTTTTCCTTTTCTTCTTTAAATTACTTTTATTTTCCTATTAATCCAACACACCAAATCTAAATAAGACTTCTAAATTAATTTTAATTATCGACTTCTAATGAATTAAAAGTAATTTCAAGTTATGAAATTTTTAGATCATCACAGAGTACTTGAATTGCTTGAAAAGTGCTCGGTATTTCCCAATTTTCCAAGCATTTTTTACCTTATACCAATCACTTTGGTGCTCGGTAAATATTGTTTATTTTGTAGTGAAAATTTCTCGATTAATTAAGATAACTTATATTGCGAGTTGAGATTTCACTATCCACAATCACGAATTACCCTAGATTACAAGCTGCAACTACCTACAGAAACTACGGTGGCTTTTGATTTTTTTTTTAATAATATAAATCAACAGATTAAAATGAATTTAATGAAACTTCATAATGATTAACAATCCAAGATGAATTGAATGAGTTGGGCCATTGTAAAGAAGGCCTGGCATGCTGGCCCAACCACAAGCAAATTATCAATTGAACTTGTCTTTGGACTTTTGGTAACGTTATGTTAAATTGTTTTATTTTTTTGGGACAATTGTTTTATTTTTTTGGGACCAAGTTTAAACTCTAAATTAATTATGGGTTTCTATACATCCATTTTGTATAAATAAATTACCGTTACCTATTGGAAAGTCAACACTATGTCCAAGAAACCAATAACATCAATATTTTAAGAAAAATTTTATGATTTTTTAAAAACTTTGCTTCCTCTTAATCTTCATCTTCTATACGAGAATTCGGAAAATTGAGCCAATTTACGAATTAAACCACATTATATATTAAGAGTGATTTATTGGGCAACTTATATAAGTATATCCCTAATTCAGTAGAAATTCACCCGAACTTTAAAAGTAGTAATATCTTAAAAAAGAAAACTAAGATCATATCCGCAAGATTGAAATGTTCAATAAACTTTTAGCTAAACACCCTTTGATAAAACATTAATTACAAGCAGCAAAAGTTCAACTATTAATTTTCCTTTTAATAAAGGGGCATTATAGCAACAATATTTATAAAGTAGATCATCAAGAATAAAGTTTGAATCCATAATAAGACACCTGTCTCTCCTGCCATTAATAATAATTAAGTAAGCCTACTGATTAATTAATGCTTAATCCAAACAGTGAAACAGTTTATGATGACAGGTAAACGGCGTCGTTTGGATATTGACGACCATGACGCCGACGTGTGCCTCAAATATTTCTTCCGTAACCGCACCTGCTCTCTTGCAGTTGCAGCTCAAACAAAAAACGCCATATTTGACAACATTCTTTCAGCATTGGATTCACATCTTACCTCTTTTGATTGTTGGATCGAATTTTTGTACTTGTTTATGGAATTAGACCAATACAACTGGGGGGAAACCGTTCTTGAATAGGAAATTAAAATCTTGATCTGCGATTGGTTTCTATTAAGATCCCCCCCTGAAATTTTGCTTTTTTTTTGTCGGGTTTCGTTAGTTAGTTTGATTTTTACGCGAGATGGGTTTGAATAAGCGAGCTAAGATAGACTCGCTGATCTCACTGAGTCGACTCCGATCGATTCAAGTGTTCACAGGTTTGCTGTTTTTGTATTTGATTTTCATTAGCTTTGAGATTCCCATGGTTTTGAGATCTGGGTTAGGATTGGAATCCACAGAGGCAGAGTCTACTATACCTATTTTTTCACATCCAATAATGAAAGCGGAAAATGATGATCAGCTATCACGGCCAAAAGAGAATGAAACAATGGTTTTTCGGGCGCAGGGGCGGGAAATGGGCGAGTTTAAGAATATTTCGGGTATGAATTTCGATGAAAATGCGTTCAATAGTGTGAGTAAAGATGAGTTTTCTGAGCTGCACAAAGTGGTTAGGGATGCATTTGCTCTAGGAAATAAATGGATGGAGGATTTAAAGTCAGGAAAAATGCAGAGAGAGCTGCTAAATCGGACGACTCTGAATAGAACAGAGGAGCCATGCCCAACTTCGGTGGTGTTGTCTGGGGACGATTTGATTGGGAGAGGGAAAATAATGGTGATACCGTGTGGTTTATCGTTGGGTTCCCACATCACACTTGTTGGGACTCCACGGCAGGCCCACACCAATAAGGAGTCGAAAGCGGGGATTAGGAAGGATGATGGGGGGAGCAAGGTGGTTTCACAGTTCCTAATGGAGCTGCAGGGGTTGAGAGCTGTGGATGGGGAGGCGCCACCTAGGATACTGCATTTAAATCCCAGGTTAGAGGGGGATTGGAGTGGGCATTCCGTGATTGAGCTAAATACCTGTTATAGGATGCAATGGGGGACTTCTCAGCGCTGTCAAGGGTGGAGGTCGAGGCCTGATGAGGAAACTGGTGGGACAGTCTTACATGGAATTTATGACGCAATCTATTTGCATGTTCGGACGTTTGATGTTCATTTTGTATGATTTATTATTTGTTGATGAACGTTGATTATATGGATCCGTGGTTTCAATTGTTTATACATGGTGTAGTTGTAGTTTTTTTACCTTTGAATGGTGAAGGTGAAGTAAATGAGTATAACATTCTAAGTCAAAATAAAGTTGATCAAATGCTTAAGAAAATCTAAGAAGTCAGAATAAACCTGCTCTTAAGTGTACTATAAAATATTATGCAATGCTTATGCTCTAAAAAAGTTAGGTGTTTCCTGAATCTTTAAATTGTGATTTATCCCTGCAAATAATGTTTTTGATTTTTATTGACTTCTTCAATTGAATGAAGTTGATGGACAGGTGAAATGTGAGAAATGGATCCGTGATGATAGTGGGTCTGAAGAATCAAAGACCACATGGTGGTTAAAAAGGCTGATTGGGAGGACAAAGAAGGTCACTGTTGATTGGCCTTTTCCTTTTGCACAGAACAAGTTATTTGTACTTACACTTATTACTGGTTTGGAAGGGTATCACATCAATGTAGACGGGAGACATATTGTATCCTTTCCATATCGCCCCGTGAGTACTCTTGTCTAGTAACTCTTTATTTGGAGAAATTCTGATTTATGTTGACATATCAGAGGTTGTACGATGTCAACAGGGTTTCACTCTTGAGGATGCTACGGGGCTGTTTATCAATGGGGATATCGACGTTCATTCTATCGTTGCTGCTGCTCTGCCTACTTCACACCCAAGTGCTGCCCCCAGGGAGCATCTGGATATGTCTTTGAAGTGGAAATCCCCGAGCCTGCCTAGTCAACCTGTAGATCTCTTTATCGGCGTCCTTTCTGCTGGCAATCATTTCGCTGAGCGGATGGCTGTGAGAAAATCTTGGATGCAATATGAATTAATCAAATCTGCAAATGTTGTCACTCGCTTTTTTTTAGCAGTGGTAAGTCTCCATAACAGATGGAAATGTCAGTTAAAGTGTATCCTATGTGGAATCGTTTACTTTTACAGGCTTTTTGTTTCTTAAATTCACATTTTGGCAGCATGGAAGAAAGGAAGTGAATGTGGAGCTCATGAAAGAAGCAGATTATTTTGGTGATATAGTCATGGTGCCTTACATGGACAATTATGATCTCGTTGTACTGAAGACTATTGCAATTTGTGACTATGGGGTGAGTATGTGACTATGTACTATTCATTGTTTCAGATTGTTTGTCATTATTCCATGGTCCTCCTATATTGTTCATGGGTCTTGTTGTAAGGTTCACACAGTGGCAGCTAAGCACATTATGAAATGTGACGATGATACATTCGTAAGGGTAGATGCTGTTATGAGGGAAGCGAACAAACAAAGTGGTAGAAGCTTCTACATTGGAAATATCAACTACTACCACAACCCTCTACGGCATGGTAAATGGGCTGTCACTTATGAGGTATGGATATTTAGTGTATTTACCCCCATAGCTATATAATACGGATCTTCTGTGTAGTCTTTAAGCAATTACATGGACCAACTTCACTACCTTAATTATTAGTATATTTTTGGTTTCTTGTTTTAGACTAAAAAGTGCACATGCAGTTTGTTTGGTAGTAGATACTTTGGTTTGGGTCCAAATTTGGATTAATATTTTCTTCTATAAGGTTAAGTACATATTTTCACTGAAAGTAATGTATGATAACCAACTGAACTTGTAGATACATATCCTCATCTTGCAAGCGTACAGGTGTCACCTATGAGCTACTCCTTCAAATATATAGTATAGGTATCAAGAATTGTGAGATGCAATTAAAGTAAATTAAACTGGCCAAGTCTCTATGATCCACCTTCAGGACTGAAACTGCTCTTTGAACTTTAACTATCCTTATTTTGTTGAGAAAAAACACCCAAACCCTTAAACTATCTCTTCTTAGGAGTTCCTATGATAAGAACTTTCAAGGTAATATGATTGGTTTTTTTGTTTTGAAAACCTAGTTGTTAATTTTCACAACAACACTTCATAAGTTTTGGTCCCAACTCTAATAATCCTTGGGATTGTCACACTAAGATATTAGTATAATGGGCCTATTGATTCGAAAAAAGCTGTTCTTTCATCTTTGTATTGGAGTTAATTGTATCATAGAAACTTCCTAATTTTGAATGAACTAAGAAAAAGTTATCTTTACTTGGGTTCATTTAATCAAATTCTGTAAAAAAATTGGTTTGCAGGAATGGCCGGAAGAGGTGTACCCGCCCTATGCAAATGGCCCTGGTTATATTCTGTCATCTGACATAGCACAGTACGTCGCATCCAAGTTTAAGCAGAATAAACTAAGGGTGAGTAAGCTTCTGACTTTCTTTAACAATTCTCTTTATGTGTGTGCTTGGGTTTTCGCCTGGTTTGAATGGAAAGTAAAGGCTGTGACTGTAGATTGGAGTGTATATCCCAGACCAGTTCCTGTGGTTTTAGTTATACACTTGTACTAGTTTGCATTTGGTGGTTCTTGATGTGCTGACTAAATTGAGCTTTTCATTCATTTGGCTCAGTTATTCAAGATGGAAGATGTTAGCATGGGAATGTGGGTTGAAAATTTTAACAGCTCGAGGCCTGTTGAGTATGTCCACAGCTTGAAGTTCTGTCAATTTGGATGTGTTGAGGGTTATTATACTTCACACTACCAATCTCCCAGACAGATGGCCTGCTTATGGGAAAAGTTGCAACTTCACGGGATCCCCCGATGCTGCAACATCCGATGACCCCTTGTGATGATGGATGACTATGCGACATTGTGACCTGTACATAACCCAAGCCTTAGCCTTGGGATTGTTTCTGCTAATTGTCTAGTTCATTCATTTCTTGATCCACCTTGTTTCAGGGCCCCATTTTTGTAATTGTTGTAGGACCATGCAAAACTAATATCTACTGCGGTTGTAAACTTGTAGTTGATATCAGACAATGTAACATTAACATCAGAAATTCTGATGGACTTTGCCTCATTCCACTTATAGGCAAGTTTTATGTTTCCATTTTCCTTAGCCAAGCTAACCAGATAGCTGCTGCCTATGTTGGTGATTTGATATGCCTAAATGGTATCCTCCTGAGAAATCAAATGTTCAATTTCTATTCTTGTTGCTGGCTGTATACCTTGTTTGGATGTTCTTTGCCAGTAATTTACAGAAAAAGTTAGAAGATGGTTTAGCTAATTATGCTGCTTCTGTCTCTGAATATAATGTTGATTGTGCTTAAGTAATATGCTGCTCAAACCCAAAGCAGTCCTCTTCTTTTAAATTTACAGTTCTAATAATTCTTGCTCTTGATGGTGATGTGTCATTTTCCTGCATATGGTTGTATCCGCGCTTATATGGATGCAAAATCTGATCAATGGGATCTTTGCTTTTTCTTTTCCCTTGAAGAAGCAGGTGGAGCGATTTATGGAGTGAACCGGGACTGATCATCTAGTGGAATTGGGGATAAAGAAAGAACATTTGAGAAGAAAGTGGTCATCCCTTTGAGTGGTGGCGATTTAAACAAGGAATATATTCCATAAGGTATTATTGTTGCATCTTAATTTTTTATTGATTTTGGTTTCTTGAGGCTTGAAAATCAATTTTTTGCTGTGCTAAATATTTTGCTATTGTCTTGACCCACAGTTTCGGGTGAACAAGAATTTGGATGGTTATGAGAGAGAGTCGAATCCGACTGTAAAGTTTCGTGCTTTTTGGATGGTTTTTCTGGAGATGAGCCCCAGGACCATGAAAGGTGACTTTTCCAGTGCTTAGGATCACATACAATTAGTATTAGTTCCTCATTGCCTTGATTAATTGTTACAGGGAGCCTAGTTCCTTAATGCAAATAGGAGTCTAGACTCTAGAGCTGTATATGGATGATCTCGTTCACTTTCTTATGGTCAATTCACTGTAAATAGGAGAGCTTCAAAACACAGAGCCTGCTGATTGGAAATGATTCCTGAGTATTTTCTTTTTCCAGAAAAAGTCAAGAGCAAACAAAATGACACGAATTTTCTGTATGTTGTGATATACAGAACATCTGAGATATGTGGATCCCTTGCAAAAAATGACTAGTGAGAGGAACAAGTGTAATTGGTGTTAACCAAGTTCAAAATTGTGCTGTTAATTGTGCTTTAGTCTATGAGCTGCTGCCTGCTGTCTCTCTTGTAATATACAGCGGAAGCAGTTCTATGTCGGAAAACACATTCGCCACATGGGGCCCCTATGTAGAATCCCGGACAAATGGGAAGGGACATGGTAGCAATCCATTGCTGGAGAAGCATGTACGCACACATCCTAGGTCTATATCCAAAACTCCGGCATGCCTGACTGAAGCTTTCCATCACTGTGGAGCTCCATTACTAGATGCACGTCTAGGTGGTGAAGTACAATGAAGGCATCATGCTTATGCAGATTTAGGAGGATAGACTGAGGGAAGTAGTTAAAGCATTGAGGGAAGTGGAGGAGAGATGGGAAGCTTTGTTGAACCATCTAATAACAAGTTAAACCAACTCACAGCAAGGTGTTAAGCTGTAAAACAGATCAAATAATGGAAGATTATTGTGGGAATGGAGCATCACAATGCAGGTCTACAATCTCTTTGATTAATGTAGCTAGAGTGGTTACTTGCTGTTGAATAAGGCTATGTTTTATTCATCTAAGTATATATTAATGATGGGAGAATTCAAGCCTCATATAGGCAGCAATACTATGTACATATGGTAAGATTTACCCTAGCTATAAATCTGGAAAGGATCATTCTACATTAATTCTGTAATCTTCGTATAATCGCCGTGTGATCCTCGCGTGATCTTCGCTGCTTTCTAACACTCCCCCTCAAGTTGAACAATGGGATCTCCTATGTTCAACTTGCCCAATACTTCACTGAAGCTCCTTGCATCCACTGCCTTTGTAAGTATATCTGCTAGCTGATCTCTCGAGCGAACAAATGGAAGGTCTATCACTCTTGCCTCTATATTCTCCTTGATGAAGTGACGATCCACCTCAACGTGTTTCGTCCGATCATGTTGCACTGGATTTTCGGATATGCTGATCGCTGCCTTGTTGTCACAGAAAAGTCTACACGGCTCGTTTGGCATCAAGTCAAGTTCTGTCATTAGCTTCTTTATCCATAGGATTTCTGTCAGCCCACTTTTGATTCCACGGAACTCTGCTTCTGCACTTGACAAGGCCACCACCTTTTGCTTCTTGCTTCGCCATGTCACAAGATTACCTCCCACGAATGTAAAGTACCCTGCAGTAGATCTCCGGTCGTTTGGATTCCCTGCCCAATCTGCATCGGTGAATCCATGCACTGCTAAGTTCCCATGATTCTCAAACAATATCCCATGTCCTGGAGTTCCCTTTAAGTATCGCACAATCCTTAATGCTGCTTCCCAATGGTCGACTTGAGGTTTATGCATGAATTGACTCACTATTCCCACAGCATATGCAATATCCGGCCTTGTGTGAGAAAGATAGATAAGCTTACCTACCAGACGTTGATATCTTGTTTGGTGCGTAAGCTCTGCCCCTTCAGTTAGTCGGAGACCATGGTTCTGCATCATCGGTGTTTCTGCGGGCTTGCAATCCAACATTCCTATCTCCGTTAGGAGATCTAGAACGTACTTCCGTTGACTTATGAAGATTCCCTTCTTGGATCGCATTACCTCAATACCCAGGAAATATTTCAGGAGACCCAGATCTTTCATTTCAAACTCCGCAAATAAGTTCTTCCTTAGCTGTTTTATTTCTTCTTTATCATCTCCAGTCAGGATCATGTCATCTACGTAGATGATCAGGCAGGTGATTTTCCCATCCTTTTTCTTTAGGAACAGAGTATGATCTGAGTTACTCTGTTTGTATCCGTACTTCTTCATCACTTCAGTAAATCTTCCAAACCATGCCCTTGGTGACTGCTTCAACCCATAAAGAGTCTTCTTGAGTTTGCACACTTCTCCCGTCTTGAATTCTCCCTCAAATCCTGGTGGAGCTTCCATATAGACTGGCTTAGTCAATTCGCCATGTAGGAAGGCGTTGGTTACATCAAATTGGTGTAGAGGCCAATCCTTTGTCGCAGCAATAGAAAACAGTACACGAATAGTATTCATCTTGGCCACCGGTGAGAAGGTCTCTGCATAATCAACTCCATAGGTTTGAGTATAGCCTTTCGCCACTAACCTTGCCTTGTAGCGTTCAATCGACCCGTCTGGCTTCCTCTTGATTGTGAACACCCATCGACATCCCACTAGTTTAGACCCTTCTGGCCTTGTGCACACCTCCCATGTTTTGCTCTTCATCAGTGCACTCATTTCTACAAGCATTGCTTCTCTCCAGTGTGGGATCTGCATTGCTTCCTCGGCTGACCTAGGAATCTCCTCTTCCTTATACAGAGCCGTCATAAATGCCCCTGCCATTTCCGTCAGATTTGCCTTAGCCAGATTTGCCACAGAATATCTACTTTTCCTCGAGATCCGTTCTGGACTGTATCGCTTGGGTGGGACGCCCCTTGTGCTTCGATACGGAAGTGTATACTGACCGGTATCCCCATCGATCACAGCATTTTCTACATCTTCGGTTGGTTCTGCAGCTGAGTCATTAGGAATATTTGTACTATTGCCTTCAGTTTCAGAGATTACCTCGGATATCACTGGAGGAGGACTGTCGGGACGCGGTATTTGAGGAGGCTCCACAGCAGGTGAGACAGGCTCGGCGGTAGCGCTAGCCGTCTCGGTTGGTTCCGCAACAGAGTCACTTGGAGATGGCACAAACCAGTTTAGGGGTCCACTTGTCCTATCAACATTACCCTTACTACTCTCCCCCTGACCGCTAAGACTGGCGTAGTAGTATTCACACTCCAAAAAATTACAGTTCATGGTTGTGATTATCTTCCTAGACGAAGGATCAAAACACCTATAACCCTTTTGGTTTATCCCATACCCCAAAAAAACACATTTTATGGCGCAAGCGGAAAACTTTGTTCTCTCGTGTTTGGGAACATGAACATACACTGAGCATCCGAAAATCTTAAGGGGTAAGGTAAGAGGTTCAGGCACATTGCCTAGGGAAGATAAAAGTTGTAATGGTGTTTTCATTTTCAAAATTTTCGTAGGGAGACGATTTACCAAATAAACAGATGTGGCGACTGCCTCAGGCCAAAGAAATTTGGAACGTTGGAATCAAAAAAAAGAGCACGAGTTATTTCCATAATTATCCTATTTTTCCTCTCGGCTACTCCATTTTGTTCGGGGGTATATGGACATGAGGTTTGGTGAACTAACCCGTGTTCCGTGAAAAAATTTGCCATTTTCTTATTGACGAACTCCCTCCCATTATCAGATCTAAGGACTTTAATGGTTGTCTGAAATTGAGTTTGAATCAGTTTGTAAAAAGGACAAATTTATCATAAACCTCAGATTTATTCTTTAAAAAATATACCCAAGTCATCCTTGAACAATCATCCACGAAAATAAAAAAATATCGAAAACCATGATCACCAATAACGGGCGCAGGGCCCCAAACATCAGCATGCACTAAAGAAAACAAATTCTTGACACGAGTTTCAGAAGACTTAAACGACTGTCTGTGGCTTTTCGCCAAAACACAAGACTCACACTCAAAATCCTTCAGATAGGAAAAACTAGGAAAAAGCAATTTAAAATAACCAAGAGATGGATGACCTAGACGTCTGTGCCACAACCAAGCATCTCGAGTCGCAGATCCGTGAGCCAGCATCGCGGCACTACCTTGGTGAGCCATCTCATCCACATAGTAGAGGCCTTGACGCTCAGTGCCACGCCCAATTATCCTCCTCGTCCTGATATCCTGTAATACACAGAAATTAGGATGCATTAGCAATGTACAGTTTAATTCCTTCGTCACATGGCTAATAGACATCAACTTGTGAGACAATTTGGGAACATATAGACAATTCGACAGTCTTAATGTTGGTGAAATCTCAATTGTCCCACTCCCCTCTACCGAAGTCAATTCCCCATCTGCAGTTTGAATCTGACTTTTCATAGAGCCACAAAAATTAACAAAATCTTTCCTATCATGGGTCATCGTGTCAGTTGCCCCACAATCAAAAATCCACCTTCCATCTTTATCATCAATTTTACGTTTAACCGTACATGCAACAGGCAGATCGTGCAATATTTTAAAACTATTGGGACTGACTAAAGCAATATCACAATCTGAGGGGTCAGTTTTCGAAATACTCCTAGTGTGGGGGGCAAATTGCAAGACATGGGGTCTATTATGAGATTTAAGTAAACTTGGAGGGTGTTTAGGAAAGAAATTATATGGGTAGGGTTTTTTCAACCCTAGCCCATTACCTCCTTCCCCATACGCAGCGGCGCCGCTCTCCGACCCTCCGACGCGTCCGGCGAATGCAGCCTGCCCCACCTCTTCTCCACGTCTGCCGCCGCCGCCGCCTGGAGCTCCATTCTCTGCACCGCCTCGTCCTCGGACGGTACTCTCTGTTCCGCTATTTTCGTCAACTCCGATGGCCAATTTGGCCTTGCCCCTCTGATTTTCCTCCCACCAATCTGGGAAACCAACCAATTTGAAGCAAGTTTCCCGGGTATGTTTGTTCATACCGCAATTCGAGCACCACAGCTTGGATTTGTCGGGTTTGGTTGCTCCGCGGCGGTTGTTGGAGGCGGCGTGGTGTGGTCCGAGACGGTTTGGCGGCTGCTGGGTCTGCGGCGTCTGGAATCGGGTGTTACGGGCTCCAAATCCGAGCCCTACCCCATTATTTGCTGCGGCGGTTGAGTCGGGGTTGGCCGGCGGCATTATCTTGAGCCGTATGGCCTCCCTCTTCACCCAGCCATATGCGACGTCTACTGGGGGGGCTGGGCTCTCTTTGAGGATGTCCCTTCTTGTTCCTTCGAATTGGGGGTTCAACCCCGCCAAGAATTTGTATAATCGTTTCTGATTTGTGATATCTCGATACTCACCGACTCCTTTGTCACAACAGGTTATCGTCTTTGTCTGGCACCGATCGATTTCGATCCATACTCCATGTAGGGTTCTCCAATACGTCTCCAGATCCAAGTCCCCTTGGACGATTCGGCTGGCCTTATCCTCCAGGTCGTAAATCATGTACGAGTCCGACGTACTCTGGTACGTCACGGCTAAGCTGTCCCAGATGGCTTTCGCACTTTGGTGATGTGCGAAATCTCCGACAATTTCGATCTCCATATTGTCTACGATCCAGGAGAAGACCACTAAATCGGTCTCCTCCCATTCCAAGTATTCTTTATCGTTTGGCTTTGGTGGTTCCGGCACCCCGGTGATATGCCGTAGAGCCCTCCTGCTCCCGATGGCTACTCGCATCAGTCGAGCCCATAGGGGATAATTTCTCCCGTTTAGCTTGAATGCTACTGCAACATTCTTGCTTGCTTTGAGTTTAATGTCGCCGCTTTTGACATCGTCTCCTTCTGCCATTTTTCAGGTCTCTCGCCGGTTGTCCGCCTTCAGGTCGGGACAGGTATCGGGCGATGATGAAACTATATTCTGAGCCCTCGTTTATTATGCTCTGAATGCTCTGATACCATGTTGAATAAGGCTATGTTTTATTCATCTAAGTATATATTAATGATGGGAGAATACAAGCCTCATATAGGCAGCAATACTATGTACATATGGTAAGATTTACCCTAGCTATAAATCTGGAAAGGATCATTCTACATTAATTCTGTAATCTTCGTATAATCGCCGTGTGATCCTCGCGTGATCTTCGCTGCTTTCTAACACTTGCAAATGTTTGTTTGGTTAGTTAGTTCAACTAGTTTAATTAATCATGTGTAAAAACTAATACTCCATTCGTCCTAACTATCGTATTCTTTTCTGGAATGTCCCAACTTAATTTAGTCAAATTCTGCTTGAATTTGTTCTCAAGTATGATCTTATGGTGCATTTTTTGGTGAAATTGTATCTGATATAACATTGAAAAAATCATACGTGAACATTACCACCAAGAAATTTTTTGAAAGTTATGAATCAAACCAGAATTTGACCAAAATTCATAGTTTTTATAGCAATTTATCCTAAATTTATTTATTTATATCTTCAAGTTTCAATTCCATTCTATTCTTTTTATTATGCTTATGTATATGCGAAACCACTCAATTCTGAATTGAATTTTTGAGTTTTTCAGAAAAGTGGAAGAATAAATCTTTCTTCGAGTTTTTCTTGCTGAAATAGAATTATCTTATAATCGGAATTTAATTCCAGTTTCATTATTCCGGAAAATGTGATGTTTGTTTTCTGCTTCGTTGGATAATAAATTACTTGATATGCCACAATGTATGGTACTATAAATTCACATTGTTAGCGAAAAAATAGTACAAAAATTATACTCCATAGTAGAAAATTACTAAACAAAATATGTACAAAAACCATATGAATATAAGTTTTACTAGTAAATAAGTAATGATGAAACATTGTTAATTCCCATGATTTTGAGTGAAAGAAAGCTGGGGGTATAATGTGTTATATTAGGCAAATTATGATAGTGAGATCGCTGAAGATGAGCGTATGGGACCATAACTTTGGTGGTTGTAGAGTACACAAGTAATCGATCTTCAACACCAACCAACAAGTCACCATTGCTGAAAACTTTGAGCGGAAAAACAATATAATGGAAATTTGGTTCATGGATACTACTTGGTATTTGGGCAAAGGTATACTCTGTTTTCCAAGAATTTGAATCTTGATAGTTGTTCATCTTCCAAATAACAACATTATCACCTATTATATCGCATGCCCATAGTTGATCATTCAAAACACATAGTTGTTGTTCGCCATATGTATAAACGGAATATCCATTTTCACGAGGGGACAGAGAAAAACTGGTAAAGACATCTGTTTCAAAATCAAAGCAACAAACCACAAAATTATTCTCGAAATCAGTTGCAATCCAGTGAAGATTTCCTCTAAAAAATAAAGTATAAGCACGTAAAAGTCTAGTTTGGAGGTATCTGGACACCCGTGATTTGTCGGGTAGTCTAGTCGCTGCTGATGGGATGATTCTCCACAACCCCTCTCCTTCTCCTTCTCCTAGAGTGAAGAGGTCACAAGTCCTAGATTCATCGACACATAAAATCTTATATTGCCCGTTTAATTTGCTTACCCCAAACCCAAATAGGCACCTACGTGTAGGTAGAGGAGGAAGCTCGATATATTCACAAGTCATTGGATTGACTATGAAAAGAATATTATGATGATTATCCGATCCATCCCACAACAAAAGCAAACCATTAACCGAATCAATTATAACACGAGGGATTGCATATTGATCATGAGGAGGTGGCAAGCGGAATCGGACAAGAGGCTCATAGGCCTCATCGCAGACGGCGTAACCCATCTTGTCTTGATGAAGGAAAGCCATACCTGGTTTTGGAGTATACGATTGCACGAGATAGCGCCATAATTTACAAACGCATTTGCATCTCGCAATGCTTCTAATCGGAAGTCTCATCAAAATCTCTATCCATATTTCTTGCAGTAGATACAAATCATGCTTCATAATAATGCAAAAAGATGCAAGTACCAAACTCAACAAACGAAGAGAGGAAAGTGAGTTTAGGGTTTAGGAACTATGAATTATACATATTTATAATATGGCCTTTGACAAATATTTATCGACCTTTAAAATTTCAATATTTACCAATAAAAAATCATCACGTAGAATCCTGACAATACGGAGATAAATCCTAAATGTAAATAAAATAAAGATCATGAAAATAAATCCTAAATATAAATAAAATAAAGATCATGAAAATAAATCCTAAATATATGTAAAATAAAGATCATGGAAATAAATCCTAAATATAAGGAAATTTAAGGATATGAAGAATTCACCCTCGTGGTGGTGGTGGAGCGGTGGCGGAAGGAATAAAGATGGTGGTGGAGTGGTGATTTTGGGCTTGCTAGGATGTTTCCACAAGACAAGACTCACATCAGCACTGGTCTTGCTGGTACACTGTGAGTCTATCTATTTCTCTGTATAATACTTTTGGTTATGATTTGATCAGTGGCTACATACATAGTTCGTGGTGTTGAAATTAAAAATAAAAATGTAATTAGTTGATATTGTTTTCCTTTATTAGTTTGTGTTTAGCATTTTATTTGTTTGCCTATATATTTTGCAATTAACACTCAGTAAAAATGTAGCCCATTAATAAAATTTCTCATTTTTCTCTCCATCGGTTTCCTCTCATCTTTTGTAGTTTTCTCTTTTGCTCCAATGGAGGTTTCTCAATCCAAATCAGAGAAAGCAGATGTGTTTAGCTTCGGATTTTTGGTAATCGAAGTGAAACCGGGACGAGTTCTGAATCAATAGTACAAAGAGTATGTTTGTTCCTGGGCTCAAACCGGACTGATGATGATTTTTGGCATTGATGATTAGGTGTGGAATCTATATGGATCAGGAAATGTGACGGAAGCGATCCGTCGATAAAAGGAAAGTTTCCGGAAGAGGGGGCGGCTAGGTTATACTTGGAATCCAATGCAGAGCTCCGGCCATCTATGTCGATGGTGGTGATCGAGACATTTATCAGCTAAAGCAGCCTCAACTCCGCCTCTGCGGAATACATGGATAGTATGCACCATGGCTCCAATCCAACCATCGACTCTTGATTGTTTATGCATTATTTGTTCCCCGCAGATCCAACAAATATATAGTATAGGCATCTGGAATTGTGAGATGCAATTTAAAGTAAATAACTGGCCAAGACTTTATGATCCACCTTCACCACTGAAACTGCTCTTTCAACTCTAACTTTTTTCTTATTTTGTTGACAAACCCTTAAACTATCTCCTCTTAGGAGCTCCTATGATAACAACTTTCAAGGTAATTTTCACAACCACACTTCTAAGTTTTTGGTCCCGACTCTAGATAATCCTTGGGATTGTCAGACTAAGATATTAGTTAAATGGGCCTATTGATTCTAAAAAAGCTCTTCTTTTATCTTTGTATTTGAGTTAATTATGTCATAGAAACTTCTAATTTTGAATGAACTAAGAAAAAGTTATCTTACTTAGGTTTATTTAATCAAATTCTGTAAAAAAAATGTTTTGCAGGAGTGGCCGGAAGAGGTGTATCCGCCCTATGCAAATGGCCCTGGTTATATTTTGTCATCTCATTTAATTCACGTGATTGAATTATCAAAGAGCTAAAATTCTGCCCATTTTGTGATTCTCCATAGTTGCTAGCTAGCTTGCGAAGTCATCACTGCAACTCTCCTCATCTCTGAGAGCATCTCCAATGGTCGGCGTCACCACCGGAGCGCCGATTTTTCGCCCACGCCGGTTTGACGCCGAACCATTAGAACCGGCGTGGGCGAAATCGGCGTCAAAATCGGCGTCGCCATGCCGATTCCCGCGCTGACGCCGGTTCCCACGCCGATCCTCACGGGCGCCATTGTGGCTCCCGGATCGGCGCCAAACCGGCGTCGGATTTAAATATTTTTTTTTTTTTTTTTCGCAAAACACAATATATACGCGCGTTGAACCTCATTTTCATTCGCACCACTTGTTTTAACGAGTACTCTCTCTCTACCTTACTTTCTGTACAAGATCAATAACGAGCAATGGAGAACAACTACGAAGGTACTCCAGTTAATCCCGGGGGATGGTCTCAGACTCCCCCGGCTCCCGGTGTAGGGTCTCAGACGCCCCCGACTCCCGGGGCAGGGTCCCATACTTCCCCGGCTCCTGGGGGAGGTGGTTGGCCTCCAATGAGCGGGTACTACAACGTGTACCCGTGGCAGCAGATGATTCCGGGGTGGGCACCCGGCATGCAGCCCCCTATGCAGATGATGCCGGGGTGGGCACCCGGCATGCAGCCACCGGCGCAGCAGATGATGCCACCGGCGCAACATATGATTCCACAGTCGCAGGCGACGCACGGGGGGGACAACGCCTATCGGCCGACTTTTGATTTTTCCACCGGTTCTTCGCACACATCGACCCCAACGGATGCACAGTATTCGGAGACCTTCTCCTTAGCGGACTTGGGTTTTGATATTAACGACGTTTCTGAAACTCTCATTCAAAGCCAGGGAGTAGGGCGGGGTAAGAAGAAGGGCAAGGCGAAGAAGGTCGGCGAGTCGTCGCAGCCCCGCGCCGAAATCCGGGGCCGGAGGAAGTGGACGGACGCGGAGAACGTTGCGGTTGCCAAGGCGTGGGTGAGTGTTTGCGACGATCCTCTCGTTTCAAACAACCAGAGGATCGTCAACTTGTGGGCGAAGATAGCTGCAGCCTACAGGGCATTTTGCCCTGAAGGGAGACCGTGCACCGGGGAGGAGGTCCGGAAGTGCTGGGACCGAATCAGGGCTGGCGTCTCTCGATTTTCGGGTTTGTACGCCAACGCCCTCCGCATGCAGACCAGTGGCCAAACAGAGGAAGACTGCAGGAGGATTGCGGAAAGAGCCTACCCCGATCCGGATAAGAAGTACTATGAGTTCACCTACTGGAACTGCTACGTTGTGCTCAACGAGTCGGAGAAATTCCGGGCAGGCGTCGACGCTGGCTGGCCGAAGAGGCAGAGACTGAACTATACCGGAGATTATAGCGGCAGCAGCGGTGGTTCGTCAGACCTCCCCGAGACGGCCCAGGAGGTCCCGACTCCTCGGTCGTTCGGTCGCCGACCTCGCCCGGTTGGGCAAAGGCGGGCGCAGCAGGTTGCGAGGGGGGGCACACCGAGTTCCCAGGATGTCCATTCGGCATCCCCCCTCGGCAGGTCTACCGAGGAGCTCAAATTCTTCGCGCGCCAACAAACGCGCGCTCAAATGGTGAAGACCTTAGCCGACTTCCAAGCGGCGGTGGACCCCGAGGTGAAGGATTTTCTTCGCGTATTGCTCCAGAGCCAGCGTGAAGAACTGGAGGCGATGAGGAGGGACACCGGCGGGAATAGCCGCGGCGTAGGTGGCGACGGAGGCGGCGGCGACGGCAGTGAAGAAGCGTTGGGCGACGACGGAGACGAGGACGGCGGCGATGAGTGATTTTGTTTTACTTTTTTAAATTAATGTACTTTTTACTTTTTGTAATTTTTTTAAATTGTTGTACTTTTTTTTAAAAGTAATGTACTTTTTAAATTTTAATATTATTATTCGAATTTTCCGTATTTGTCTCGTAAATTAAATTATGTATGTTGATACAATTGTAAATTAAATTATATAATTGTTATTAGTGATGTGGATAGGTAGTGTGAAGGCTATTTGATGGCTATTTGATGTCCAGTTGATGTGGCAAGCTGATGTGGCAGGAGAATTGTAGTGCTGATGATGTGGCAGTGTGAAGGCTATTTGACGGCTATTTGACGTCCGCCAGCATTGGAGATGCTCTGAGGTACTCCTATTAGAATTCAAGTTTTTTTGAAATCAGTTTAATTCATGCAACTAAAGCGATTGATGGGTACATCTCAACTCTTTTAGTTCATTCCATGCTCAAGATATTTCCTCTCACTCATATTTATAATCTTGTTTCTCTCTCTCAATTTCTTCAATCAGTCTCGCACACAAAAAAAAAAAGCCACTACACACACCCCTCAACCACCGTTTCCTTGTATGGCTAAAACCCTCAATAATTGTTTACCAATATCTTACCACTTCCTATTGCATGTCCTTTTCCATCCACAAATTTCTGAAAAATCTGTGTGCTTTTTTTTAGTATTATCAAGACCTTGAATTTTCTCCATGGTTGAAACTCGAAACCGTTAATTGAGCTTCCCGAAAGGTGATAGCGACACATGGGATTGGGGTTGAGATTGGGGTTGAGTTTTGGGCATAAAGATTTAATCTTTGAGGGGAAGTTGCTGTATTTGAGATGGAATCACAACTGGGATTGGGTGGGGAGTCATTTGACTTGAGATACTCTGTGTGGGCGAGGGAAGTTCTGAATGAACTCCCTGATTGTTTTACTATAACCGATCCTTGTGTTCCTGGGCACCCTATTGTGTTTGCTTCAAATGGATTCTTGAAAATGGTTGGTTACTCTAGAGAGGAGGTGGTTGGGAGGAACGGGAGGATGTTCCAGGGCCCGGAGACGGATAGGAGGTCGGTTATGGCGATTCGCGAGGCGATTAGGGAGGAGAGGGGTGTGCAGATTAGTTTGTTGAATTATAGGAAGGATGGGACCCCCTTTTGGATGTTGTTCCAGATGTGTCCTGTTTTCAGTAAGGAGGATGATAGGGTGATTAATTTTGTGGGGGTTCAGATGCCTCTCTCGAGGAGGCCTAGGTTGTCTGGACTCCGGCTCAGGAGTGAGTGTGAAGATGGGGGCGGGGTTCGTGAGACTGTTTTCAGGTGTTGTAGGAGGGAAGTTTGTTCGGATTCGATTTTGGAACGGGGACGTGCATCCTCCGTGGAGTCGGTTTCAAGCCTTGATGATCAAGGTTAGTTTTGCATATGAGGCTTGATGTTGTTGAGATGGTATATGTGTGATGCTGCAATGGTTGCTATTTGAGTTAAAATCTAATGTTTAATGCTGAATTTATTGCTATTTGAGTTGTGAACTAATGTTTGATGCCACATTGATTGTTGTTTTGCTCATTTGTATCTACAATTCATATCATTGAGAGAATTGCTAATTGCAATTTAATTATGCGTCAACATTTACATGGCTTTGCTGGTTGAGTGGTTTGTTTGTTTCTGTATATATACTAAGCTTAGTTTGTTGCAGTGATCAAGCTGATTCATCTCATACTTTCCCTTTACAACTAGAAATTTGACGAGTATTTACCAATGTCTCCACCCCCCTTTCCCACAGACTATGTAATGTAACGAATTAAGAAAACCGGGTGCTGACACATTGCAACTTATTCAAATATTGCAGAAGATGATATTAATGAGCCTTGTGAAGCGAATGAGTGGGAGAAAACAAAGGCCAATTCTGCAATTAACAATATCTTGTCTGTTCTGATAAACTACAGCGAGTTTACAGGCAGATTCGTCATCAGAAAAAGATGCTGTCAAACTGGAAATGAACGTCTTGTTTCCTCCTTAAGTATAACTCTCGGTAGAATCAAACAAAGCTTTGTATTGTGAGTTCGTTCATATCCACATGATCCTTTCTTCATATAAATAATCTATAGCATACGTCCTTTACCTGACCACCTTTTCATGGTGACATGCTACATTACAGAACGAATGCGCTCTTACCTGACAAGTTTTGGCAAGTATTTTTCGTTTATAAGATGAATATCATTTTTTGCTAATAATACTTTAATTATTTCTATTAATTTTGAATTAAAACTTATACTATTCTAAATTGAAAGTTTTTATATTTATGAGACGAAAGAAGTATATAAAAAATGAGAAAAGACATTTGTTACTAATTCCTAGTTTAAAATTGTATTGTGTACAAAATGAGAGACCTTTGGCAGTATTAACCTCTCTCCGCTTGTCACTCACACCCACTAATCTTCATCATACTTGATAGTAGTACTACTTCTAGAGACCTAATTGCAGATTTAATGTCTTGAATATGCAGAAAGTAGTTCCAATCGTTCACTACTCGAGTGCTGTTCTAAAGGACTTGTACCAAGATTCTAGTAGCAAACCAAAACATCACCTTCCTTGCAAAACGAAAGGGTTTCACGAAGGGCTATCTTCTGCTGGATGGGATGCTCAAGAGCATCCCATATAGGGCCAGCTAGTTGGAACATGCTGTCGGTTCGAGATCCATGGTGCAAACGCACCTTATAGAAACAAGCAGGATAATCTTGGTTGTCGAAAGAGGATCGTATGAAAAAGTCTGCAGACGTCGGCACACCAAGTGCTTCAACCTGTTCCTCGGTGAACAGCAGTTCCACGCCAGTAATGTAATCGTCGATCCACTGGTGGGAGGGGTCTATTTCAACCAAAGCAAGATTAGGATCAACCTCTGCGACTAATCCAGAAGCATCGACATCTTCTTCCTTCTTGACAAATCCAACTCCAGTCGCTGCAGTAGCACCAGCACTCTCTTCCTGCTTCACAAATGCAGCTCCAGATGCATCGACGTCTTCTTCTTTCTTGACAAATCCAACTCCAGTCGCTGCAGTAGCATCAGCATTCTCTTCCTGCTTCACAAATGCAGCTCCAGTAGCATCGACATGCTCTTCCTTCACAAATCCAGAAGAAGCTCCAGCATCACTCCCCAAATTTGTGGGGGCAGAACATGATTTTGATTTCTCAAGGCATTGTTCAGTAAACCCTTTCCTGCACTTATTAACACAGTTACTCCACCAATTTCTTGATGAACTCAGTGATTATCTCACAGAAATTGGTGAAAATATCACCCAATATATCACCATTAAAAGACACAAACAGACGAAAACCATAGGTTTCACAAAATGTAAACGCCAATAACACTATTAAAAGACATCCCATGATTCTCCCTGCATTTCTTCCCCCATCCCCTGCATCTAGGGCCCCTCCTTCCTCCCTCTGCCTCTTCTAAGATTCCAGAATGAATTCAACAAGAAGCAAACCCAATAACACTGTTAAATGTAAAAACATGATTCTGTGATTTTAACACTGAATGACTTCAACGCAAATAGAAGAAAACAATAGCTTTCCGAATATGCAAACGCAAATAACACTATGAAAAAGAATGTGACATGATTCTGTGACGTTAACACTCAATTAATTCAATACAAATATAAGAAAACCCTAGGTTTCAGAAAATGCAAAGGCAAATAGCACTATCAAAAGAATGACTGATTGCAGACATACACATAATTCTAAGATTATAGAATGAATTCAACGCGTCGCAAACGCCAGTTATTAAAATAATATGAGCAGACATAAATTCAACAAATAAATTAACTGGTAAAGGACTAGTTACCAAATTAATTAAAGTACGTGTTGAAAAAAGGATAAACTGACCGATTCGGATCGGATTTACTCTGAGCTTGCTTGCTTTTCGTATCATCATCACCGTTCATTCCTCCGGCGCCGCTTGCCGCCTCCGCAGACACGCTTCCAGCCATTACGATCACAGGATTTATCTCTTCTCTTTTAACGAGTAACGATCTTGATAAACTGACCGATTAATTGAAAACAATCAATGAATTAAAGTACGTGGAGAGAAATTGAAAAAACTGACCGATTCTGATCAGATTGACTCCACTCACTCTCCTTTCTCTCTCTACTATTTCACTCTCTAGCTGAAGATTGGAAGAAGAGCTCTAGGTGAAAGAAGAGAGTTAGTTATTTGGGATTGACGGAGTTTAACTGAAATTCAAAGAGAGGGAGGGAATATTTGAAGCGATTGGTTTGACACGTGGAAAATACAATTATTTAAAAAACTCTCAATATAATTATTTTAACTCAAATGGATAATAAACCTATAATCTATGGATTAATACAAAATAACAACTCATAAAAACAACTTAATTATTTGATTTTTCGACCAACACTATTACTACAATTAGCTCTCCAAAAGCATTTAACTGGAATTAATATTACTTTTAATTTTTAAATTTTATTTAACTACGTTTCGAATATTTTTAATTAACTTTTCCTCAAATTTATCTCTCTCAGCCGCTGTATCTCTTTTAACAAAAATAAACACTCAGCCATGAACTAAAATGAAAACCCCTAAATTTTCCGATCAACTTATCCGTACCTGGCCAAAATCGGATTCCGTCGGCGGAATAATCAAATTGGACGGATTCGAATCCCGATGAACAATCGAATTGCGGTGGCAGGCGTCGATCCCTCCCTCCTAGTCGTTCTTCGCAGCCTTGAAGGCGGCGGCGAGATCAGCGGGGAGGTACTCGAGCACCTAAACGACGGTGGAGGAGTCGCAGCGGAGGCTGGCCTTGTAGACATCGGAGTAGGCGCCGGAGCCCGCCGTTCCTACCTCCCTCGCCAACGCAGCCTCTGCCCCTCTCTTCTAAGTATGGTTTCCCTCTCTATTGCACGTGCTTGATTTTCAAATACTAGTATTATACATACAAACATACACACGGTAGCTCATCTTAATTAGATCTAGAATTAAACCTGCTATCTGTATATTTATGGTTTTCGGTTTTGGTGTTTGTTAATTATTAGATGAATGAGAGGAAGATCTCAAGTAATTACAAAAATATAACTTTTAGCTACAATGTAACATAGATCTAATTTCCTTTCATCCTATTCTATGCTGGTTGAGTGGTTTTGTTTGTTTCTGTATATACTATAAGCTTAGTTTGTTGCAGTGATCAAGCTGATTCATCTCATACTTGCCCTTTACAACTAGAAATTTGACGAGTATTTACCAATGTCTCCACCCCCTTTCCCACAGAATATGCAATGTAACAAATAAACAAAACCTGGTGCTGACACATTGCAACTTATTCAAATATTGCAGAAGATGAGATTAATGAGCCTTAAGAAGCGAATGAGTGGGAGAAAACAAAGGCCAATGCTGCAATTAACAATATCTTGTCTGTTCTAATAAATTACAGCGAGTTTACAGGCAGATTCGTCGCCAGAAAAAAAGGTGTTGTCCAACTGGAAATGCGCAGCTTGTTTCCTCCTTAAGTATATCGCTCGGTAGAATCAAACAAAGCTTTGTATTGTGAGTTCGTTCATATCCACATGATCCTGTCTTCATATAAATAATCTTCTGGATACGTCGTTTTGCTGACTACCTTTTCTTGGTGACATGCTACATTACAGAACGAATGCGCTCTTACCTGACATGCCTATAGTGTATGCGAGTGAGGCTTTCCTGAAACTGACAGGTATGCAATTTAGCCTATCATCTAATCAATTGAGAAGTCTTCTAAGTTCTGAATAAATATATACTCAACCTGATCAAATATGAACCTCCCTCCTTTCTGGGACAGGCTATGCTAGGCCTGAAGTACTTGGGTTCATATAATCAAATTCTGTTAAAAAAATGGTTTGCAGGAGTGGCCGGAAGAGGTGTATCCGCCCTATGCAAATGTCCCAGGTTATATTTTGCCATCTGACATAGCAGAGAATGTCGCAGCCAAGTTTAGGGAGCATAAACTAAGGGTGAGTAAGCTTCCGACTTCCTTTAACAATTCGCTTTTATGTGTGTGCTTGGGTTTGGCCTGGTTTGAATGGAAAGTAAAGGCTGTGACTGTAGATTGGAGTGTATATCCTGGACCACTTCCTGTGCTTTTAGTTATACACTTGTACTAGTTTTCTTTTGGTGGTTCTTGATATGCTGACTAAATTGAGCTTTTCATTCATTTGACTCAGTTATTCAAGATGGAAGATGTTATCATGGGAATGTGGGTTGAAAATTTCAACAGCTCGAGGCTGGTTGAGTATGTCCACAGCTTGAAGTTCTGTCAATATGGATGTGTTGAGGTTTATTATACTTCACACTGCCAATCTCCCAGACAGATGACCTGCTTATGGGAAAAGCTGCAACTTCACAGGATCCCCCGATGCTGCAACATCCGATAACCCCTTGTGTGATGGATGACTATGCGACATTGTGACCTGTACATAACCCAAGCCCTGAGCCTTGGGATTGTGTTCTCCTAATTGTCTAGTTCATTCATTTCCTGATCCACCTTGTTTCTGGGCCCCATTTTTGTAATTGTTGTAGGACTATGCAAAACTAATATCTACTGCTGTTGTAGACTTGTAGTTGATATCAGACAATGTAACGTTAACATCAGAATTCTGATGGACTTCGCCTCATTCCACTTATAGACATGTTTTATTTTACCATTTTCCTTAGCAAAGCTAACCAGATATGCCTAAATGGTATCCTCCTGAGAAATCAAATGTTCAATTTTTGTGCGATATTATTCTTGTTGCTGGCTATATACCTTGTTTGGATGTTCTTTGCCAGTAATTTACAGAAAAAGTTAGGAGATGGTTTAGCTAATTATGCTGCTTCTGTGTCTGAATATAATATTGATTGTGCTTAAGAACTCAAAGCAGTCCTTTTCTTTTAAATTTACAGTTCTAATAATTTTTGCTCTTGATGGTGATGTGTTTATTTTTCTGCATATGGTTATATCCGCGCTTAAATTGATGCAAAATGGGATCTTTGTGTTTTTCTTTTCCCTGGAAGAAGCAGGTGGAGCAATTTATGGAGTGAACCGGGACTGATAATCTAGTAGGGATGCAAATGATACCAGATCAAATGGTGGAGAGTGAACTTTGATGGAATTCGGGATAAAGAAAGAACATTTGAGAAGAAAGTGGTTATCCCTTTGAGTGGTGGCGCTTTAAAGAAGGAATATATTCCATAAGGTATTATTGTTGCATCTTATTTTTTTTATTGATGTTGGTTTCTTGAGGCTTGAAAATCAACTTTTTGCTAGCTGTGCTACATATTTTGCTATTGTCTTGACCCACAGTTTCGGTTGAATAAGAATTTGGATGGTTATGAGATAAAGTAGAATTCGACAGTAAAGTTTCGTGCTTTGTGAACTGATCGAATGTTCAAAACCATTGTGAGGGTTATGTGAAGATGACTGACTGCTTTTTGGGAATCAGTTTTGTTTGATTTATTGTGGTTTTTTGTATGAGATTAATAGTAACTGATAAAACCAGCAAACACGTAGTGATGTTCTTGACTGAGTGGTAGTACAATATTTGCAGCTGATAGAAATACATGGTAAAGGAATTAATCATCGTCCGTACATAAGGAACACAATTTACATCAAACTGTTAAATGACCTTTGCAGAGACGTGTCTGAGTTATTCAAGACGACGGCTGCCAGTCTAGACGAAGACCAGCATGACGAACCATGTAAAGCCGATTAGTGACAGAGCCTCTGCAAGTTGCAAATATCATGTCAGTTTGCAAGGAACAAGCTAAATCTCAAGGTAAAACAAACTAGTTCTTACCTGCTTTCAAAGGAATAGATCTCGAACCATGGCTCCACGTTCCTCCATAGAGACAATCCGTCGTCCTGTTCAAGCCATCGGGGCAGTTGCAAGTGAATGCCTTGTCAGGGCTGCTCTCGTATCCACAGACTCCGCCACTCTTCTCACAGGTAGCGCACAGTGTCGGGTAATCATTGTTGTAGTTGAACTTATACTTGATCGCGATCCCATATTTCCACCCCGTGGGGTTGGATTCCTGACCGTTGAATCCGTACAGCGCTGAGTAAGATGTGCATTGCAGCTTCTGCAGGTCCATCTCAAAGGAAGGCCCGAGGTCCACGGGCGTGTAGACACAGCATGTTGTGATTGGCAGGCTCAGCCTGCCGATGGCCTCACAGGAGTAGAGCAGGCTGCAGACAGAGCCACCCTCGGAGTCACACATCGGGAAGGTGGTATTGCTGTTGCTTCCGCCATCTCCACTGGCACTGTAGATCGGTGAGGAGGTCGTGGAGCAGCCAAGCAGCGCGAAGACTGTGCTGTCATGGAAGCTGAACGGGGCGTCCCAGTCGAGGCCGAAGCCTTTGCTGGGCTGAGTGCAGGAACAAGTTGACATGGTGGGGTCGGAAATGTACATGACTTGTTTGCTGTAGTCTATGGTGGTGATGGTGTAGCAACCGGTGTGAGTGGTGAACGTTAGCTGCTCGCCGGTGCAGGTGACGTAGGGCGTGAAGCGCGGGTCGCCGCAGCCGGTTCCGGTGCCGAACGGGTACTTGATGGGGACTTGACCACAAGTGTTTTGGCAGGTTTGGGATGAGACTAAGTAGGGAAGGATGATGATCAGGAATGAAGAAAGGTGAGTGATGAATGAGTTCATGACTTTACTGGAGAAGACTGTAGAGTAAGAAGGTGATGGAAAAATGAGTGCAAAGACTAGGCCAATTTATACTACGAGTCAAAATTTAAATTCAAATATAATTAAATTCTAAGAAATATAAGTACTACTTAGAGCATCCGCAGCGGTGAGTGGCATCTGTCCGTCCGTGCCGCTGGCCCGGCACACTGCTGCTCGATACATCGAGCACGTCCGTGCCAGCGAGCAGCTGATGTGGCTGCTTCAGATTGGCCAACGGCAATGCCGTTGGCAATTTTCATTTTTTTAAAAAAAATCGGTTTTTAATTAAAAAATCTTAATAAAAAAAAAATATTTTTCCACTTCCCAATAAATTATATCCATATCGAGCAGCACCGTGTCAGCGAGCAGCTGACGTGGCTGCTTCAGATTGGCCAACGACATTCAGCACCGTTTCCATTTTAAAAAAAATCGGATTTTAATTAAAAAATTCGAATAAAAATAAAAAAAATATTTTTCCACTTCCCAATAAATTATATCCGTTTTCTCCCCACTTTTAATTTATTTTTCAATTTTTCCCCCAAAATTCACATTTTCATCTATAAATACTTCCACTTTCACATAAAAAATTTCACACCACACTACACAATTCTCATCTAAATTCTCTCATTTGCTTTTATCAATTCTCAATCTCTCTTTCACTCTTACAAAAAAAATGTCCGGCTCCTGCGATCACCCCTCCGACTCCTGCGGTTGGAACCACGAATGGTTCGGCTCACAACCATTCCCTAGTCCGGAAACACAATTTTTGGCCCCTCCTCCTTCCCAAGGTTCTCAAGCTCCGGGTGGCTACCGGCCTTACCCGGTGGACGACCAAGATGACCAGGAGGTGCGTGTGCATCCGAAGTATAGGGGATGCATATCCTCCTCCTCTAGCTCCTCCAACAAACAGTCGAGGTCGGTATCCCTATCCGACGCCGGCTCCGATGATGTGGCTAGCCAACTTGCCGGAGCTAACTTGGGTAGCCCCGACGCCGGCCCGAGCAGTTCCCAACGCCGGCCGCAAGGAAGGAAGAAGGCGACGGCCAACCGCCGTCGCGCCGCGACTCCATCCGACCCCGCTCCCGCTCCCGCTCCCTATGTGCCACCTCAACCCCCCACCAACTCGTTATAGGGGGTTTTGGCCCAACTCAATTTGGCCGATAGGTCAACTATGACCCCCGAGCAACTTCGATCGCATGTGGCAATGATACGGGGTCTCTAAAGAACATTGGGGTAGAACCGGATGAATAGTCTTCCACGGGGTATTTTTAGCATTTAATTATGTAATTTTTATTTTTAGGAGTTTAATTATGTAATTTTTAATTTTTAGGATTTTAATTATGTAATTTTTAATTTTTAGGATTTTAATTATGTGATTTTTATTTTTTTATAATTTGTAATATTATTCCGGGTAATTTTAATGCTTTTTAATATTGTGGAAATGTTTTAATTAAATTGAATAATAGAATGGTGGGACCCTTGAGCTTGTCCTTGCGGAAGAGCACGGATGTGGGTGGTGTGCTCTTGCCTAAGAGTATGGAGTAAAAGTGGGTCCGGGCCCACATCCGTACTCGTTGGCAAGAGCACGGATGGGGATGCTCTTACTTGAATATGAGAGTTGAGGATATGGACCATTTCAGAACCATTTTAATAGAATTATCATTTGCTAGTACAAAATACTATTATTCCCTCTATCTCACACGAGTATGCATTTTTAGTTGGACACGAATTATAATGGTCAATTGATAAAGTGAAAAATATGGAAAGAAAAAGTAATTAAAGTATTATTAGTAGATAATGAGTCTCATTTCAATACATAGTAAACAGTTTCAAAAATAAGAAGTGCATACTCTGAGATAGAATAAAAAGAATTAGTTAGTACTAGTACAAAACATATTGGTTGGAGCAAATAAGGATGTTTTTTTATGATGGCAATTGATATGGTTTGTGCAATCAATTGTCATGGTTAAGTGATACGAATTTTTTTTTTTGGTTTTTCGGTTTGACCACATTTGTATCAAATCAGCCTTTGTCAGAATCTGACTAATTGCGTTCGAACAGTTTTACGGATTAAAGTAGAAAATCTCCTAGTGGTTGACTCAATTATTAAACTCCTTTATTTTCCCTATTTATCCTTTTGTTTCTCATACTTTTATATTTTATTATCTCATTTACACTCTAGTTTTATTATTTATAATTAATAATTAATCTACTAAACATCATTATATAAATTCTTATATCAATATAGAAACGTCTTAGGATATGACAGAAAAAGTATTAATATAATAGTAACTATAATCTTCCAAAAATAAATATTAATAATAAATTATTGCAAACAACCTTTATATAAGTATTAATATAATAGTAACTATAATCTTCCAAAAATAAATATTAATAATAAATTATTGCAAACAACCTTTATACATTATCATTATATTTTAATTTAATTTAATTTAATTATTAATATGTACTCCACCAACACCAACCATAGTAGAAATTTTATTAATTATATTTGTGTATTAATGAAATACAATACTAGGAGTAATATGAAATGAAAAAAAAGAAGAGGCAATCCTCCCTCTCGCGTGAACTCCCTTTCCGCCCGTTGCGCCGTTCACGCCTATCGTCGGAAGATTCAAACGCCACCCGACCACAGCCCGCCTCGATCTCTTCCCCTATTCATCCCTCCACCCTCCTTTTCCATCCTCCATTGAAGAAATATTTAAAAGCTTGAAGCTTCACTACCATTCACACCCAACCTTATTTCTGCAAAAATTTGGTAAGAACTAGTATATTGAATTGAAAGATTAAAATAGGAGAAAATTGTCCTTGAATTAAGCTAGCGAAGGGGCTTATCTTATACTTTTGTTATTCCAACTTTCCCTATTGAAACTTTCACTTTTCATTTTTTCCTCCCAGGAAATAGAGGAGACTTTGCATTGCCAAAATCCATCTTCTGAGTATGCGAGATTGAAGATTTTCAGTTAATACTCATTTATCTTCTGTGGTGATTAAATTTTTGGTTGCTCAAGTTTCTGTAGTTAGTATGAAGTGCATTATATTTTATGCTGGCTATGTGTTTGATGAATTGCCTTGATTTTTATGTATGGTGACTTTCATGCACAATATATTCGTTTCAATGAATTTCAGTTGTCTGACATGCATACATTAGGAATTCTACTGTGTGCTTATTATGTGTTTGATGAATTGCTTTAGTTTCATGTGTGGTCGTGGGCATAAATCTCATTAAAACATTTGGTTAATCATGGATGAGACGTGCTTTAATCGTGATATGATTTCAAATGAGCATGCGCAGAGTAACGTCAACTTCTAGCAATGCTGTTGTTGTAGCCTGTTAGAGCTATTTGAAATTAATCTCTTAGTCCCAGATGTTTAGTATTAATTGGTTTGGCATATGCTTTGATTCTAAAAAGTGAAATTTGCAAAGGTGGAGGCAGGGGCGGAGCCAAGAATTTGTGAGGGGGGGCAAATTTACCTACGAAGAAAATTTAAGCATTTGAGGAGGGGCATTTAGTGAAAATTTTTAAAAAATAATTTCATAATAGACAATATATACATGGAGTAGAAAATATGAGGTGGGGCAACAAATGCCCCTCCTAAGCTCTTAATAGATCCGCCCCTGGGTGGAGCAAAATCATTAGTTGGTCAGATGTTGAGACATCAATATGTCATTTTTCTAGAAGGCATATGTTGTTTGTCAAAGCTTGGTTCTTTGTCTGCACTCATGTCATATGTATAGTAGTTTTTTAAAATTAACTGTGGAGTTATTGATAATTAACTTTGTTTCGTTTTTGTATGTATTAGATGATACATTGGTTAGAAAGTTTGGAGGGCAGCCACTTGGACCAGACATGTATTATTTGAAAGTTGTGTTGACGGACCTCTTCCGACAGCATGAAGAGGGGCCCCATCATACTTTCATGTTGTCTAAAACCAAGTTTAGGCAGAGGTCATCTCACATTCACATGCTTTTCAAGTTTTTCTCTGTCGGGCTCATCTGGTCAGAGATCTTTTCCCAATTATTCACCAAAGAAACCTTCTATAAAAGATTCTGAATTTGTCCACCACATCTCAAGTATCCTCAAGCAACGCTGCTATGAGCCTCTTCGACAAATTATGAGGTCCTTTGAGACCAAATTCAGGCCTGATCATCTGGTTTGGGTTCTCATGGAAATAAAGAATGATTATACACTAGTTATGAAATTATTCAACTGGTCATATATGAGAAGATCCCCATCACTTGAGGCTCGTTGCATCATCATTCATCTTGCTGTTGCAGCTAATGATATAAACTCGGCTCATAAACTTTTTCATGAATTCTGGACAAGTTCTAGTACTGATGGCAATACCTTGTTGGTCTCCCACTTTCTTGAAAAATTGATATACACCTACAAAGATTGGGGTTCTACTCCCCATGTCTTTGACATCTTTTTCCAGGTTCTTACCGAAATTGGACACCTTGAAGATGCGCGAAAGCTCTTTGATAAGATGTTGAACTATGGTGTGGTTCTCAGTCTTGATTCCTGTAACCTGTTTCTTTCCAGAGTTTCAAAAGACATTGGTGGTCCTCTAATGTCTTTAAAAGTATTCCAAGAATTCTCTGAAGTGGGTATTAACTGGAATACTGTATCATATAATATAGTTATTCACTCACTTTGTCAATCAAGGAAAACCAAAGAAGCTCATAACTTGCTTCTACAAATGGAGTTAAGAGGTTGCTTTCCTGATGCAGTAAGTTACAGTACAGTTATCAATGGGTATTGTAATGAAGGAGAACTTCAGGCCGTGATAAAAGTTACTGAAGCTATGCTGCAGAAAGGTCTGAAGCCAAATGCATTTACGTATAACTGTATAATCACTCTTCTATGCAAGACTGGTAAAATGGTCGATGCTGAGAATATTTTGAGGGAAATGATTTCTCAGGGTGTTTTTCCTGATAATGTAGTATATACAACACTTATTGATGGTTTTAGCAAACTTGGGAATGCTTCATCTGCATTAAGAATGTTTAATGAAATGCAGAGTCAGGATATAATTCCTGATGTTATTGCATATACTGCTCTAATTTGTGCCTTTTGTCAGAATGGAAAAGTAGCAGATGCAGATCAGTTTTTTCATGAATTGCTAAATAATGGGTTGAAACCAGATGAATTTATTTATACAACACTCATTGATGGTTATTGCAAGGCAGGTGAAATTAGAAAAGCATTTTCGCTGCACAATGAGATGATCAAAATGGATTTGAATCCTAATGTCGTCACATACACTGCACTGGTTGATGGGCTGTGTAAACAAGGGGATGTTGAAACAGCAAATGTACTTCTTCATGAGGTGCGTGAAAAAGGACTTATTCTCAATATCTACACATGGAATGCGCTTGTCAATGGTCTTTGCAAATCTGGGAATATAGCACAGGCAGTGAAGTTAATGAAAGATATGGAAGTGGCTGGGATACAGCCTGATGTTTTTACCTATACTACTCTAATGGATGCATATTGCAAATCTGGTCAAATGAATCTGGCACACCAGCTGCTAAGTGAGATGTTACAGAGAGGGGTTAAACCAACAATTGTTACATTCAATGTCCTTATGAATGGATTTTGTATGTCAGGGATGCTGGAAGATTGTCAGAAGCTGCTAAGCTGGTTGCTGGAGAACAGTATAATGCCTAACGCCACCACTTATAATTCGCTTATTAAACAACATTGTATCAGGAATGATGTGCATGCAGCTACTCAAACTTGCCGTGATATGTGTGATCAAGGAGTGGTACCAGATGGAAATACCTATAATATACTTATACGAGGACATTGCAAAGCAAGGAATATGAGAGAAGCATGGTTTTTGCGTAAGGAAATGGTTGAAAAGGGATACAATCTCACTCTTGAGACCTATAATTCACTAATTAAGGGATTTATTAAGAGGAAGAAGTATAGGGAGGCTAGAGAACTTTTTGATGAGATGAGAAAGAAGGGATTAGCAGCAGATGAAGAATACATACTGCACCTTTGCGGATATGAATGATGCCAACAGGAGTATCGATTTGACTTTGATGTTCCGTGCTGAAGAAGTTAAAAGGTGTGTCATTAATTGTTTTGTTTGGCCGACCTTTTGTACTAAATTATTGTGTTTGGTCGACCTTTGTACTAAATAATTGTATTTACTAATACAAATATTGCCTGTTTTAACTTGCATCAATGTATGGTCATTATATGTCTATATGCAGTAAAATATAGGGTCAGTTATAAATATTTCATGGCAATAAAGCTAGATTTAGAAGCAAGAATAAAGAAATGCTATGGCCCAGTTCAAAAAACAAATGCTGTAACTGATAGACCTTTCTATATATTTTTTCATTGTTCTCCAGGGTGACTGAAGTGGAAAAATTGTGATGTGGTTGCATCTAGATTAAAGTACATAACAGTAACAGGGCCAAGGTATGCTTGTTGCTTAAATCTTTAACTAGAACTCACACCGTGGACTACTTTTTTAACACATTTGGTAACATGCTGGCTGTACAGGAAGTTGTGGATCTTTGAACTCCCGTGATGGAGAGGAGGCAGGATGAGTTTTTCCTAAAAAAAGTATGTGTACTAAACCTAGCAAATAGCCACCGGAGGTCTGACTTTATGATGCTTTGTGGATACAGAGGTCAAATTTGAGAAAGCCAATACTTTTGGATGATCGGTCCAACTCCAGGAGAAGGAATGTAAATGTTAGAACTTAGAAACATTGAATTTGATTAACTAGTCCCACAAAGAGCCAATAGGGAGGACTTTTTTTGGAAGAAGGAAGAAGAGAGTGGATGAATTCTATCTTGAATACTTCAACTCAGTTTATGAAGAACGATGAATAGGACTTGATTTTATGCATGAATTGAGATGACGATGAAAATCAGAATCGGCCATCATGAAGAGATTGAGATGGGATCTCATCCAAGTGATGGAGAGGCTTTGCTGATTTATAAGCCCTTTAGTTGTGTGCATTTTGTGCATGAGCTATTTTACTTCGATTTCTGTCAATACCTTGTTTACTAAACTCATGCTATCACGCCAATATACTCTTGGCATGGCTTTGGGAGGAAATGCTATCAAGCCAGATGCCAGTATTACAGATAGTCAGCTACTGCTTGGCATATATTGGTCTGTTTTGCCATTTATCTTGTGTTGATCATGTCATACCAAAGGTTGGCCTCTTGATGATGCCGGCACTTGTTTTGATTCCTTGATGAAATAATTGATTTCACGAATACCTTAAAACCACACTGGATGTTTTTTTATTCTCCGTCTCTCTATCTTTAATTTGTACAGTATTATCTATGTATTCATGTGATTGCATGTAAATTGCAAAGTTTGTTTCTGTTGAAGGCGCTAATCAGGACTGGGAAAAATTCCTGGAATTTTTTGAAGGATGTTTTCTTATTCATTAGTTAGTTTTTGTAATAGTTTAGGTGAGTTTGTTTGTGTTGAGCATAGTCTGTGAAATTCCTTTAACATATTGTGTACAACGACATTCATTTCATAATTTTGATGCTTCAAATGCTGGTGATCATCTCTAAGAATTGGTACTATCTTGATTCAAAAGAAAATGGAAAACCAATCTTGTTATATATGCCATATAGAGTAGTCAGAATAACTGATTTCTTGATGGTTGAAATTTCTTAGCACAAAGTGTGGTTTTGACACACGATTGGGGTATACTTGAACATATGAAAGAGCTAAGCACAATTCAAGAGCGACAAGGACTCCATCAATGAGAGCAGCAGTGTTACAGAGGCCACATTGCAAGGGAAATTTCTGGAGGTCTGACTTTGTGTTTTCAACAGGTATATGCTCGAACAGTTCAAAATTGATGCTATTTCACAAAGCAGAATGGTGAAATTTCTTACATATGTTGAATTACTGTTTCAGGGCATACAGAGAGTGGAGCAGTACTTGCCTTTGGTGGAGGACATAGTCCACTACTGTGAAATTCAAGCATCATCAAACGCATAGATGGATTTCAGACCTCAAGATACGATGGAGCAGTGCGTTTGCTTCCTAGTCTGTTTTCACCTCAAAGGTCCAATAATGTATCAATTCACTTGGAGCTAGGAATGATCCACTCTTTATACTGTGTGATGCTCCAAGACCGTGCTTTGGAACTTTCATCATCAGGCAAAGCATACACATTTATTCCCCGATATATGTTTTCTAAATTATGATTTTTTATTTGGTTAAAAATAAGAGTTTTTTTTATAGTTGTGTTTTTACATGCAATTAACCTTCGTATAATACATCCTACGATGCAAAATCTCAATCCAGCAATTCTATCCCATAAGTTTGCAGACGTGTTGTGCGTTTCTCACAACTGATCATTATTGGATAAATAAATTCAGAAAGATTGTAAACAAACACAACATATTGGATATTAATGGAGAGACATCATAAGTCTACTATATCCCATTCTCAGGTTCAGAAAATGTCACAGAAAAAGCAAAAACGCCAAAAGAAGAAGTAGCTTCATGGCTGAATGTGGCAGAAGAAAATATCCATGAGACTGAGCAGGTGCAGGAGGATTTCTAGAAGTCACAACTTCCTTGGAGCAGGCATAGTTGCATCGGCTTGGACGAACTATTCTGTACACTCCACTCTGTGTTAAAATGTAAACATCTCTTTTGTTATCTTGTCCAAATGAAAATATATACTCTAAAGCCGGAAGATTGCTGTTGGGCACGACTTCACACTTAATGGGAGAATCTGTGGCGCAGCTGAAAGGAGTGTCACTGGTTGTAAAGTTCCCACTGTTACGAGGAGTTTCTGACGCTGCCCAAATGTGGCTCGCGTAAAGGTCCCCGTACAGGTAACTGAACACACACAAATAGGCAAATGTAAATTAGTTTCTCAGTATAAGTATAAGCCATCATATATTTTCAAAGAGACAAAACAGAGATGGTTTCTTGTGTCTTCACCTTCCGTAGGTGCATGGATCGGTCTGGGACCGGTAAAAGAATCCACCTGATATTGCTGCAGATCCAAGTTTGTTAATATTGGAGTGGCTGTATCCCAGCACTGGGAAGATGGGATCAATGGAGTCTGCAGAAGTATTGCCCCCGGGAGTCTTCTGAGGCTCGAATTCTTGGGGGCCTTCATAGACACGCCATCCATAATTTCCTCCCTTGGAAATGATATCAACTTCTTCATATTGATCCTACAGAGATACCGAAAAGGTAAGCATCACACAGCAGTGGCAGTTTTCACACTATTAAGCGGCATTGATATTCGATAAGTTTTGTTTATAGCAGTATCTTTGAACCTGTCCAACATCAGCACACATGAAGTAGGAAGGTCTCTCTGAATCAAAGCTACAGCGCCACGGATTCCTGAGGCCATAAGCCCAGATCTCCGGTTGCAGTTCTTTGTCTTCTAAATAAGGATTATCTTTTGGAATAGAATAGTTTCCCCACAGGTCTAGTTTAGCCATCTCATCTTCGCCTGAGAATTCACCACATGATTCTGTGAAATTTGAGATCATATGAAAAAACACAGGCTTTTATAGATTATGTATCTTGATTACTTACTTGGAAGCTTGTTGACATCAACCCTCATAATCTTCCCAAGAAGCGATTTCTTGTTCTGAGAAAAGTTATAGGGATCTCCTTTACTTCCTCCGTCTCCCAACATGACATATAGGTGGCCATCATCTGGGCCAAAGAGAATTTGGCCACCATGATTTGCTGTAAAGGGTAGCCCCAATGTGAAAATCCTCTGTACCTCTCTTGGTCTTGCTTTGTCTGCCTAGAGATATCAACTCACTTGCATTATTCATTTTCTTGTTCAATCTATTTACTGAATATCTGGTTCTAATGTGATAGTGTTTACCATTGATGGGCTTGAAGCAGTTCCATTGGCAGAATACTCAGCAACAACGATATGATATTTGCAGACTTCTCCTGAATCCAAGGAGCCTAACTGAGATGGGTCACACCCGACGTCTGAATTGCAGGCACACCTCCCACTACATCCCGGAGACTTCTCCTTGTCGCAGTTGAAGGACGCGAAGAACCTCCCATTCGTAGCAAAGTTTGGATGAAATGCCATTCCCATCATTCCAAAGCTTGTATCCAGGTATACTTGGTCTGTCAAGTCAACAAACGGGCTTGATTCATCGACTCCCATCACCTCCCCCGAATCCTGTTCGGGTAAGGTGGCTAACCAGATTTTTCCTGCCAGGTTGGAGAAGAAAGCCCGGTTGGATCCATCAGGATGAGAAACCATGTTGATGTATGAGCCATTGCCGATTTTCTCAAGGCACATGCTTTTTGGCGGAGGCAGCGTGTCTGTTTTGTTAAGTGAGACAGGCTCCCCATCGAAGCAAGGAGCGCTTTCACCTGAGGCGCCACCAAACGCATTGCAGAAGTCGGACTTGGATTGCCAGAGGTCGGTTAACTTTGACAGAGTCGCGTTTTGTGAAACCACAGCCTTGCTTTGCAGCGCGGGAGCGAATGGGGAATTCAAAATCAGCACATCTTGGCATGATTGCCATACACTTGAGCAGAAGCTATCATTTCTCTGGCTTGATGCTGATGCTGATGCTGCTGTGGAATTACACAATACTGGGACTGATCGAGGCTCTGAATCGACGTTGAACAACTGTGCTGAGAATGGATCACAAGTCTGGTACATGAAAATAATCATCAGAAAAATGCATTCATCTACTCACAGACTTTTTAATGCTAGTTAAACTCTCTCTTAACATTTTTCATTGATTACAGAAGCTTATGTTCTTTATCTTCCAACAAAAAAGGAGAAAATATATTTGTAGTAAAGTTTGAGCAAAATACTCACTGCGCAGATGATAGATTTGACAGCAGAAGCACAGGAAGAATCAGAAATGTTCATGGCCTCAAACTGCTTCTGCAGCTGAACATCTTGTGCTTTACTGCAACAGACTTTGCCATCGTATGGACAGAACGACAAACGCCCCGTTTTGCTGCTCGGTTGCCCTGCGCTTGCACATACACATTAGTCTAAGAATAAAAAACAAGAAATGGCACCAAAAAACACACACATACTCAAGTTTGTGCAGAGGGGATATGAAGAAGAAGGAGATGGCAAGAACAGCAGCAGCAGACAGAGGAGACACAAATTCTTGACAGTATTTTCCATAGTGAGGAAAAAAAGGCACATGGCCACCAAATCCTTATCTTCTGCACTCCCACTATAAATGCTGAAGCTGGAAAGGCTGGATTGGAATTAAATATTCAAGTGATTATCCAGAAGCAATTGAACTTTTCATATTTCTTCATGAGAAGAAAACACTCCGTCTCTCTCTCAGCAAACCAGAAAGGTAAGTTTGATGTAAAAGGAGTCTGGACTTTTTTTTATACAAGGACTATGGACACTTTGACTTGTGCATTTACACAAAATCTCAGTGGATAGAAGTGGTTCAAAAGGAAAGCAATAATGTCTGAGACCAAATTAATGCATACATAATTGTTGGTAACACTAAATGCACAACCCTTTATCATGTTCTTTACCTCTCTTTTCAGTCTGACTTTGGCCACTTTCATACGGCTTTTGAATGTTCAAAAAGTTCAATCAACCTCAATTTCAAAAGATGAATGTTGTTCCAATACCATTAAATTTAAGAGTACGTCGGAAATAAAATTGAAATTGTATTAATCATAGATAAAATGATTGTAGAGCATCATATCATACCGATAAGATTTTCAAAAATGAGTGGGGATTCCATTACTTGGAGTGATGGTATATTGCGACAGAGATATTTGTAATATTAGACAATCGTATAAACTCAAAAAAATGGACAATCGTATCATAGCTTATCTGTCAGGAATAGATATGTTTTTAGTATCACCAAAATAAAAGTTATATCTAGTCTTCACCCTACCCTACCTACCCCATTCACTTAAAAATGGGTTCCAACCAACCAAGTGCAATTGCCCATACGTTTTGCGTTGGAGGAGACGAAGCGGGGGCTGGGTCTGTTTGAAGAGGCGTTTGTGAAATGCAGCAAAGGTCTTCGGAGGAGAGAGAATAGGGATATTGCGTTGGGGATCAGAGATAAAGCGGAATGTGAGTTTGATCGATGAATCTCTTTCACTGGGCTCGGATGATGCGGTTACATAGATAAGCACCTCCAAATTGCTGACGTCGTCGTTGCTAAATCTAAGAGCATCTCCAATGGCGGTGTTGGCACCGGCACGCCGATTTTTCACGGACGCCGGTGCTGACGCCGAACCATTGCAGCCGGCGTCGACGAAATCGGCGTCAAAATCGGCATGCCCACGCCGATCCTCACGGCGCATTGTAGGCCCCGGATCGGCGTCAGACCGGCGTCAGATTTTTTATTTTTATTTTTTTTATTTTTCGAAACACTATATATACGCGCTTTGGACATCATTTTCATTTGCACCACTTGTTTTAACGAGTACTCTCTCTATCTTAATTAATTTCTGTACAAGATCAACAACGAGAAATGAGTAATGTCGGTGGTAGTGGTGGTGGCCGTGGTGGGGATGCTGATGAGTACAAGATCAACCATTTCAGACGTCGTTTTAGGATGAGGCGGTACTTGTTTATGCGTATTGTTAACACTTTGGAGCATCGATATATGTATTTCCGCTTCAGGCACGATGCGGCTGGCAGACCCGGCCACACCCCTATTCAAAAGTGCATTGCGGCAATCAGGCAGTTGGCCTACGGGACTTCGGTAGACATGTGGGACGAATACCTCCACATCGGTGAGACGACTGCCATTGAATGTATGAAGTATTTCTGTCAGGGCGTGATTGAAGTATTCGGTGATCAGTATCTTCGAAAGCCTACCCCCGAAGATTGCCAGGATCTGCTGCGGATGCACGGGGATCAACATGGGTTCCCGTGAATGTTAGGCAGCATAGATTGTATGCATTGGGAGTGGAAGAACTGTCCCGCTGCCTGGAAGGGGTTCTACACGACCGGCTACAAGGGAAAGAATCCCACGATGATCCTCGAGGCCGTAGCTGATTACCGGATGTGGATTTGGCATGCGTATTTTGGGATAGCCGGTTCGAACAACGACCTAAACGTCATCAACTCGTCACCCCTTTTCAACGAGCAGTGCCAGGGCGTCGGTCCGGCCATCAGTTTTGTCGCCAACGACAACCAGCATGATATGGGCTACTACTTGGCGGATGGGATATACCCTAGGTGGCCCGTCTTTGTGAAGACGATCCGGTGCGCATCAGATGCGAAGAAGGCCTACTTTGCGACGCGGCAGGAGTCGGCGCGAAAGGACGTGGAGCGCGCATTTGGTGTGCTTCAGGCTCGATGGGCTGCAGTTAAGGGACCAACGCGTTTGTGGAATGTCGACTGCATTGATGATATAATGTACGCATGTATTATCATGCACAACATGATTGTCGAAGATGAAGGTGTACAACTGACTAATTGGGCCAACGGCGATAATGAAGCAGGTCCAAGCCACGGCGTCGCCGCCGCCAACGTACGAGGTGGGGTACCTCACGATGAAGAAGCCCTCCTCCAAGCACATGCCGACATGCGTCAAACGGATGCTCATATTCGACTCCAAAAGGATTTAATTGAAGAGTTGTGGGCGCTGAGGATTGCAAGACGTTAGTTTTTATTTAAAATTATGTAATTTTTTAAATGCACTTTTTAATTTAAATGAAAATAGTATATTTTCGCGTATATGTGTCGTATATTTAATTTCGTATTTTGTGTGATTGTTAATTGTTTGTTTTTCATAATTGAGTGATGTGATTGGGCTATTGCATGTCCAGTTGCTTGTTCAGTTGCATGTTCAGATGATGTGGCAGGAGGATTTTAGTGCTGATGATGTGGCAGTGACAAGGCTATGGGAGGGTTATTGCATGTCCAGAACCACTGGAGATGCTCTAAAGCGCCTTCTCACCAAAATTATTTCATTTCGTTCCCCAAATTAGTTTCGTGACTGTGTTTTAACAAATAATACCTATGTACTGTATGAAATAATATTCTAGTCTATTAATCATAAATAAATTTAATTTGGCCGATATATCTACATGTAAATGATTTAGCAACATCCAATCCATAATAAAAATATAATTAATGAAGTAAATTTATTTATCAGATAAGTAAAATCATAGACAGCATAACATCATGCAACTATGTTGAGATTATAGAAATTTATTTATATTCAAATTAAATTGGTACTATTATGTTATTGAAAACTTAAAGTTGCATAATTTAAATTATAAAGTTACAAATATGACTTTATTGAGACCAATAGATATTTGTTCGATTAAATTTAGTCTCATTAATGGCTATAATTCTATAAATTTAAGTCCGACGAAACGTTTTTTTATATTTCAATCCTTGCAACCATTGATAAATTATAGGAGTTGCACAGCCATGAACGATGAGGTATGGGAGAATTTATATAGTGGAAAGATTTGGTACGGAGAATTTATATAGAGGAAAGATTTGGTGTGGAGAATTTAAATTTTTAAATAGAGAATTGATTGCATAACTGCCATGCAATACTGCAATATAATGTAGGTGGACCAAAGCTTTATCCTTCGCAATAAATTTTTGACATTCAATCATGGTCTTTATTGTAGTCAAATACTCCTTAATTGTCTCTCCCTCTCAATGATATAGGCTGATTGGATTTTCACAAGAAATACAAAAACAAAAGCTTCCTAATATATATGTGTAAATTTGATGGTTAATTAAAACTAAAGATGAATGGAGTATATTACAGTAAGTGGGTTAAGAAAATCATTTACTTTCACTTTTTGATGTTATTAACAGGGATGCCAATTGGGCAAACCCGCTCGGGTTCGGGCTAATCCACTCGGATCATCGGGCTATTTGGGTACGGGTTATTCGGGCTGTGAATTTTTCGGGCTATAAAATTTCAGCCCTAACCCTAAATCTCCGGGTTTCTAGCCAACCCACGGGCTATTCGGATCAAAAGTGATCTATGTGTTATTTTCTACCCAATCCAATATTCTAAGTTATGAAAATAAATAGATTGTCACAAATAGTAAAATATTATCAAAGTGATCAAGAGAAAGAAAATAATAGCAATTGAAACTTGAAACAAAATACATAAACATATTACTTAATTAGTACCACACGTGAATCTGACTGCAGTTAAGTGGAAATCAAGCATTCCATATAACCCTAACTTTCAATTTGAGAGAGAAGACATAATTACAATATATACTTGATATCAATATTGCGTTTAATATTGATATTATTTTAAATGTTTAACCCATGGGCTAACCCGCAACCCACCCGTTGCCCGCATAACCGCCGACCCAAACGGGTCAACCCGTATAGCCCGGTTCTGCATTTGGATTACGATTTTCTAGCCCTAACCCTATGATTTTATAGGGTTATTCGGGTCGACCCACAGGTTTCGGACTAGATTAACATCCCTAGTTATTAATAACGCAGGTATTTGCATTTTCAGTTTCATGCATAAATTTAACAAATTTAGGTGGAATTTATTATATCCATAGCATTTAATTTCATCTTTATATTATTAGTAACAAATATTAAGGGAGGGCTATGTAATGCTATATTACTGCTTAGTGAATATTCTTCCTGCATCTTTTTCTTCGGGGAGAAAATTCGGCGTTAGGTGCCTAAAGCCCTAAACCACAGCAAATTAAGTTAATTATACGAAAAACTTTCAACATTACTGCTTGAAAAAAGACATGCATATGGAAATTATGGTAATTAAATACTGTGCAACCCATTTTACAATTGTGAATAATGAATTGAATAATACTATTAGGAGTTTAGTCGATATTTATTATGTCTGTTTACCTCAAGCCTGCCTTGCCGTAGGAATCTTTGAAACATACTAGTTTTCAAACATTGCTTTCTTCTCATGTTATATTGAGGTATATCTTTGTCAATTCCAACGATGTTGATTATCATGGCGTTTGCTGCCGATGACTAGATCCTAAGTTAAAATGTAAGGTTTGGCAGTATAATAATATATTTGAGTATTATAATATAGCCGCTGTTGGAAATGCCACAATGACTTGGCCTAGGCCTGGTTATATAGTTTCTACACTTCACATCAATCCAACAGATTATTGTATCTTGATTATGGCTGCTGCTAGTGATGTAAAAGTTCTGGGGATGTGGTCCTGCCCATACGTGAACCGGGCTCAGCTCGCGTTGTGCATCAAGTCAATTGAGTATGAGTTCATCGAAGAAAATACTTTGAAGAAAAGCGATATGCTGCTCAAACACAACCCTGTTCACAAGAAAATCCCAGTCCTAATCCATGGAGATAAGTCTGTTTGTGAGTCGTGCATCATTGTGGAGTACATTGCTGATGCCTTTGACACAGGCCCGCGCATCCTCCCTTCTGATGCCTATGATCGCGCCTTAGCCCGTTTCTGGGCAGCCTACATCGATGACAAGGTACATACCTACATGGCTACATCTTCTTTAAAATAAATCATGTATCACAAACAGCTTCTGATAAACTTATACCAATATAACTCCTGCAGTGGTATCCATTGGTCAAAGTGCTCAGACAGTCCGGCGACAAAGAGGAAAGAAAATCACTAGTTCAGAAATTGTTTGAAGGCTTGATCTTGCTTGAAGAGGCATTTATCGGTTGTAGCAAAGGAATGGCTTATTTTGGAGGAGACAGCATAGGTTATCTCGACATCATTCTTGGATCATGCTTGGCGTGTCTGAGAGTGACTGAGAAAGTTGTTGGAGTTGAACTGATGGATCCGACAAAGGCTCCTCAACTGGCAAAATAGGCCGAGAGGTTATGCTCGGACGACAGGGTTAAGGCCGTCTTTCCAAACTTTGACAGGCTCATGGAACTTCATGAGTTGATTCAAGCTTATCTTAAATCCTCTAAGTGAATAAATGGCTATAAATGCTGTGATGGTTTATTATTTCTGTTTTTTCAAAGTTATGTAATGTCATATGTTCCCGGATCACGAGCCACTCGGGCTAAGGCCATCTGCAACGCTGTCTCTTATCCGTCCCTTAACCGTCTCTTAAATTACTATTCATGGGCCACACTGTACTTTTTTACTTCACTTCTTAACTAAGGGACAGAACCTGCAACCCTCCATCTCTTATCTGTCACTTAACCGTCTCTTAAATAACTATTCATTCAATTTCAATTTTTTTTATTTCCAACAAATTCAATTAATAAAAACACACATCATTAAATAAAATAAAATTACAACATAAAATTCGTAAAATCTTGAAAAAAATAAAAAATACATAATTTAATAATTTCCTCCGCCAAATTTTGCCCAAATGTGCTCCATTAGATCATCTTGGAGTTGGGCGTGGGCGGTAGAGTCATGTGTCCTTGCCCGAATAGACAATCGTTCTTGTATAGACGGATGCACTCCACTGCGAGGCGGACTACTTGCGGTAGAGCTTCCGGGGGCTTCAGGGTCGAACCAATTTCCCGCCTCAGGTCCTTCGTCTTGGACAATCATGTTGTGCAAGATTATGCACGTATACATGATGTCGACCATACTCTCCATGAACCACGTACGAGCCGGGGATTTGATTATGTTGAAGCGCGCTTGGAGAACCCCGAACGCCCTCTCCACATCCTTGCGAGCAGCCTCCTGCTTCTGCGCAAAAAGAGTCTGTTTTGCGTTCACAGGCCTGATGCACGTCTTCACGAAGGTTGGCCACTTCGGGTAGATGCCGTCGGCAAGATAGTACCCCATTTTATACCGCCGGTTGTTAGTGATGAAGTTGAGGGCCGACGCTTTACCATCCAAAACTTCAGCGAAGAGGTCGGATTGGTGGAGCACGTTTATGTCGTTGTTCGATCCGGAGACCCCGAAGTACGCATGCCAAATTCATAGCCGGTAGTTGGCAACGGCCTCGAGTATAACGGTGGGGTGGGTGCCTTTGTGGCCGCTAGTGTACGACCCCCTCCACGCCACAGGACAATTCTTCCATTGCCAGTGCATGCAATCGACGCTGCCAAGCATCCCGGGGAATCCATGCACTTCTTCGTGAAGGTGGAGCAGAAACTGACAATCTGTCGTGCTTGGTCTCCGGAGAAATTCGCCGGTGAAGGCTACCCGGACGCCTTTGCAGAATTGGATCAAGCATATTCTCCCAGTGCTTTCTCCAATGTGGAGGTATTCGTCGAACACATCCGCCGTTTGTCCAGTCGCAAGTTGACGGTTTGCTGCAGTACATTTCTGCAGCGTCGTGTGGCTGGGACGACCGACATCGTCGAACCTTTCTTGGAAGAACTCTTCCCGGGCTGCCAATGTATTTGCGATGTGGAGAAATAGCAGTTTCCGCATGCGGAAACGTCGAAGGAAGTAGGTATCTCCCCAAACCGGGTTATCGCAGAAGTAGTCGCGGACTAACCTTGTGGTGGCTTCCTCCCGGTTACGATGGATGTAAGTCCGGGAGCGTCTTTGGGGCGCCTCGGCTTCCTCCGCCTCCCGGCGTCGATCTTCTTCAAGTGATTCTTCCATTATTCTACGCATTTTCTCATATGGATTCATTAGATCGATTAACTTTGGGGGAATAATAAAAGAGTTGATTTGAGATGAAAATTGGAGTCGAAAGAGAGATGATTTGAGAAGAATAGATGTGTGTTTGTGTGTGAAATGAGGATGAAATAGAAGTATTTATAGAGTAAAAAAATAAAAAATAAAAAGGAAAACGGTAATATTACCGTTTTTCGAATTTTAATTTTAATTTTTTTATTAAATTTGAATTTAAAAAAAAAAGATTTATTGCGTCAGCGTGACGAAACCCACTCGCGGGACGACTAGTGGGCGTCACGCATGGCGCCGGAGCACGCCACCGCGCGCGCGCGTGGCGAGACGTCTCGCGGGCCATCTCGGAGAGACGGGTGTCTCGGCGGGCTGGGGACGCGACGGGACGGTGCAACGCGTCCCGCGCGCGTCTCGTCACAGAGGAACGGGCTTCGAGCCACCCGCGTAACGCGTTGCGAGTGGCCTAATAATATAAAATGGTGGGCATAGATGTGATCTAGCTGAAAATCAAGTAATAAAGTCCTTAATTTTTTGAATCTATGTATACTGTGCTGTATGAAAACTATTAATAAGCTTCTCTGTTTCGTTTGAATTTAACAATTTTCATGCTGTATTAATGAATTTGAGAAAAATGTAGTCATGATTTATCAACCCTTTTATCTTAACCAAATACTACCAATGCAGATTTAATAATGTCGGCGGCATCAAGAATGTGGCCACTTATGGACTAATCGCAAGGTGATAAAATAACATGAAAATGATTCCAACCATTAAGTAGGTATTTTAGTATGGAATTTGCAACTTTAAAGAGATTCGTTTTGATCTTCCTTGGCCGGCAGAAATAAACAATCTAAAAATCCTCTTTTTCTCCATCATGTAGTGGAAACAGACGAATCGATGACATCAAAGTGGGAGACTTTTCACATGTCTATATAGCAACAGATGAGATCAGTAGTCTTTTTTCTTGAGTTGGAATAGTGAAAGTTAAGCCTTTTCTTCATAGTCAAAGAGCTGTGTGTCTATCTTCATTACAACTGCATCACTTCTTTTCACATAGCATCAAATAAGATAAAGCTTGCTCAGATTTTCACATCATCTATGGCAACAAGTGGTGTAAAGGTTTTAGGAGCCAGGCAGAGCCCATTTGTGAACAGGGTTGTGATGGCGCTTGAGATGAAATCCATCGATTATGAGTTAGTAGAAATGAATCCACGCCTAAAACCCGAGCTTCTTATCAAAACCAACCCAGTTCACAAGAAAATCCCAGTGCTCATTCATGGTGATAGGACAATATGTGAGTCTCTTATCATTGTTCAATATATTGATGATGCATGGACCAATGGCCCCTCGATCCTTCCTCCTCATCCCTACGACCGTGCCACAGCTCGATTCTGGGCTGCTTTTGTCGATGACAAGGTGCACTTTTCCTCTTCCCTTTTAGCCTCCCATGAATAAAATTTAGTACTTACTGACATAGTTGAAATGGTTTTAGTTGGTCCCGTTACTCGGGCAGCTTAGGGAAGCCGAAGGAGAGGAAGCTAAAGAGTTGGTTTTCAAGAAATTTTCTGAAGCATTTATGCAGTTGGAGGAGGCATTCATTAACTGCAGCAAAGGCAAGGCTTTCTTTGGTGGAGATAGTGTTGGCTACCTTGATATAGCTCTGGGGAGTTTTGTTGGTTATATAAGGGTGGCTGAGATGATGAATGAAACTAAACTCCTCGATGAAACCAAGACTCCTCGTCTGGACGGATGGGCAGAAAGGCTTTACTCCGACAACATTGTTAAGGATGTTTTGATGGACCCTCAGTTGCTTCTAGTACAACTCCAGAGGTTTCAGGCCATGATGTCAAAAGCTGCTTCTGATTGAAAGATTTTTTTCCATTGTTTAGTTGTGTTTTATCAGTGTTGTTATTGAACTGATCCTCCTATCTCTCCTCCTTACCAGATTATCATTTTCTAGTGAATTGATTATGATAATAAGCCCTTTTAGGCTAGGATTGTGATTGGGATTCCTCGTTGCAGCTTCTTCCACATGCTGCAGTTAGTATGACTTCAGCATTAATATGATAAATAGAAAAGTCCAAAGATGACTTCTTCCAAAGAGGACTTCTTCCAAAGAGGACTACTTCAAAGTGGCTGGTTTGGTATAAAGTAAACTCCAATAGTCCATGTTTTTATTCTTTTTCATTGAGTTGGGATAATGAAAGTTAAGCATATTCTTCATATATACCCAAAATACATTTGTTTTGATCTTATGAGTTTTGACATCTACTTAATCCTCGTTTTCTCCATCATGATACTAGTTTTATAGAGCAAAAGATAATTTGATGAGATGATGAATGGAACTAAAATCCTTGACTAAAACCATATATATACCCTTTGAGACATGACTTTGCTGTTGTTGGGACACTTCAGTTATTAACCTCTACATATTAATAATTTGCATAATACAGACTAGTAACATTTCATAATGAAACAACAGCAACAAGTGGAGTTGAGCTAATCTTTGCTCAATTCTTTCAAGTAGTAAACATATGTATCCCCTTTGAGAGATGCCTCTGATGTTTTTGGTTTGGCAGTGGTTTCCGGCATTCAAGGAGCTCGAGAAGGCATCGGGAGACGAGGGTAGAGGCACGATCATTGAGAGGAAACATGAAGGAGCAGTGTTGTTGGAGGAGAGGCCTTTGTGAAATGCAGCAGATTGAAGGCTTATTTTTGTGGAGAGAGCCTTAGCAACAAATGAGAATGTTGGAGTATTAGTTGAAAGTTCAAGAATCTGATGCGCTTACGTGGTAGTGAAGTGTCAGTACCAATATTTATATTATCCAATCTTTTAATAAGTACTACTATCCTATATAAAGATTTCAACAATAGGTGATACGTGCGAAATTCCTATTTTACCCTTATATAATTACTATTGTTTTAGGGGTGAAATAGTAAATTCCTAGTACTATACTTCATTAAAATATTAATGCTTAGAGCACCCGCTACGCGTCGCGCGGGTGTTTCGTATCTCGTCTCTCCGAGACGAGACGGCAGCGCGTCGCGTTGCAGCGTCCCGTCTCGTCCCTGTCTCGCCAAGACGGCTGGCGCGCGCTGGCGCTAGGCGTGGCGCCCACTCGCCGGCCCGCGAGTGGGCTTCGTCGCGCTGACGCAATAAATTATTTTTAAAAAAAATTCAAATTTAATAAAATAATAATAATAATAATAATAATAAAAAAAAAAAATTAAAACGGTAATGTTACCGTTTTTTGACCTTTTTATATTTTTTATTTATTTTTCTTTTTTTACTCTATAAATACTCCAATTTCATCCTCATTATACACATATACATACATCTATTCTTCTCAAATCATCTCCATTTCCTCTCCAATTTTCAGCTAACCTCTCCAATTTTCATCACAAAATGTCTGGCGACGGAAACTCCGGCAGGTTTGACATAAACTCATTTGGCGACTGGGGGCATGTACAATGCCTTGAGTGGTTCCGGTTCGTCGACGTCGGGCACCCAGGGCTCGTCGACGCCGGCGGGGTACCAACCACCCCATTTTGATGTGAATTCATACGCTCGTCCCTCCGCCCCGAGGTATTCGCAGGGATTATCCCAAATTAGGGAGGATTATCCGGATGAACTCAATCTGGAAGGAGGGCGAGGCGGTGGAAGCTCCAGGGCATTCGACGCCGTGGAGGAAGAGGAGGAGGCGGCCGAGGAGGAGGAGGATGTACCCCGTCATCCATACAGCCGCAAGGACACGATGGTTTTGTACAACGCCTAGGTCAGCGTCTCGTACGATCCCATCGTCGGGAATCAACAAACCCGGAAGTATTTTTGGGAAAAAGATCACCGACGCCTACAACGAGATTAAGCTAAAGGGGTCCCACAACCGCACATTGAAGATGCTCTGCAGTCATTTTGAACGAGTCGACAGAGAAGTCAAAAAATTTTGCGAGATCTACAAGAATGAAGCGGCGAATTACCAAAGCGGAGCCAGTGTAGTCGACATTCTGAGAGCGGCTTTGCGAGTCTTTTTTGAAGACAACGACAAAGAATTCAAACATGTCGATGTTTGGGAGGTGGTCAGAGACGAGGAAAGGTGGGCTGGCGGTGTCCAGTCCAGCACGGACTCGACCTCGAAACGCACGAAGCACAAGGCGGGTGGCCAATACTCGTCTAGTGAGGGCGGTTCAGGCAGCGCCGCACAAGAGTTTGCCTCACAGAAGGTTGAGGGCACGACCATCGATACATGAGGCTCCTCCCGTGGGTGCCGTCGGCCGCAAGGGACCAAGGCGGCGAAGGCGGCTAGAGGGAGGAGGGGCCGAGGCGAATCAAGTCAGGTGGACTCGGGCTCGGTCTCGGGCTCGAACTCCCTATTGTCCATGTACTTGACCGCCACGATGACGACACTTCTCGCATGACACCTCCACAATATCAAGCCCATCTTGCCGGAATTGAGTATATGGCAAGACAAATTGGTATTCCGCCTCTAGGTAGCTTGAGTGTACCGCCACCGCCTTCGGGGGATGATTCGCCGGCGGAGTAGTTTTTATAATTTCTATAAAATTGTATTTTAAATTATGTCTTTTTTATTTATTTTGTCACGAATTTAATTATGTATTTTTTTAGGATTTTAAGTTGTAATTTTATTTTATTTAATGAAGTGTGTTTTTATTAATTGAATTTGTTGGAAGTAAAAATAAAAAATGAAATTGAATGAATAGTTAAGGGATGAGATGATTAAGTGATGGATAAGAGAATGAGGTGTTGTCTTTTAGTTAAGAGATGAAGTGAAAAGTACGATGGGACCCATGAATAATTAAGATGGAGTGAAAAGTATAGTGGGTCTATGAATAGTTAAGAGATGAGACGGTTAAGTGACGGCAGCGTGGCGGGTCGCTATGCATAGCGGTTTTAAGTCGAGGTAAAGGCAACATAAAACAACTTAAAATAAGCAGTTATTAAAGTGAAACACGAAAACTCAAGAGGAAATCTCTTTGTTGAAGATGGCTGCAGCAGAGATGAAGCTGGACAGATGGGGCTACCAAGTTAGGACTTCTTCCGATGCTTGCATTTCTGCTATCAACGATTACTACCACCAGGTATATTTTTAACCCAACGTCTTTTGCATACTTTGAATTTGCTGCTGAAATTTATAAGATTGATCGACTACCCTATACCAGGCTTTTAATTTTATGGTTGAATTCTGCTATATCTCGCTAAATTCTTCGATTTCATTGAAATTATTGTTAGTTCTACCCAGGGATATGGTTCGCATATGCACTAATTCTTAGTTCTGCTAATTATCTCATTTTCTTCTTCTGAGTTACTGTTCGACTTCCTGTTAGACATTTGCCATATAATTGGGGGAATTTAGGTGAACATTGTGAAACCTAGAATTTCGTGAAATATGCATACTGATAAGTTTGTTGAATTGTTGACACGGGAAGACCTTTTCTTATTTTTCGTTTTGTTGGTTATTAGGTGCTTAGTTATGAAAGGAAAAGGTCGGTAATATTAGAAGCTCCAAAAAGTGATCCGGAGTGTGTTCTAGGCAACATTTTGGCTGCTCATTTTCTCTGCTCATCTGATCCATCCCGTGCTCCTGAATTCATCGATGCTGCCAAGTCTCATCTCGTATGATTCAATTTTGTTATTGTAAATTTATAGTTATGGTCTGAATAAGCTTCTTGAAATTCAACATGTCCTGGCATTCTTTTTTCTTTTGGGAATGTGGGCAGGAATGTGCTAGCTCGTATGAGAAGGCAGTGTTTGAAGTGATCCAATATATGATCTCTTCGGATAGAGATGACGATTTAGTTGTGCAGCAGCATTCCAAGGTTGTCATCTTTCTCTCTCACTGTGGAGAACATTTCTGTGTTTTTCAAGTTCTATTAATTTTAGCACATGAAATGTTGTTTTCGTTGTGTTTTTCTACTTCTGGTTGTAATTATATTGCTTATCTAGGTAGCTTGTACAACGGATAAGATAATATAATCAACTTGGATACACCATTAACTTTTTACTGTTTTGCTTAAATATCATATAATCAACATATACATATACTTCTTTAATTATCATCCACTAAATCTGGGAGTATAGAGTAGACCATGTTTCTTGAATTCATAATGTGCATCCCTTGGTTTAAAGAAATTATGGGAAATCTGACTTTCAGAGTATTGGATTGGTTACAGCTTTTGCAAGATTTCCCCCGAGATCTTGTATCACTGAAGAGAGCTCAAGTGCAATGCTTTTATATGGGTCGACTAGATCTATTTCTGGGAATTGTAGAACAGGTATTCATTTTGAAAAGAAAATTGCAATTATTAGGTTTTCAATAACATGCCCATCGTCTACTGTCTGTCTATTTTATCTATGTCTGTATCCATATAGCACGCGGTATCCTTTCAGTTTGGATTTACTTAACCAATAACATATTACCAACAGGTCCTGCCAATGAATGACCACGAGGATTATATATATGGCATGCTTGCATTTACATTACTAGAGCTAGGTCGAATGGAAGATGCAGAGAAAGCAGGAAAAAAGGGATATGAGCTCAATAAAGATGATGCCTGGTCACAGCATGCAGTGAGTTTCCAATTCCAATTTCCTCTGCTCATAGTAAAGGCAAAAAAGGTGCTAGGTCGACAAAGACCACAAATGCCAATTTAAGTCAAAAATATAAATATCCACTCAAGAAGGAAAGTCAAACAAACAATGTTGGAATAATTGGTGTATCATTCATTATTATGCCCGTGAAGTTAAAATTTACAAACATAGTGATATCATCAAATATCGACTTAGTACTGATAACTTACTGGCTCTCATCTTTTCTAACACATGCAGCTATGCCATGTTTACCAGTACGAGTGTCGTTTCAAAGAAGCAGTGGAGTTCATGATGAATTGTGCACAATCATGGGGTTCTTTGTCATCTTTTATGTGTGTGGATATATCACAATCAGCTAACAAAATTATTTCATGTGTTGCCTAATTAAAGACGCCTATTTAATTAGGTATACACATAATTGGTGGCACATTGCTCTATGTTACTTGGAAGGCCATGCTCCTATAACAAAAGTAGAAGACATTTATAATGAGCACATTTGGAAAGAATTGGAAAGAAGTGATGCCACCCCAGTAGAGGTCTACCACAAATGCTTTTTTTCTTCTAGAATACCTTATTCCATCGTACTTCCACATATGCCTTATCCAATTTCATCTTATGCATACAGGTGTATTTAAATGCTTCCGGTTTGTTATTGCGTCTGTATGTGCGAGGTGTGCATGATATTCTCAAGGATCGCCTAAATGAGTTAGCTAATTGTCTGACAGATCAAGTGAGGCTCCAATTTACAATACCCTTATTCACTTTTACTGAAATTCATGAGAACTGAATTTATTTTTGGTAATCCATGAAAGCTGAGTTCTATTCCGGCCCTTATAGTACCACGTTAGACTAAGCAAGGCATGAAGTGGCATACATTAAATTCATTACTTCTGTTTGTTGCTTAATGACTGCTCTGACAAGCTAAATTAGTAGAAAATGTTCTGAGTCAGTTTCTTCTTTGTGGCCTTTCCCTCATTTTTTCTTGATTGGACACCTTTATTTGGAAGGCCACATTTTTCTTCTCATTTTTATTAGACTTCATCCTGTTCACCTGTTTTGGCAATTCATACTTAACTGCGTAGCTCAGGCCTTCTGGTTTCTGGAGTGGCACCTTGACATTTTGATATTATGGACCTTATCTTGCACTGGGAGATTTAACAAAGCGGAAGAATTACTCAAGGGCTTGAACTCAAGGTAAGGAGACTTTTCAACCTCTTCTCCTTGTTGAAAGGCATCGGTTGATTCCTTCTCTCTTTACAGGGTTTCAATGATGAGCAAGAAGAAACAACAACAAATGCACAGAGGACTTGCTGTTCGTTTCTGTCATTCACTTTTTCTAAATGATATTTTTTTATAATTTGTATGGTCTGCAATGTCTGGTGTTTTACTTTGAGAAATTTATTAGCTTTATGTGTGATGTGGTCTATAAGCTAAATTAGAATTCTAAGAAACAAAAAAAACTCTCTTTTAGTTTGACAAGCAACTCCGGCCTATTGAGTCTATGTTTCCTGAACTGTTTCCCATGAAAAAAAAAAACTCAATTTGTTGTCACAAGGAAATTATGTTGTCTAATTTTGCATTGTTGTCAGCTCTACTGTTTAGAGATAAAATCAAATCTGAACGTAATGTTTGACAAATAGATGTTGATAATGTAAGCTACTAAAACCAGTGCTGGCTCATTAAAAACTTGCTTATATATGTTTGTGCGCTTCTAGCTTGCAGAAGCTCTCTATAGATACGGGAGGGGAGACTACAAGAAGGCTGTGGAACTTCTTGGGCATGACTTTGATGCCATTAATTACAAGGTATTGACAAAAGCACCTAATGATTCATCTACTTCACCTTATACTAATAGATCTAACGTGATAGCTGACTATGTTGTGCTAGGTAATCGGGGCATCTGATGAACAGCTCGATGTGTTCACTGAAGTGCACATAACTCTGCTGCTAGAAACCGGAGAAGCATCTGCAGGTATTTGCTGAACTTTTTCCAGATGTCTGCATTAATTGGTATGCTATAATAACAATGACTCGGGCCGTTGCAGCTAAAGAAGCTATTGAGAAACAACTGAAGAAACGGGAAGGTGCGCCGTTTCTATGGTCTCTCCTGGTACGTGTCCAATTCAAAATTTTCAGCTAGAGCTTTGGTTCAAGTTTCGCTTCAATTTATGCAAGTTATTGCAATATAGGAGAAAGCATGTTCGATATTAGGAATGGAGGAAGCAGCTAGTTATGGTCAGAAAGCCAAACAATTAGAAGCTGCATACTTCCATGCAGCATGATCTGTGTAATGTTGTGACATAAGAGAGGTGAGAATAAGATCGCTACGATCTGTATGTATTAGTATAAGAGAGGTAGGAATAAGAGCGATATGCCACGTGAGAAACTACTGCAAGAACACTGTCCAATAATTAGTTTGATTCATCATTAATCAGTGATGGGTTTGGATTATGAATGTTTGGGATGTCCAGATTAGATGGATTGTTAACTAAGCCATGTGAGTTTGTCTAATCATCATTAGTATATGATTAATTAACTTGATAACCAACCACACTGTGATCACGATGACCGTACTAACAAGGCCGAGTAAGGAAAAAGGGGGAGTTAAATAAATTCAGTTAACGTTAAAAAAGAGAAGCGCTACATCTAATTTACATTTAATTTCACCCAGAAGAAGAATCCCCATTTAAAATCATTAGGCCTACCCAATAACATCAGGCACAACCACATTGCTTGAATTCGAACTCCTCAACATGCCGCTACAACTCTTCCCCCGGCCCTTAATCCTCCGCAGCTCCATTGCCACCTCCCGCGCATCCGGCCGGTCATCCTTGTCTGCCGCAACACAGCGGAATGCGAGCTCCGCCACGGCGGCAGCCCCCTCCATGGCCTCCCCATCCACCACCAAAACAGGGTCCACCACCTGATGCAACAACCCCATCTGAATCCTGGGCACCACCATATCCGCCAAAGTCATCTCCCTCATCTCTCGGCTCTGATCGACGGCTCTCATTCCAGTGATCAGCTCGAGCAGCACCACCCCGAAGCTGTAGATGTCGCTCTTCTCGTTCAACCGGAAAGACCTGTAGTAGTCGGGATCCAAGTACCCAGGTGTGCACAATTTGAATAGTGCACAATTTTTATGAACATGGACCATGGTTTTTTAATCTACAAATTATATTATTAGCAGTGTGATAATTGCAAACTAATGAGGGTTGAATAGCAAAAGGAATGAAAATGAAACTAACTACAGAATGAAAGCATCATTTTTAGTAAATAAGCGTTTTTAATCTTTTATTTTAGACTAAAGTCCCAAAATGGTCCTTAATATATTGCATTTTTTTTATTTTGGTCCAAAACATTATCTTTTGAATTATTCGGTCCCTCACATTTGAAATCGGTTCACATTTGGTCCATTTTGGACGGTTCCATCAAATTTTTGACGGTTTTAATTATCGGGTCACAAATCCATCACTAATCCGTCACTAACTGGGAGAAACTGATCCGTCACTAATCCGTCACTAATCCGCCGCCCAAAACCCGCCTCCGCCGGAGCTCTTCTTCTATTGGTTGTGGAGATCAATGTGCTTCTTTATCTTCTTCACATTACTCTCTTCTTCAACTATTTCGCCTTCATTTACCTCGAATTCAACTTCGTTTCTTGAATTCTCCAAATGGGATTCTTCAATTTCATCAATTTCTTGCATTTTCTTGGCTGGAGGAGGTGTCGCCGTCGTCGAGGGAGAAGAGAGACCAGATAGTGTTTCTCCCTCTAACATCGCAAGATTTCCTCTGGAGCTCGAAGAATTGGCTCAAAGCTTCGTTCTTGGACGCCGAGAATGACTTTGTGCGGCAGAGCTCGGGGAAAAAGGAAGTCTTCGAGGGCTTCTGAGGCGGGAAGAAGTTGCTGCTGGTGGCGGCGGGTTTCGCGGCGGAGGAGGAGGAGGAGGAGGAGAAGAGGGCTTTGATGGCGGCGGAGGCGGAGGGGGTGTTGGCGGAGGAGTTGCCGTCGAGAGTGGTGAGGCGCTCGCAGAGGCAGATGGGGCAGAAGCCGGTGAAGTTCTCGGCGGGGTGGCGGTCGCAGCTGAAGGAGGATCGCGGTGGCTGCGACGGCGGTGGCGGCGGCGTTGTTGGGTCTACGGAACTTGGCTGATTCATAACCGTTGGAAGCATGTGTCCCCGCCAATTAACAACATTGCGCTCCGCAATGTGAAGCTTTCTTCATCGGTGACTCTATGTGTGTGAGTGTGAGAGAGATAAATTAAGGAGATAGGAATTAAAGGAGACGAAGGGAAGAAGAAATGTTTTTTACTTCTCCTTCTTTTTAATGTAAATAATGGGATTAGTGACGGATTAGTGACGGATTAGTGACGAATTTGTGATGGATTAGTGACGGATTAGTGACGAATTTGTTTCTCTCAGTTAGTGACGGATTAGTGACGGATTTGTGACCCGGTAATTAAAACCGTCAAAAATTTGACGGAACCATCCAAAATGGACCAAATGTGATCCGATTTCAAATGTGAGGGACCGAATAATTCAAAAGATAATGTTTTGGACCAAAATAAAAAAACGCAATATGTTAAGAACCAAATTGAGACTTTAGTCTTTATTTTATTACTGGTACTATTTTGGAATAGTAATTCGAAGAAGATCATATGATTTCTTGGAGCTGTCAAAATCATCATATTGTATTGGATACACTGGCTTGAAATAGTTTTGGGCATAACGAGACGGTCCGAAAATTGATTGGGCCTAATATTTTTTCAACCCACTTTGAAAACTAAATTATTGTATGGTAGTAGTACGTTTATTCAGCCTAACAACTCCAAATTCAAGTTCAAATTACTAAAATATTGAAAGAGAAAGAGACACAATTCGTCCTTTGATAATATTTGGTTACAAAAAGAGGTGTATTTACATCATTACATGTGGTCCAAGTAAGATAACAATAGATCGATGGTGTGCTCGATTACACAACCAATAACTTTACTTCAATACTTGTCACATGAAATGTACTAAACTTTATATTCATTATGGGGGACCAACAAAGATAGATGGAAGACGAAAGAGTATTTTAATTATGAATTTATGACAATTAATATATATTTCTCTCTTAAAAAGTTTTAGCAACCAGTTTTGCGTACAGTAATCATATAATTCGGTAGGTCGATAATAAAGTTCTTATTACATCGGGGAAAAAACTGAATTATATGATTACTACACATGTACGGAATTATATGATTACTAAACATATACGCAAGCTTTCGAGGTACAAGCTCTAACCAGGTCCTGGCACGCCATGAGGATGTTGTCCATGTCTAACAATGAGCGAACATGAACAAGTCCCAGTAGGCCTATGCCGAAGCCGGTGTAATTCTGCCTCCCGTAGGACCAACACTTCGTCCAAAGCATGGTCTCCTCGTCGATGTAGTTCTGCCTCCATGGGGCGTATTCTTCATTGACCTCCACAACAGGCAACTTCTTGGCTTTCGCCTTCACCGTTTTCTTTCTTGACTAGGTGACGAGGTGAGGCTCCATGTCGTCGAGGCCGTACGAATCCGTGGTGAAATCGGATCATACTGGTTGTTTGGATCTCAGTTAGACTCCATGGAACCCGGTGTATAGAATGGTCGGAATTCGTCAGGTTCATGACGCGATCACCTGGCACCACCGCGGCACCGCCGCCAAACATCGGCATACCATCGGGACTATTCGGATTTGGGAAACCGTCGGATTCATCCTACTAATGAGAGAGAAATTGAGATGGGGGAAGAGATTGGAGTGAAATGTGTGAGAATGAAGGTAAAAAAAATGGTGCCCGACCTTAAGACCGCAGACTATGTATCGAGTGTGTTATCGTCCGCCCACCTAATAAATAAGCCAAGTTCGACTATATATATTGTGATTTATGTTTAGAATTACTAAATGCCCCTTTCCTGCCATGGGCATAGGATGTAGATCACATACCCCTATATTTTTTTTCGTTTGATCACAAGTGTACCGAACTTGCCTTCAGCGGAATTCGATTAATCCTGCTCGACCGGATTTGTGGATTAAAGCCGACAGTCTCCCAGGGGGTGGCGGAGTTTGAATCTGTGACCTCAAGGTTACCACAACTCTGTGCTGCGAACTGCGTTATGACCCGTTGGTACCTCTATTTTAATTATACTTGCATATCAATTTATTTTAACAAAAATAAATCAAATAAAGACTTAAAATTGAGGTAAAAAGAAATGTGCATCCACCTTGATCTTTTCCCTAAAACATTATTTTAAGATTAGGTTACGTTAATGAAATTGTCAACTGGATAGTAACTTACTGTAATACTCCACTATTATTATTGTGGGCTAAACTTGGGCTGGAGTATACTACTAGTTGTTATAATTCGAAAAAATAAACAAAATATATTTGCACGTTATTACACAAATCTTGACCCATCACATAATATTTATGATAAGTTTGTAACATTTAATTAACATACAATGACAATACATGAAAATCTATCAATAAAATGAAACAAAAAGAAATAATATTGATAAATGCCGTATTTTGTGCGTTAAAAATATGAAGAGTTGATTTTTATGCACTAATAAAAGAATCCACATATAATTTTTAAAATGTACTGATGTCTAGATGTAAATATGTAAAATTCAGTCTGATATTCTTATTGATACAGGTCCAAGCTTTGACGAAACATGCGTATATAGAATCAATATTCACATCTGAAAATGATACCAGTGATTATCTTCATTTGTTGATTGCTTTTGGCCAAAAAATATTCGTGCATTGGTATTGAATTTCCAACTTGCAGCGACCGAATAAAAAAATAAACTAAAATAGCATGCAGTACTTCCTCAGCTTCATTAAATTATAGACAAATTAATAAATAAATAACTAATTCAAGATTGTCTCAACTATCACATACCTCTTCACTCTCATTTAAAATACATGGACAAAACATAGATAAAAAATTAATTAGATGATACTATCTTTTTGTCCAATATTGTTTTGTCTATGTATTTTAATCTACGCGTAATTCATCCCAAAAAAAAATGTGTTGATTGCAAGAATCTCACTCATACTTTATTTTTCAAAATTTAAAAAGTGTGGCTAAGAATAAAATTGTATCCCTCTTTTATTATTTATTTGACAATTTGCCTCTAAAATTATGTACATTGCCATTTGTTTCTCATAACTTTGAATATATTTGTATTTTGACTGGTGACTCCAATTTCCATCCTTTCCAAATTTGATGCCAAGTACTAATATTTTCAATATTGTATTTTAGATCAATAAATATATTAGTCCAATCTTCTATATCTAATTAGCAGTAGATCACAAAATATGTTGCAATAAGGAAAGTTCGTCTTCAGTTACAGTCAAACTCGTCTTGTACACGTGACGTGATGTCAAAAATTTCACCCCCAATGCCGCGTTTATGACAGCTTGACTTTCTTCCTCTCTCTCCTCTTTAAATACTCTGTAACAGAACAAGTCAATCCAATTCCATTTATTAGCTGTAACTCGAAACGCAACTTGACCACTACAACAAGATATCGCGATGGAGCAATTCCTGAACGCGAAGATCGTCCGCCTGAAGAGCAGCCACGACAAGTACCTCACCGCCGACGAAGACGAGGAGTCCGTCGTCCAAGGCCGCGACGGATCCTCCCGAGCCTCCAAATGGGCCGTCGAGAATTCCGACGGCATCATCCGCCTCAAGAGCTGCTACGGCAAGTACCTCACCGCCTCGAATCAGCCCTTCCTCCTCGGCATGACGGGCCGGAAGGTGCTGCAGACCAACCCCGCCCGCCTCGACAGCTCCGTCGAGTGGGACCCCGTGCGGGATAAGGGCGCCGCCATCAAGCTCAAGACGCGCTACGGCCACTTCCTGAGGGCCAACGGCGGCCTCCCGCCCTGGAGGAACTCCGTCACTCATGACATCCCCCACAGGACCGCCACCAAGGACTGGATCCTCTGGGAGGTCGATGTCGTCGATATCGTCGTCGCCAACTCGCCCGCGGCCAAACCGCCGCCGCCGCTTGTGGTGGAGGAGAAGGATTCTTCTTACTCGCCGGCTGCCAGTTATTCTTCCAGGCCGGCTAGCTTTTCGTTTTCCAGACAGCAGGTAATTAATTAAATTAGTATTTTCTACTCATTTTTATATGTTTAATATTTCAATGTTTGGTGGAATATTGTTTGGATTTGCATGAAAAGAAATGCTAGAATATTCTGAAGTTGCAGCATCTATGCATAGGAGTATTTTTAAATTAAGACGCAAGTTGATTGAATATTCAAATCATGCATATATGCTTTTCCAGATTTGAATTACTAATATACTTTAAGTTTCTAAGTGATCGCAATCTATGTTGAAAATAAAGATGCAGAAATGGTATTTTACTATTTGAAGAAGCCAGAATAATCTGTAGATTAGTTGATAATTTATATGCATTCAAACAATTATTCAGCCTGTATTAAAATGGACGCTGAGTGTGTAAGTTTTGTGCAGTCGCGTGATACTGAGCATAGCTCGCCTCCGAAGGGCAATGACGGAAGGCTAATATACTTCCACATTGCTGATGAAAACGGGAGAGTAGACGAAGGTTTTGAAGAACTCAGCATTACATTCAAGGGCACTGGAGTGGATGAATTAACCCAGAGGATGGAAGAGGAGCTGGGAATCGAGCGTATTAGTATATGTGCGAAAAGCCCCTTGAATGGGGACCTTTTCCCTCTTCGTTTGCAGCTTCCCCCCAACAACGCGACTATGCACGTCATTGTGGTTCCACAATCATCATAAGGTACTACTATTACGTTCCAAATTAATCCCATCTGCAACTTGTAGTATTATTTATGATTATGATTGTATGTCAACGAGTAGCTCGCCGGTTTTCTGCCTTGTGATAATCTAACAGTCTTTGGTGATGTTGGAGCAATTGGAAATCGTTCGCTGATTTCTGCAAGCACTGCGTGCGTGTTTCTGTACATCCTACGTCAGCCTTCTTTCTCCACATGCTTGCGAAGAAAACTCAGATGCAGAAGGCATTATCTCTCTCTATATATATATGTGCAACAAGTATCATGTGTCTGATTAGCAGCTTATAGTTTTCTCTTATTCTTTATTCTTTGGCCCCCTTTTTGGAATGATTTTGTAGAGAATCAGTATATTATGGTCTGAACCAGTGCAATTATGGCTAGTGAATATAATCAAATAAACATGGTGTGGGATTGATTGTTTATGAATATTGTTCGCTTATGAATCTTATGATACAGTAATTAATAAAATGTGAAGTAATGAAAACATTACCAGAAATCCATGCAAGAACATGAGCCATTGCTGAAGCGATGGAAACGAAGGCGATCTCTGATGATAATCTCCACATTCATAACTCTGGAGATCAATTTGATAAAATTGTGGCAGTCGTTGCACATGCGCAGATTCTTGAATACACGTATAGGCGCCGCCCCCCTGGCTTCGAGTTCAGCAGTGCGAAAGCTATCGCCAGCTTCTCGCTGTGCAGTCTCAGAGAATCCCCCTTCCCGTCTCGATCCTCATCGACCAAAGGCGCTTGCGACAAGTCATGAACATATCCTGCCATCTTCACCCTCTCTTCAATCCACTTCAAGAACTGGTAAATCTCTCTACTACGTGGATGCGTCGTGTCTCCTGCGAAAAACTCGTGAGCGACACCATCCACTTCGACTGAGCTACACCCGGGTTCTTTATTAACAGCCTTATCCATCATTAGTTTCCTGATCAATCCCACTTCATCCCGTTGATTAGCGGATGCAAACACCCTCGAAAGAAGAACATAGGCTCCGCTGCTTTCGCCCCCATCGCCTTCCATCAGGCACTTTGCCATTTCTTGGCTCAGATCGATCCCTTCGCCTTGCTTGCAGCTAGCGTCGAGAAGGCTCCTCCATATCAAATCATCCGGCTTCACAGGCATGCTCGACACAATGTCAAGCGCAAATGAGCCACTCATCCCTTAAAAGGGCTCTTAAGGGGGAGGGTTATCCACACTTATATAGAAGAGATAGGATCATCACCAAGCCGATGTGGGACAAGATATTAGAATTTTAACACGCCCCCTCACGTGTGGGCCGGAATGACACATCGGACTTCCATCACGTGGGTAGGCAAGAGAAGAGATAAAGAGATATAATCCGTCGATATTAGAATTTTAACACGCCCCCTCACGTGTGGGCCGGAATGACACATCGGACTTCCATCACGTGGGTAGGCAAGAGAAGAGATAAAGAGATATAATCCATCATACGCCCCCTCACGTGTGGGCCGGAATGACACATCGGACTTCCATCACGTGGGTAGGCAAGAGAAGAGATAAAGAGATATAATCCGTCGATATTAGAATTTTAACACGCCCCCTCACGTGTGGGCCGGAATGACACATCGGACTTCCATCACGTGGGTAGGCAAGAGAAGAGATAAAGAGATATAATCCGTCGATATTAGAATTTTAACACGCCCCCTCACGTGTGGGCCGGAATGACACATCGGACTTCCATCACGTGGGTAGGCAAGAGAAGAGATAAAGAGATATAATCCATCATCGACGGCCTCTTAAGGGGGAGGGTTATCCACACTTATATAGAAGAGATAGGATCATCACCAAGCCGATGTGGGGGGAGGGTTATCCACACTTATATAGAAGAGATAGGATCATCACCAAGCCGATGTGGGACACGCCCCCTCACGTGTGGGCCGGAATGACGCATCGGACTTTCATCACGTGGGTAGGCAAGAGAAGAGATAAAGAGATATAATCCATCATCGACTTGGGCCCGCTCTGATACCATATTAGAAATGGGCCACTCATCCCTTAAAAGGCCTCTTAAGGGGGAGGGTTATCCACACTTATATAGAAGAGATAGGATCATCACCAAGCCGATGTGGGACAAGATATTAGAATTTTAACAGGTCGATCAGGCAGCCGTAGTGCTGCAAGACCGGCTCCACATTGTACTCATTCGCCATCAAATCGAAGTATCTATGCCCTTCGTTAACCAAGCCTCTGTGATTGCAGGCGCTCAATACACCGACGAAGGTGATGGAGTTAGGCCGGAGATTGTCTTCGTTGATCATTCGATCAAAGTGCTCAAACACTCTCTCTGCTTCACCATGCGCTGCAAGCCCTAAAATTGCAGCATTCCACGAATTCACATCACGTCTACGCATCGATTCAAGTACTTGAAGAGCCATTCTCATCGAGCCACATTTGTAGTACATCTCTAACAAAGAATTATTCACTAACACATCAAAACTGGGCTCGATCACACACTTTTTCAATACATAAGCGTGCAGCCACATCCCCATAGATAAGGTCCCCAAACCGGTGCAGGCATCGATCACGCTTTGCACCGTGTACCCGTCCGGCTCAAACGACGCCATCATCTTCGCAAACATTCTCAACGCTTCATCGAAATCTCCCGCCAGCATAAGCTCGTCGATGATCGCATTCCACGACACCAAGCTTCTGCTGGGCATTCTATCGAACACTTTGCTCGCATCCTCCTGGAGGCCGCACGAGGCGTAGAAATGGATCAAACTGTTGGTCACGTACACATCGGATGCGAAGCAGCGTTTCAGAGCTTGCGCGTGAGCTTGTTTCCCCTCGTGCAAATCGAATAAAAAGTCGCAAGCTTTGAGCACGAACGGGAACGTGTGCTTATCAGGAAGCAAGCTCTCTCGTTCAAGGAGTTGTTGAAAGACGGAAAAGGCTCGCTTTTTTGTGGAGCTTGCTGTGGGCGTAAGCTCTAATTAGAGTGTTGTAGACGAAGGTGTTAGGGTTCGGAATGTTCTGGAAGAGTTTCAGTGTGTAGATTAGATCTTGCAAGCCGGAAAAGTGAAGCAGCCTGCTGTAGAGATAGACGGTTTGGGGACTATGGTGAGGAGGCGGAGAGGTGCGGAGGATTTTCGCGTGTATTTGTTTGAGGTGAGGGAGGGAAACGGTGTCGGATTGAGTTAAAATGTGGAGGACTCGGTGGTGATGGTGGTGGCGTGGGGCGGTGGAGAACTCAGCCGCTGGCGTGGTTGCTAAAACCATATCCATAGCTTCAACTTCATTTCCCGCGAATTGGTGCTTATTCCAACGACATTTAACTACCATACTTCGGAATATTTGTAGGCCCAAACTGTTTGGGCTAAAAGTAGAAAAATTGCCTATTCTTATAGGCCAAATAACGACCCAATTGCTAAATTTAGAAAATTTCGATTACAACCTCCGTCACAAAAGTAGTCGTTTTTTTTTCATTTCTGATCTTTCTATGGAAACTAGTCCACACTAGTATTTATGATAAAAAATTTTCTCTAATGTGATGGGTTCTATTTCTTGATAAATATGTCAAGCAGCTTTTCATTTCTATCATCTCTTACTATATTAGTAATTTATATTAAAATTTATGATAGTGTCATGACTCGTGATCATTAGGAATTAAGCTATATCCGAGTGAAATGAGAAGTTATAAAATCAAATTTCCTTCCAAAGTGATAACAAGTTGCAGTGCCAAGTACAAATATGTGTCTCTTACCAAAAAAAAACATGTGGACATACATAAATATAATAGTGACGAACGAAATCAAACAAGTTAGTTGAGAGGTACACGATCACAAATCACAACACAATTATGAAAGATAGGATGTTTCAACTTTGAATGCAATCATCAAAGACAGGATATTTCTATTGCGTGAGGAGGCCCCGCCCCCCACAATTATAACTAAGCAATTGGATCATCTAGTCCACCACCTCCCACATTAAATTAAGCCCATTAATTAACTCCTAAAATGGGCCCTATTTAATCCAATCACCTCAATGCCCACACGTACATACGACAAATACTTACGGCGTCGTTTAGCCACCTACCGACGCCACCAATTTGGTCATATTATGGGAAGGAATTTCCAAGATTGGATGCAAGAAACATGATTTGTGATTGAATAAACATGATTTTCAGAGTTTCCCATTGTTTTAAAATAATGAGGTAACTACAATATTCTTGCATACTCCTTGGAACATAAATAACGGATGAAGAAGAAGGCACATGACTTGGCATGCAGGCACCGCGGGCGTGCCGTTTAATTTGTGATTGAATGTTGCACACGCACAAAGGTAGATTGAAATGTTATTAATTCTATGGACATATATGCATACTCATTCATTGTATTAGTATTTTATGTTAAGTAATTATTGAAATTATCTTAATTATTATTTGATAATTACACTCCTGTATGTATACATATATTATAAATATAATTATTCTCATCGTCCAAGTGAATTGAAATATTTTTCTTCAGATGTATAAAAGTTGTGTTAATGAGTTAAATGAAAAGAAAAATAATATTAATTTGAATGCTAACAACTAAATAAGGATCATAAACGGAGTGTTAGCATTCTAGTAAATATAATTGTTCTCATCGTCTAAGTTAATTGAAATATTTTTCTTCAGATGTAAGAAAGTTGTGTTATACGACAAATAATATTCCAATCCTACTGGAATGCTAACACTCCCTTTAACCACAACTAAATAATAACCATTAGATCATGAAATGAATGTACATGATGAACACAATCCCCGAGTATAAACACGATGAAAAAAAAGGTCAATTAGGAGTATTAATGTCAACTATCAACTCATTACTAGTAATAAGTACACTATTTTCTTTCTCTCAAAATATATTTCAAAACTTTGAATTTATATAATCATATCGATTTAAACTATTTTGCCACACAAACATATAGTATCAAATTATCTTTGAAAGATAAAATTTGATAACATTTTCATAAATTTTCATATACTTTTTTATAATTAGTCGAATAGTAACACGCCGATCATACTATGTCAATGTAATACATGCACAATGTGCAGTATTAAATTGTATCGACATACTTATGTAACTATTTTTATATTTTCAATATACTATATTAATATACGATCTTTTACCTTAAATTTGATAAGTGTTATTATCCTTTTGATATTAATGATAAAAAATAAATTACACACGACAATATTAAAGATCATTATATTTATATCACTAAAATTATATAATACTCCCTCTGTTCTATAGTAATGAGAGCATTTCTTTTCGGCATGAAGATTAAGAAAGTAGAGAGATGAAGAGAGAATAAAGTAAGAGAGGGTAAAGTGAGTGAGAAGAACTGTGTTGACTTTTACTAAAAAGGGAAATGACTCAACTACTATGGAACGTACCAAAATGGCAAAATGACTCTACTACTATGGAACAGATGGAATAGTATATACTAGTAATTAGCTTTGATTGTCCAGGGCCTTTGTCCTAACGGCAAGGAGCTTAGACATTAATGTATGAGGTGTCGAGTTCAAGTCCTTTCTACAGTATATGAGTTTATTTGTAATTTTCTCCTTCGTATAGGAGTTAAATTTAAAAAAATAATAATAATTAGCTTTGATTACTACTCAATCATATTATAAATAACATGCAATTTTATTAATTGCACACTAGTTAATTGTGTCACACTCGCACGCCTTAAGTTCTCAATTAATTACTATTAAATGGAGATCACCACCTTTTCTACAAATTTTTTATATAAATTACTGCCAAAGCCCTAAAAACACGCCCCGTTATTTACTAAAGAAGAAATTATTAACAATGAAGACCCAAGAAATATAATTAGACAGATAAAGAAATGACAGATAAAACATGCTTCTAGATTTCATCAAATTTTTATACAGTATAAAAACATTCGGAAAACAAAGACATGGGAAGAGATCATAGAAGAATATTACTACATAAAATATTGTGTAGATATTAGAGATATTTTATCCCTAGCTATTTTATCTAGTTATTCTTTCATACACCGTATCCGTATGTAATTACTCTATTCATTCACTATATCTATATATATGAAATAGTAATAAAATATTGAACACACTCTTGATCATCACGCCTGCAGTCGAGAATCCAGATCATCGCTTTCTTTGATTTTGTGGGTGAGTATCTCCTCGTCGCCTGTCACAAACCGTTAATAAATATCGCTACTTTCGCGTACCTTAGCGCATCACCCGCCATTCCGCTAGCCTGCGCATCTAGAACCCTATAAAAATCCTTCTTTATCAACATTTGATTTTGATAAGCTTTTTTGCAGAAGAGAAAGGGATAAAGGCGAAACCTTTCTTTCTTTCGCATCGGAAATGGGGGTCGATTATTACAATATTCTCAAGGTTTCGAGGAATGCGGCTGAAGAGGATTTGAAGAAATCGTACAGGAAATTGGCGATGAAATGGCATCCGGATAAGAATGCGGTCAACACTGAGGCAGCGGAGGCCAAATTCAAGCAGATTAGCGAGGCGTACGATGTGCTGAGCGATCCACAGAAGCGGCAGATCTACGATGTCTACGGTGAGGAAGGCCTCAAATCCAGTGTCCACCCGCCGCCGCCGAGTAGTGGCGACAGAGGGGGGAGGGGGTTTGAGTTCAGCCCTAGGGATGAGGAGGAAATTTTTGAATTTTTTTGGGGGTCCGATGCTGAAAAAGGGAAGAGCGGCGGCGGAAGGGTTAAGAAAGCTGCGGCGATGGAGAGTAAGCTGCCGTGCACCTTGGAGGAGCTGTATAAGGGCTCGAGAAGGAAGATGCAGATAGCAAGAGTCGTGCTTGATGAGTCTGGGTTGGTACATTTTGCCACTTCAACATTCTGTCATCTTTCAGTTTGTGTGTGTGTGTGTGTGTGATTTCATATGAATTTATATAATTTGATCTTAGATTTTGTTTTAGAGCTGAGGAAGGTGTTCATTACGGGAATTGAGTGGTTTTCTGAATTAGTCTCGTCTTTCATGAACTTTCCTCCTTCTTACCTGTTGATTAGTAGCTTCAAAATTTGGAAAGAATCTAATTCAGTCTTTTTGGTTAGATATTTGACCTATAATTTTCAGAAATTATCTTTGTTTGGTGTTGTGTGGCTGCAGAATGCGTACACGGTTGCACCTCATGTTTTTGGAATACAATCAATTGAGAGATGAATAGGTTGTTGGTGGTTATTAGTTACGTACGTGGAAGAAAATTCGAGTGTTTGTGTAATTGTATTTTACTTGAATCCTTTTGTTCTTTAGCTTAAAAAGAACAGTTCCAGAGGGTTTAAATCACATCCATTTATGATGCCTTAAGTTAATATGAGGTGTTTTATTCTGTTGATGCAGAATTGATACTGTCTGCTTTTATTTCTTTTATGGATGCATAATATTCTTTCTACAGAGTCAAAAGTTTTGGTGGTTGTCTGTGAGTTGTTGATTGAAACTTTGGAGAAGTTTCCGTATTAGCATATCTGGAAATAGCCGGAGAAATGCAAAGTAGAATTTTCTGGTTCGTGCAAGTATGCGAGTAAGAACTTTTGGAGAGAGTGATTATTACATCATGAACTGAGATTTATATGTGGATATTTGTTTCACTCATTTCTCTTTCATGTTTCTAACTTCTGATGTCTTTGTTATACTATTATCTATCTATTTTCACATTGATTGATTCGTGGTGCATGCAATCGGAATACTTTGGAAGCTTTAGTTTCTGTTTCATGTGCAATTGTGCATGAATGCACTCTTTATATTGATTTCATGTCCCTCATTTCAAAATTTAGGTGTGGCTTATGCATGAGTAGTTCCCCGTTGAAACTATGATTAGTAACAGAGCATAACTAGTTTGCAAGTTTATGGAGGAATATTTGCCCCTCTTCTATTTTTAGCATTAATTTAAGCTTTGTAGTTGTAGCTTTTGTTGGCAGTAGATACAGGTTTTACAACTATAATTTTTTAAATTGTTTCCAATTTTTCCCAATGCCCTGTTTCAACAAACATTTGTTACTTCTTTTTATGTTCTTTAACTATTATTCGTTCGAAAGATAAATTAAACGTTGAGCGCGTGAGCTTCATGAGTGGGATTGCAGTAAGATGTTTTCAAATTACAAACTTTCATGCTTGAGATTGCACCTTATATTGGTTGGTTTGGTTGCTATTTGATGCTTATTTCAAAGTGTAATGATGTGCAGTTTTATTATTGCAGTAAACCTGTGACTGTTGAAGAGGTTTTGGCTATAAACATCAAGCCTGGTTGGAAGAAGGGTACAAAGATCACTTTTCCTGAGAAAGGGAACCACGAAGCTGGTGCCACCCCCGGTGACCTCATCTTTGTCATAGATGAGAAGCCACATCCAGTTTTCAAGAGAAACGGAAATGATCTAATCATCAATCATAAGATCTCCTTAGTAGATGCTCTCACATGCAAGACTCTCAACATAAAAACCTTGGATGGAAGGGATCTACCTCTCAAAGTATCGAATGTCATCAAACCGGGACATGAAATGTTGATTGAAAACGAAGGGATGCCAATATCCAAAGAACCTAGCAAGAATGGCAAGCTGAGGATAAAATTTGATATCAAATTCCCTTCAAGGCTCACTGCAGAACAGAAATCGGATTTGAGAAGGATTTTGGGCAAGGCGAACGCGTAAGTTTAGTAATATAACTCTAGTTACACTTAACCTATCGAGACTAGATAATCTACTGTGCATAGTAGGAGAAATATCCACTTCAGTTTCTTATTTATCTTCGATATTTTGAAGTAGTTACCAGTTACATATTAGCACAGCTATCTCTGCTGTAAAAAACTATCTGCAATGAGAAATCTGTATCATATAATAATTCCTCTTAAATGGAAAGCTCTTTCTTCATAGTTTTACATCTCTCACAGCTGTTCGTACTGAAGATTGTGAGCCAAGATTATTGCGGTAATAAATATACTAGAATCTCTCTCAATAGCCATAAAGGCAAAGGTATTGATGCTCATTATATCTGTTAGAAATTTAGAATCTGTGTTTCTCAATCTTGTTTTGGAGATCATCTTTCTTTGTCCCCACCACCTTATCCACTTGTTTTCCTTTCTTTATCAGTATGAAAGTCGGCATTGCTTGAACCCCGTATTCCTCAGCCACATCCTGTTCACATTGTTTGTGTCGGATGATCAGGACATTTTTCTTAAGGTAGTTTGATTGGTAAGAAAGAAAGAAAGAAACAGCAAGTGAAACGCATACATCTAACTCATCAACGTCGATTTTGATGAAATCGACTTCTGTATATTTCTCGGCGAACTCATTGATCGCCGGAAGAATCTGCTTACACGGCCCACACCACGTGGCTGTGAAGTCAACGACGATCTACAAGAAACATAAACTTATTAGAAGAGTGAAGAATGATTATGTGAATACATCCCTACATATATACCAGTTTTGAAGTCTGCTTCGCTGCTTCAAAATGGAGTTTCCACTTAGCCGAGGAGTGGAATGCGATGACCTGGCCCTTCTTGGCTGGCTGAGGCTGCATCGGTGGCGGCATTTGGTAGATTTGTTTTGGCGAGGCTTGGCCGTCATAAGCTGTTGAAACATTGGCTCCCATCTTGATGAAGATTTTCTTGAATCTGGCTAGTTATAAGAGGTTAAGGAGTGAAATTACTATGTTTGTGAATTGGTGCAATGCTCTATTTATAGACTTTGACACAGCAATGGTTTCTAGTTTTTTTATTACAGTCATTGCCGAATATGTTCTTGTTGGGACCGTGAGCCATTTCCACCGCTGATGCTAATTGCGGCAAGATTTTATGCATTAATAAAAACCAATATAAAAAACCATACTGTTTCTTGTAGCATGCTTCTTCATCACAATATTCCTTGCCTCAAAACATATTTTTCTCATCTAGAATTTTACAGTGAAGTATAGCCTTGAGTTGAGTGATGATGGTTTTTGTTGAGTGCAGATTTTAAAGTGAAAAAAGAATAATTTTAGTGGAGAAGTTGATTCTGCATTTGTTTCTTTTTTGCTTTAGTTTTCGTCTCATTCTTCACATGACCATCCACAAATGCAACAAGTAACCTCCGATGATGAGACCCAAGCATCTTATTGGCCAACATGCATTAACCAATATGGAGTGGAACTCTATTCTCTTCAGGGTTACTTGTTGGTTCGGTTTCGTCCCACTTTAAAATGATCAATTATGTCGAAAAATCGTTATTGCCAGTAAATTAAATGATATCGTTGATTCATAAATAAAACGGTGTTGTATGATGTGAAAATATTATCAATATATTACACGCTAAACTACTATGTTTTTTTTAGAAATAATTGAGAATATATCCACTTTTTATGGCTTTTTTCAGTTAACTTTTAAAGTTGCAGAATTTATCATATTTAATCAAATTTGACAATTTTGGGTAGTTTGCTCTTCTCCGATAAATATTGTAATTCAAATGATAATTTCTCGTTGCTATATTAATGCAACTGCTGCTTTTATAATTTGTGATTCCATGCAATAGACGCACGTTCTTTTACTAATTGTTTGCTTCCTTCTTTCTAACTTTATATGATTCGTATATATCTTGAAATTCCCTATTTGAGGTGTGTGTATTTGTCAACTGAATTTGTAGTTATATAATTTAAAGTGCGTATATTTATTAGGCATAACATATATTACTATTTGATAGAAAAAAGTTGAGAACGTATGGCATACTATAATATAATAGACCTAAATGAATTGATGATTTTATCTAGTTAGAAATATCAATTTGAAATAGTACTCTTAGGAGCATTCACAATGAAAAAGCTCTCCCATAGAGCCCTCTCATTCCACTTCATTTCCATATCATCATTATTTTATTTTAATTTTTTAGCACTTCTACACTTAATTTGTTATCAAATTAAATAAATTTAAATGCAAAAAATATTAACACTCCAATCTTCATTGAATTGCAATATTGAAAAATAGAATACAATGAGATGCAAAATAAATAAAAAAAATGATAGAAAGTGTAGGGATGATTGGAAATGATGGGAAGTGGATGTATATATAGAGAAATTAAATAAAAAAATTGAAAAAAATAAAATAAAATAAAATAAAATTGAGAGGGCCGATGATCGGCCATTCCTCCACAATGGAGGGCCGATCAAGGGGCCCTTCTCATCGGCATAGGCCGATACAACAGCCTTTTTGGAGAGAGAGGAGGGAGCCGACGGACGGCCCTTCCGCCGCAGTGGTGGGGCGATGGAGGCCGATGGGGAAGGCTCCTCCATCGGCCCTCCATTGTGAATGCTCTAAACAGCCGTAGCACTGTTGGTGTTGATATGATTTTCGCCACAAAAAAGGGGCGACTCTTAGTAAAGGTAAAAGGTTTGTGTCCCCCATTAACATTAACTAGATAGTGGTATTAGTTTTGATCATTCTTAAATTTGTCACTAATGACACCTCTTAACTGTGATTGTCAATTTATGATCGTTCTTAAAGCATCTACCAAGTAAATTGCACTAAGATTGCATCATGATTTATAAAGTATGCTTATTTTATAGCTGTGGATAAGTAGGGAATAAAAAACAATCTTGATTTGATTATGATCTTGATTTGATTATGAAATACAGTAAGAAGTTACAATTTTAAGTATCAATGACCACAAAAATATCACAGTCTTACCATTTCAGAGGAGATCACAAATGTTTTTGGCAAAGTTGTACCTGTAGTTGATAAGTTCTCTCTTAGATGTTCATAACAATAGTTTAGAATATCCTAACAAAACTGTAAATCATAAGCTCCCTACATTAAGAGGTGAGGACGTTTGGACCAACCCCATTTCAGACGTTATCCGCCCTAGCCAAAACAGGGGAAAAAAGAAGATAATTTGCCCATATATAATATTAATACTTTTTTTTGGGTGGGGGGACTTCTGGACCTAAGGTGGTCACAATTCTGGCCACGCTGAGGGCCGGCCTAGCTTGAAGACGGACAGTACAGCAATAATCATAGTAGCGATCCATACCTTTACCAATTCAGCATATGCTGGTATGCGGTATGCCCTTGATGAGATGCTCTCCATGACCGTTGCATATCCTCTGCAGCCACCACAACAATTTTTAGTTCTTACACAGTTGCTCCTGAGATTCCATCTGCCTGAAGTTTTGAGGAGTTACCTGCTCAGTCTGCATATGGAGTCCTAATGTGCTTTCCACCTCTGATGCTTTCTGAATAAATTGAGCAGATTAGATATTAATGTCAAATAAAACCAACCAGAATGTGTTTTCAAGAATTTAAAGATAATCAGAACTTGACAAACTTCTCCAGCAATTCATCTTTATAAATGCCATCGTCATTATAATTCTGCGGCTTCCTCCTGCAAGATACAAGGATTCATAATTGTTAGTGATGAAGGAAGATATTGCAAGGAATAGACAGAGGTCTAGTTTATTTCATAGATTGCATAAAGAGAGAGTTTTATTAAACACATATGGATATAACTATTTATTGGAGAAACAGTACACAATCAGCTTAGTCTAGCAACCAACTACAAAGTTGAATTACAAGATCTCAACCAATATCACGATATATGGGCAGCACAATACAACATTTTTTTCTTTTAAGTTGGAGGAGGGAAATGGGGATTGACCTTCATACTGTATAATCCAAAACTAGCATTTGCTGTCAAGTAGGAGAGAATAAGGGACAATTGATACAAACAAACTTGTATTGGTTAAAAAACTCCTAAGAAGAAACCAAAAAACCAATATCGACGACTAAATACACGTTAACGGTCACAAGGCAATCCGCAGCCACCTAAGCAATGACATCCCAGAGATTATACAGTCAATTAATATCAATAAAGTAGGCAATCTCATGAAAAATAAACAAGATGAAACAGGATTCAACAGTAAGGAGCAGTTTAAATTGGAACAAGACAATCTTCCTATAATCCTATTTAAATACACATCTTCCATGGAATTCAACAATCATGATTCCTCAAAAAATAAATACCCTTTTGAGGAACCAGATTACATAATTAACATTTTGACATTTAGAGAAGAACAAGATCTAGAAAGGAAGTCATTCAGATGCAATAATCTTTCGCCTAACTCTTTGTCGCTATCTGGGCTATTCTATTTCATTTTCATGTAACGAAAAAATGTCATATAATCAGCTACATTTCTATATATTGCAAGTGAACTGTGAGTATATATGTTGATCAGTAATAAAGAATATAGCATCTCTCTATGCTAAAGAATAAGGCAGAGTATGAAGAATTAGGCCACTCCCAGGATGAAGACAAGAATACGAACATCAAAAGTTACCAGGCAATAGCAAAGACCAAAGAAGCTTCTAGGTGCAAACTATGAACAAAAGCATTAACTGAAACTAATTACATTTGGAACTTTGGCAATATATAGTAATTAACTTATGGCCTTTCTCTCCAGAGATAATTAAATCAAGATTTGAGCCAAAAGGCTAAGGTAAATAAATGCTCTTCAAAATAATATTTCATCTTTTACTAATCTAGAAATCTTTCAGCAGATACATTTTAACCGAACAAGTAGTTCACACATGGACAATAGTGGCCAATAGAGTTCACAATGAAAAAAATAGGTATACCTCACATGGCACCTCCAAAAATATGTTTGACAAAGAATACATCAAGGTGGGAGAAAGACAAATGTGGAAAGGAACAAGGTAACTTTATTGTGCAGATTAGCGATTCGTAACCAGAACATGGAAAGCCACTTCAATATTGCAGCAAATATGGTAACTATACATCAATATCGCATGGGATGTCGAAAAAGGCCAACAAGATTTTTAAAACCTAGGATGATACATATAACTCTTTTCATTTTGCTCAAACAAATCACTGACTCTGAACAAATTTTGAACGCAAGAAAAGGGCATGCACATAAGTGCCAGATGCTTTTATCACCCTTGTCATTTATATCCCCAACTTAGAAATTAGACCAAACTATCTCTCCCTCTAAGGCTGTAATCCTAGCTTCGAAATTTAGGATACCATGCACCAGCCCCAAGGAACAACAACAGCTTAACCAGACATTTATGTGTCTAAATTAGTTGCAGTCACTTTCTATTTTTCTACTGATTGGCATCACTGACATTTTCCAGCAAAAATCAGGAAGACACTGAGACGTTGCATGCTAAATATAAATTGACGGCACACGTGTCAGAGTATATGAACAATGAGACTTATGGTTTTCATTAAATGCTGGCATCAATTTGTGGAGGGTAGTCTTTGTTCCTGAAGAACTAAGATTTTCGAGTTCTCTTCTTTTGGATCCTGAAGCCTTTCACCCCGAGGTCAGTTATTCTACACACGCGGTTGCATCGGTATAGATAACATTATGGTTGTTTGTGTCACATTCAATATAACTGCACATGCACACTTTTACTATACTAACTATTTTAGATTGTGATACTAATTCTCCCCTGCTATTTTTATTTTTAAGATGGTGATTATGCATGAAAGGTTTTCGAAAGGGGCAAAGTCCCTATGGCAGGTGCTAAAATTTGATCATCAGCAAATATTATCTCCTAGAAAAGCACATCACCTAGCCTGTTTGGTTTATTATGCATAGCTCTGCTACCATGATCTAGAAATGCACCACATTAAGGTTTTGAAGTCTACCTAAAAAACTTTGCTAGAAGGCTTCCACATTATTTCTGATCGAGTCTGTAAGTCAAACAAAGGCATCAAATGTCCAACCAAAATAAGAAGAAACGCAACTTTAAAACTGAAAGCACGATCCAGGTCTAAAATGCTTGCAAATTATAACTTCATCACCCAACAAACTTCAATTTTCCAAGAGTGCAATGGGGCAGGTGTTGAGGGTGAGCTAGAACCATCTTCCTCGCTGCATGACCTAAAAAATTAACATAAAAGGAAGAAGTGATTACAGTATCCACTGATTAAATATTCAGCCAACGTGTGCAAATGGTAAACAATCGAAAGACTTTCAATCTAGTTAGACAGGATTACTGCCATACTATTGGCCAAAGGAGAACCTAAACAGTTATTCAGTTCATAAAAGATTCTACCTCTTGCTCAGACCCTGCGGCTGAGCTTTCCACAGGGCCAATGACACCAACATGAGGAATTATAGAACGATGCAGCAGACCCTGAAAAGAAGTAAAATTTCCCACAGCTGCAGCCACTTGAATAGGAGCTATAATCTGTGGGGTTGTTGTGAAGTAGTCCGAAGCCATAATCTTGTTTAGCTTCTCTCTCAAGCCAGTGTCTAGAAAAACCCCAAGAATAGAGAAAAAATACAGAAGTAAACGCAGGTCCAAACATTTAGAGAAATTCAAGATGCTTTCAACCAAAAAGACATCTCCAGAAAAGCATAAGCAACCAAATCATGCTACATGAACAAGCAAAACTCTACTGCAAGTAAGTTATGGTGGTGCATAATTTTAATTGGTAAAGTACATCCCTTGAACTACAGGCCCTATTGAAAATGACAGTCCACATCCAACAAGTTAAACTTCTCAGAAAGCTGAAGATAGGACTATAAGATGGCAATAAAGCAATCAAGGATAAGAGACTCACACTAAAGTAGGGAAAATCATTTAGTTCCTAGTTAAATCCTAAGACTACTAACCCTTGTAACAAAGCAAGGAACTTAAATGAACAACAAATAGCAAAACTTATTCCAATTATCATAGTCTACTACATAAATATTAACTACTGGTACTATTAAGAAGCGTGTAACTTTCTCATAGCAAAATTTTCCTTAACAGATAAAGGAATATTAAACTCCAGTGTATCAATGCTAATTGCTCTTCTAAAAATAATTAATTAGCTTATCAAAGCAAGGATTTTCACCAAACATATAACCACACAAAAGGCATTAAACATGCTACTATGCCAATAAAGAAAGCACATATCACAACTGAAATGCAAATTTAGAGAGGTAGGGCAAGAATTTTCATACAAGTGACACTAGAATTAGGCTGAATTGGCTGGTTTGAGTTGGAAAGCCACAGATTTGCACGCTCCACACACATTTTCAACGTGTCCTTGTGTGACAGGTGGGAATGCGGTGGCCGCGAGGTGAGAAGACCCCCCAACAGCGCAACCAAATCCAAATCAAAGTCGTTCAAGGGATCGCCAGCAGCGTCATCATCCGTCACGTAATCATACGAGAGGCAGCAGTTCCTCTCATGAGTCCTCCTCATAAAGTTGTCGTGTGCCATCGACAGAGTGCGCACATCAAACATGCTCCCAAAATACACCAATTTGAGCAGATCGGCAACAGCTGAGGAAACAACGCCACTTTCATCACTCTCGGAGCGCTCCACGCTCTTCTCCTGAGCTTTCTTATCTTCTGATTGAGTCTCGGAAACATGGTCACTTTTCTCCAGAGCGATCTGAATTTCCTGATCAACAGCCTGCAGGAGGGGCCGGCGGAACCTCTCTAACTCGTCTATGAGGGGCACGATGAATGACTTGGAACGGAGGGCTTCCTCCTGCTCCTTGTTGAGGGATTTACCGCGAGAGAGGGATTCCTCCATTTGCGATATGCGGTTGAGCTTTTTGCGCAGCGCGCGAATGCGCTTGTTGAGCAGGGTGAGGACGGGGCCGTCGGTAGCGGTTACGGAAGAGTGAGATGATGGAATGGCGGCCATTGTTAGGTTAGGGTATGCGCGAGCGGAGAAAACGAGGAGGAGAGGGATATTGAGAAGCGGTGAATGAGTGAATGATGATGAGAGACAGATTGTATAGGCTAATTGTAAATGAAATACAGTGGATGCTGATGGTGTCACTGTCAATGCAAGTCAATAAAGGACATTTTATTAGCATTTATAACAGCTGCTCTAAAGTGGACCTATCAAATCTGCTCCGATTTATTGCGCCGGCAATTACACTATTCATAAATGAGTATTCCCTCCGCCTGACTGTTATGAAAAATGGATGGAGAAAAATGGATGGAATAAAGTAAGGGAAATAAGGTCATCCGCAACGGGTTATGCGGATGGCCCGAATTTCGTTTCTCTGTGATGAATCGGTGGCGGGACGCGTTGCAGCGTCCTGTCCCGTCCCGTCACCATCTCGCCGGAACGTCCGTCACGCGCTCCCGCGATGTGGCACGCTCCCAGGCCATCGTGACGTCCACTCGCCGGCCCGCGAGTGGGTTTCGTCACGCTAACACAATAATTCATTTTTTAAAAATTTCGAATTAAATAAAAAAAATTAAAAATTCGAAAACGGTAATATTACCATTTTCGACCGTTTTTTTTTACTCTATATATACTCCTATTTCATCCACATTTCACATACAAACACACATCTAAACCTCTCAAATCCTCTCTCTTTCCTCTCCAATTTTCATCTCAAATCATCTCTTTTATTCTTCCCCCAAATTTAATCGATCTAATGGATCCATATAAGCAAATGCGTCGAATAATGGAAGAATCACTTGAAGAAGATCAACGCCGGGAGACAGAGGAAGTCGCCCTGCCCCAAAGACGCTCCCGGACTTACATCGATCGTAACCGGGAGGAAGCCGCCGCAAGGTTAGTCCGCGACTACTTCAGCGATAACCCGGTGTGGGGAGATACCTACTTCCGTCGCCGTTTCCGCATGCAACGACCGCTATTTCTCCACATCGCAAATACATTGGCGGATCGGGAAGAGTTCTTCCAAGAAAGGTTCGACGCCGTCGGCCGTCCCAACCACATGACGTTGCAGAAATGTACTGCAGCAATCCGTCAGCTTGCAACTGGACAAACGGCGGATGTGTTCGACGAATACTTTCACATTGGAGAAAGCACTAGGAGAATGTGCTTGCTCCAATTCTGCAAAGGCGTCCGGGCAGCCTTCACCGACGAATTTCTCCGGAAGCCAAGCACGACAGATTGCCAGTTCCTGCTCCGCCTTCACGAAGAAGTGCACGGATTACCCGGGATGCTTGGCAGCGTCGATTGCATGCACTGGCAATGTAAGAATTGCCCGGTGGCATGGAGGGGGTCGTACACGAGCGGCCACAAAGGCACCCACCACACCGTTATACTCGAGGCCGTCGCCGACTACTGGCTATGGATCTGGCATGCGTACTTCGGGGTCCCCGGCTCGAACAACGACATAAACGTGCTCCACCAATCCGACCTCTTCGCCGAAGTTTTGGATGGTAAAGCGCCGGCCATCAACTTCACCGCTAACAACCGGCGCTATAAAATGGGGTACTATCTTGCCGACGGCATCTACCCGAAGTGGCCAACCTTCATGAAGACATGCACCAGACCTATGAATGCAAAGCAGGCGCTTTTTGCGCAAAAGCAGGAGGCTGCTCGGAAGGATGTGGAGTGGGCGTTCGGAGTTCTCCAAGCGCTCTTCAACATTATCAAAGCCCCGGCTCATACGTGGTTCATGGAGAGCATGGTCGACATCATGTATACGTGCATAATCTTGCACAACATGATTGTCCAAGACGAAAGACCCGAGGTGGGAAATTGGTTCGACCCTGAAGCCCCCGGAAGCTCTACCGCAAGTAGTCCGCCACGCAGTGGAGTGCATCCGTCTATACAAGAACGGTTGTCTATTCGGGCAAGGACACGTGACTCTTCCGCCCACGCGGCCACGCCCAACTCCAAGATGATCTAATGGAGCACATTGGGGCAAAATTTGGCGGTGGAGATTATTAAATTATGTATTTTTAATTTTTTAGGAAATTATTAAATTATATTTTTTTTATGAATTTTATGTTGTAAGTTTATTTTATTTAATGAAGTTTGTTTTTATTAATTTAATTTGGTTGGAAATAAAAATAAAAAATGAAATTGAATGAATATTAATTTAAGGGACGGTTAAGGGACGGAGGGTTGCAGGTTCCGTCCCTTAGTTAAGAGATGGAGTAAAAAAGTACAGTGGGGTCCATGAATAGTAATTTAAGGGACGGTTAAGGGCGGATAAGTGACAGCGTTGCGGATGACCTAAGTGTCAACGTTAAATACTCCCTTTTTAAAAAAAAAATTTGTCATAATTTTTTATTTTCGTTCGTCCCCAAAATTTGTCACATTTCACTCTCTTTTTTTTTTACCATTTTTTGTAATGGACCTCACGTTTCATTAACTTATTTTCACTCACATTTTATTACTCTCTCCGTCCCTAAGAATATGCACTCTTTCCTTTTTAATCCGTCCCACAAGAATATGCACTTTCTAATTTTGGAAAGTTTTTTCTCTCTAATGAGGTGGGATTCATTCTCCACTAACAATACTTTATTTACTTTTTCTCTGTACTTCTCTTACTTTACCAATTTTACATTAAAACTCGTATCGACCCTAAAGTGCATAGTCTTTGGGGACGAAGGGAGTATAAAACTAATACTTTAAAAGTAGGACTCATGCCCCCACCAACTTTTTCAACCCCTTTTCCATTACATTTCTTAAAACTTGTCCCCAGTCAAACTATGACAAAATTTGGGGAAGGAGGGAGTAATACTCTCTCCGTCCTACAATAATTTTCACTCTTTTCCATTTCGATATGTCTCATAATAAGAATCATACTTCAATTTTATCATAAATGGTAAGTAGGTCACACAATCCACTAACTCACTTCACTCACATTCTATTATAAAACCAATGTAAAAAAGTGGGTCTCACATTCTACTAATTTTTCCAACCAACTTTTCTTTACATTTCTTAAAACTCGTGCCCACAATAAGAGTGACAATTATTGTGGGACGGAGAGAGTATATGAGTAGAATGAGTTAGTGGAATGAGATGCCTCTTTACTTATGAACCAAGACTCCTATTCGCGGACGGGCTAAAATAAAAAAAATGAGACTCCTATTAATGTTGTCTAGTTTTGCCATTTTGGTCCTCTATGAAAAAATGTCTATATTATTTATTGCTACTGTTTATTTTTTTATAAATGAACCTCACTTTCCATTAATTCTTTACACTCAGTTTCTATTATAAAACCAATACACCTTTCGTCTCAACTTAAGTGATTGATTTCTTTTTTACCGTTGTTTTGCAAAAATGATAATCAATACAAGCTAATGATGTCAAGGGAAATCACTAAAGTCCATTTTATTTTTTGTAACGGCTGCGCAAAAGAGGACCTATCAAATATAGAGAATGAAGGTGAGACACAAATTGTGTAGAAGTCCAAGGCTAGTCGTAAATCAATACAGTGGGTGCTAATGATGTCAATGGAAATCACTAGTCCATTTTATTTTTTGTAACGGTTGCGCAAAAGAGGACCTATCAAATCCGCCGCATATACTACGGTAGAAGATGGACTATTGAGAAATAAATAACGTTGCAATAGAATCGCATATTGACATACACGTACATGTTGTGGAAGAGTTTGATTACCTAAAAAGTGTCTCAAAAGATGTCTTACGGATCACAATAAGTGTAACAAAAAATGTCTATTGTACAACAATGTCGTGAAAACATGTCATTATGTAACATGAAACAAATACCGCAGTGGGATGGGGTTATACAAAGTATATCTTAGACTTTTGTTTTAAAAGAAACACAAATTTTTCTTAAAAAATCATCAATGATAAACAAAAAATAGACAATCTCATATTGAGTTGATACAGAAGCAAAACCTCATACATCCATGTAAGTATTGAAGAACACAAGTATTGAATGAGTGGATACAGAAGCAAAACCCCCACACATCCATGCAGGTATTAAGAACACAAGTATTGATACGTTTAGCCACATACCAAAGAAAAAGACACTATATATTGTTTTCCTAAGACAAGTATAGAAAGGTAACTCAATTCGAGTATCACAAGAGATCATTTTATTTAAAATTTCAATCACTTCTCTTTGTAGTAATAAAAGTGTTGATGTGGGGTGTTTGTTGGAGTACAAACCCGTCCCACATCGGATGAGTGAGAGAAGTTGGAAGGTGTATATAATTTCTGTCCAACCCCCAATTAGTTTGAAGCATTTTGGGAGTGACCCAAAAACAAATCCGTGCGGGCTTGACCCAAAGCGGACAATATCAAACGAATGTTGCAGTCGACGATCCTAACAAGTGGTATCAGAGCCCAGGTGGCTATGGGTTGTGCCTGGATGAGCCCCGGTTAGGGTCGGGCTCTGAAGGACTCGAGTTAGAGTCGGGCCCAGGATGACCCCGTGGCCAGGGTTGGAACGACTCATGTTTTTGTCGACTGCGTTCCCGATATGGTCTCGGTTTGAGGGGAGGTTTGTTGGGGTACAAACCCATCCCACATCGGATGAGTGAGAGAAGTTGGAAGGTGTATATAATTCCTGTCCAACCCCCAATTAGTTTGAGGCCTTTTGGGAGTGACCCAAAAACAACGGCAACATTAGTTTGATATTTTCCGCTTTGGGTCAAGCCAGCACGAATTTTTTTTTTGGGTCGACGATCCTAACAAGTGGTGTGGCTGCTGGGATCACTCCCAAAACCCGGCAACATTAGTTTGATATTGTCCGCTTTGAGTCAAGCCCGCAAGGATTTGTTTTTTGGTCACTCCCAAAAGGCTTCAAACTAATTGGGGTTGGACAGGAATTATATACACCTTCCAACTTCCCTCACTCATCCGATGTGGGATGGGTTTGTACCGAACATTGTTTGGATATAGTGTAAAAGTTTTGCCGTCTATTTTGCTTTATTT